>NW_016690366.1:1081406-1209120 GCF_001604755.1 Lepidothrix coronata
TCCCTTACACACCTTTGTTCCAGTGGGTGCTGCCTGCTGGAAATCCCTGCTGAGAAGCTTGTTCTCACCTCCTCCTGGATAGCCTGGACTTCGTGGTTGCCTTCTCTCTTGTGTCAGGTTTTAGGGGAGACTGGCTTTGGCTTGTAAGGGAGGAGTATAAGCAGTTCTCGGCGTAATTTTGTTTCTGATTCAGGAGTGGGAAGCAGTTCTAGTTGGTATTGTCCTGGTTAGGATGTATCCTTGGTTTTAATGTTTAGCAGTAGGTTTTGCTTAGCTAAAACATTTACTTGGAGGTTAAAAATACCAAAGAAAGGAAAAATAGCTTATGTTGGCTTTGTCTACATCAACAATAGCTGCAGCCTACAGAAGTGGATCTATGGAAGGAAGGTGGTGCTGAGGACCACCATCTGCCCAGGGTGTGTGTCTGAAGGGCTTTTACATGAGGTCAGCTCTAGGAAGGCACTGCAGACCACATGCCTGTCAGCTGCTGTTGTGAGCCTGATGCACTCCCTCAATGCCTCTCCTCACTGCACTTCCTCTGAAGGGAGCACAGGTCATGCTTCAAGACTGTGCTGAGCTACAAACCAAAACCCAGTGGCGTGAGGCGAGTTGGGACGCAGCTTTATAAGAGCTCTCTGGTCAGAGCTAAAATGAGGATGGTGACACATCCACTGTCAGCCCCTGGAAAGCCTGCTCAGTGGGCTTTGACTGCCACTCGGTAGGGCCGTGCCCCAGGGCTCAAATTGAGTCTTGGCCACTCTTCTCTGTCCACACCTTTGATCTCACACAGGAAAGACAGCAAATTGATTCTGTATCTTTAAGGGGTACTTTGCTCATCAAGTTGCCTTTGGATTAATGACAGACTTGATGGAGTCTGACTTCATAACCCAGAACGGCTCAGTCTGACTGACACACCGTGCAGCCACGGGGCCCGGTGTGTGACCGCCTGCATGGGCTGAGCACCATCCTGCTTAGCCCTCAGGGCAGGATGGGGGGCACTCCCCTGAGAGCAGAGGCTGCACTGGGAGGATCTGCACCATCTACCCCAGCTGTGGCTGATGCCTCCTCAAAGAGGGAGCTTTGAAGGGACAGGATGTGGTGTGGACCTCAGGCTGCAGGCAGTGCCTGGACCCTCCTCCTCGGGCAGGGATGGGCAGCAGAGATGCCTGCAAAGAGTGTGTCCAGGTGGAGAACGACCTGCAGCAGGTGGCTGAGCTGCAGGAGGCTCTGAGGAGGTAGTGTAACACTAGGGAGGCCGAGGAGGAGTTCAGCAGCTGGTTCCAAGTGCAGTTTTCAATGGACACGCAGCTCTCAGCCAAACAGCCAAAATCTGCCCCCCCCAGAACGCACCAGGGCAATAATGCAGAAGGATGGCAGCTTCAACAGCAAGGACCTGCAGGAGGAAGAGCCTTCCCCCAGAGCCTGAGGGCCCTTGCAGAACCACTTTACCACTCTTCAGACTGGAGAGGAAAGACCCATCCATCAGGAGAGCTGCTGGAGCTGAGCGAGGCAGTCCTGTCTACTCCCCATGTCACTGACTGTTAGTCTCTGCTGACATTCCATGTGGGCACCACTGACATAGCCAGGAGCAGTCTGAGGAGTATCCAGAAGGATTGCAGTGCCCTGGGAGTGGTGGTAGGGGACTCTGAAGCACAGGTAGCTTTTTCATCATTCCTCCCAGTCAAAGGCAAGAGGTTTGAGAGAACCATTTGAATCTGGTGATTCAACAAATGGTCGTGGGACTGGTTCCCTTCCAGCCAGGGGTTCAGCTGCTTAGACCATGGGCCTTGCTTTGGAAACCTGGTCTGCTGGGGGCAGGTGGGGTCCAGCTGTCAGGGAAGGGGAAGAGCATCTTTGCTCATAGTCTTGCCAAGCTGGTGAAGAGAGCTTTGAACTAAGGCAGGGGAACGTCGATCCATCCCGCTTCTACTGGTTTGATGCCAGTACCAGCAAGAGAAGCCCAGAGCCTGCAGGGGGATCACAGGTCAGTGGGAGAGCACCTGAAGGACAGCACAAAGGAATTGCAGCCACTCCAGCCAGTACACTGACTTCACTGGGGCCCAGTTTAAATTCCTCTATGCAAATGAACACAGCATGGGGAATGAACAAGAGGAGTGAAAAGCGCGCACACACCTGCAGTTCTGTGACCTTACTGGCTGGGGCACCTCTGCTCTGGAGACAGGCTGAGACAGTTCAGCCTAGAGAAGAGAAGATTCTGGGGAGACCTCAGAGCCCCTTCCAGGGCCTAAAGGGGCTCCAGGAGAGCTGAAGAGGGACTTTGGACAAGGGACTGGAGAGACAGGGCAAGGGGAAATGGCTTCCCACTGCCAGAGGGCAGGGTTAGATGGGATATTGGGAAGGAATTCTTGGCTGTGAAGGTGGTAAGGCCCTGGCACAGGTTGCTCAGAGAAGCTGTGGCTGCCCCATCCCTGGAAGTGTCCAAGGCCAGGCTGGACAAGGCTTGGAGCAACCTGGGCTAGTGGAAGGTCTCGCTGTCCCCGTCGGGAACATCTCACTGGAATGGGATGATCCGTGAGGTCCCTTCCAGCCAAAACCACTCTAGGACCTTAACAAACAGAGCCATGCTGTGGGGGCTGAGCTGCCTTCTCTGGCAATTGGCTTTTGCTGTGGTTTCAAACAGCTAAAACTCACTTTAGTGCCATCAGTGGCCATGACCCTTCACAATAAGGGATGAAATCACTTGACAGGCCAGGAAGATGCTGATGATTTTTCTACTTTGTAAGTTGATTAACACTCTTCTTCCTAAAAAACTGGAGTGTTTCCCAAAGGTATGTGCCCCATGGTTTACTTATTAAGATTGCTAATCATGTATTTCAAAATTAATGTCTTTAAAGGAATACATTTTTGGAGGGGGAGTTACTTTTAGAATTGAAGCATTAAAACTGATAGAAATCAATCTTCTTTTTGTGATCCTGGCAAAGTCTTCTCTTTTATTTATTTAATTTTTATTTTCTCTGCAGCTTTGTTAGGAGTGTGTTGTAACCTCTCTTCTTGGCTCGGTCTCTTACTTCTCTTTAGTGATAAGAAAAGAGATGTTTGTTCTTTAAAATCATGATGTCAGAGCTGATTCATGTTGGTTGAGAGAGGAGCCTGGGATATGTGTTGCAAACACACAGTAAGAAATAGGAAGTTTGGTTTCTAGTTAAACATTTGCTCTTTTATTTAAAGCTTTGTTGTGTTTTTACTGGCCTTGATTAAGGCATCTGATTATTCTGTTATTTATCATTTTCTTCATCAGGGAAAACAGCTTGACATATCACCCAGGATGACTTTTCCTTTAAAGCTTCAGTTCCAGATTCAGGAAGTTACTTATAGATCTCAGATTAAATTAACAAAAAAAAAGATAAAAATTGACTGAGGGTTTTTGATGTCTTTGCTGGAGACATACAGCTTTTTAGTAGCTTTCATAATGCTTTCTTGTAGCTTTTGGACAGAAAGTCATAAAAAGCTTGTGTTTCCCGAATTTCAGTGAGGTAAGTCCATCAAATCCCTGGATGTGTTGTGAGATGAGAGTCTTAATGGCTGATCCTCTTCTAAACACCTGCGTCTGAAAGAGGTTTGTGCTTCTATTGTTTGCATCTCTGAGGCTGTAGGTAAATATTGTCTCTACGTTGTTTATTTCTCCTTCCCTAGTGAAATTTGCTCTGAGAGGTTCTTCGGTGCAGTTCTCTGTCAATCCACCAGATGACACTTGATGCTTAAGGATAAAAAGATGAGTGGTCCTGCATGAAAAAAATCTCTATTCTGGTGTTGATTTAGAAAAAACTTCAGAACGCCTTGTTTCCAAAATGTTTTCATGTTGTACTTGTAAAATTGAAGGGGCCTGTATGGAAAATGTTTATATCCTCTACTTGGGCTTTTTGCATGTCCCATAAGCAAAAACTAAACGAGGGAAGACTTTTTTTCTAAAGGCTTTGAACAAAACTGTGCAACAGGTTAAATCACAGTCATTCTCACAACTCTGACGAATTGTTGTTAGAAATGATGCTCCCCATCCCTGGAAGTGTCCAAGGCCAGGTTGGAGCAGTCTGGTCTAGTGGAAGGTGTCCCTGCCCATGACAGAGGGTTGGAACCAGATGAGCTTCGAGGTCCCGTCCATGATTCTGTATTGCTGTTGAATGAGAGGTTAGTGCTGAGGGCAGAGACCTCTCAGAAGGGTGTGTTCTTACCCTGTTAAATTCCCCAGAAGGGGCGTGGTTTTGTGATCCATTTGTGTGGTGGAGCCCTGGTGCCTTCGCAGGTTTTACCACAATATTGACTGCAATCACAAATATGTAAATGGTTTGGACACAGATTTGTCAAAGCAAAATGTTTTCCTGAACACACCCCCATCCATGATGGAAAGCCAAGTGAAGGTGATTCTGTTTTGTCTCAGTGTGGAGCTGAACTCCCTGTGCAGCCGTGGTGTGATAAGGTAGAGGGTTAATATTCAGTGTTAGCACACATCTTCTGTGTGTGTTTTGGTGAGTAGAGGAGACAAAAGAGCCAGAAATTTTTGCTGTAGCAACATTTCTCAAGGCAGCAAAATAATATGTTGCACAGGGTGCTGGGTGATATTTTTATTAACCTGGACTCAGGCCATCAGACACCAAACTTGAAGTGAGCACCAGGAGGCTCACAAGTGATGAGAGAAATGGGGCTCAGATGGTGGAGGCACAGACCTCCTCAGTTCCGTGCCTGTACCTGGACCCACTTCAGCAATACCTCTGTGCACCTGCACCAGTTTCTTACTGCTGTTCATCCTAAGAAGCAACTCCTAATTAGAGAGCAGGAACTAGAGATAGGTTGTGTTTAGCTGTTCTAGTTCAAACTGTGTGTGGTATTTAGGAGGTTTATAGATGTGTGAAAAGGGTTGGTGGCTCGTCTGTGAGTCAAAGGCATAATTTTATGTGAAATAATCCACCTCCTGATAAATAACTTAATTTGTTGCAGCTTTTGCTCTCTTCATATCTTCTTCTTTACTCTCTGCTGAGCCTATAGCTAAAGTGCTGTGTTTTTTGGATGGTTGGGAAATACCAAAACGTGGCACCTGACGTAATTCCCCAAAACCCAGCGTGCAAGGTGCAGGCAAGGGGGTGGTGGCAGCACCCGTGCAGGTCTCTGCAGACCCACCAGGCACTCAGTGCTGTGTCTTGCTCTTTGAAATGACCTTTTCTGATGAGCAGTAAAGTCTGAAGAAACTAGACTGTTATGGGAAAATTTGAAATCTCAAATTCAATGCTAGTATTTTTGCTTGTTTTATTTTTAGTAGAAATTATTAAAAAAACCCCCACAACCTGATAAATCCAGTTTACTGTGTCTATGGTAATGCAATATAACCTACTACTCTGGGTGACAAGTAATATGCAGAAAAATCTGCAGAACAGGAATAAAGGGGAGTGATATTTCTTGCCTGGGAATCATCTGCTTAGAGATGTGTGTGTGTATCTCACAGATCTACAATGATATAATGAGAGAGTTCCCCTGATAAAACACTGACATGATCAGCCAGTGACACTGTAGTTTATTTGTTGGCAAGTCCACCTGTGTTTCAAATCTGTCTTGGGAAAATTGTGGATGGGTCAGGATGTGCTACAAGAGAGACTGTCAGGGTACCTTCCTTTAGATGAGAGGTGGACAGTCCTAAAGGCAGCATGGAAAGCTGTTAAAACATCTGGAGGAACATTAAACTTTGTGTTTGGAGGGCTAACAAACTGGAAATCAATAGCTGGTACCTTTAGAGTTTAAAATCTGAGTTTCCCTTTGTCTTTTATCTTGTGCCCACACTGGAAACACATCCTCACCTCTCTTTGACTTAGCCCATGTCTCACACCTGGGTGATACATTAAAAGAGAGGAATTCTACATCTGATGGCACAAAAGCCAAGCTGGGATGAAATAGTTTACAGGCCATGGTATGCATTTGTTATGTTCCTTGCTGCTCTCCATCTTTCCTTTCCATCTGTTCCTCAAATACTTTATTTTTCACTTTCACTCTTCCCCCTCCCCCTCCTTTTCTGATAATGTTCATGGTCAACTCCTTTGTTCCTCTTCAGTTTCGTCTCAAAACCCCATAAAAGAATTATACTGAAAACACAAAGCAGTAATTCTGAGACAAATGGAGCTTTTAAACTGTGCGTTCAAAAGAGGTTTGAAATTAAACGAGGGGAGTTTATGCATCCCTAATTAGAGGCAAAGCTAAGCGAGCATGACAAGATTTATTGATGATAAACCTCAGTCCTGTTTAAACATCTGTTGAAGCTCAACTTAATAAATGACAGGAGATTATTGCTGCCTCACATGCAGTTCCTGGGTGTCTGTGGGGCTCTGGAGGAGCTGCACTGTAGTGTTTTTGTGGGACCAGTCCCAGCAGTCCTGGGGCTCTGTCTGCTGTCTGAGGTTTGCTGCAAGAGTCCAGATAGTCCCTCGTTCTCCTTAAAATCAACTTGTTTCATTACAAAAAAAAAAAAAAAAAGATTCAAAATCTTCTCAAGGTGTACTACTGAAGGGGGCAAAAGTTGCATAAAACTTAATTATTTTCTGTTGGATTCAAGAGGATCCAAACAGGTCCTGAAGGCAGGCAGAAGACTGCAGCGTTCCAAGAGCAGCAAAGTGCTTCCCTGAATGTGAACTTGAAATTACTTGTGTGGAAAATGGCGTTTTCCAGGCTGAGGGAGAGTGGAGCAGGACACCAGTCACCAGGTGGTTCCGTGCAGTTCTGGTTTAGTGCTGTTGGCATTAACCCGAGGGCATGGGCCGTTTGTTTGACTCTACAGCACACACCCACTTTCTCACTGTGGGGAAACTTGGGGCTTCTGCCTTCTCTAGCTTCACTTGTGCCCTGCTCTTTTGCCTCTAGTCCAACAGGTCCAAGTTTTGCTTTGTTTTGTAACCAGTACTGTAGTTTTCCACCTTGTCCATACAGACATCCTCTTTTTTTGTTTCATATTTATTTAATAATATGGAAAGATACTTCCTTGAGAAAATGTTGTGGTTTTTTTAAGCCATGACTGCATTGCCAAATATTTGTCTAAAGGATGTCATTAGTATGGACAGAACAAACGATAACCAGCCCAAATCCAAACCTCTTGGCAGCAAACTACAACAAAGAGCTCTTTGGACTGTCTTGTGCTAAACATTTAAACCCGTGTGAGAGGCTGTGCTTAAAAGAACAACACTCAGAACAGAAGTCCTGGGTGCCATAAAACAGGCAAATTCGTGCAAGACAAGCGCCTTGTAACCCTGTTCCTCAAGCCAGGATGTAGTTTTGTGGCTATTTGAAAAAGAAAAGAACAAAAGTAAATCCTTCTCCTGCAAGTTTTGAGCTTGTTCTGTGTCCAGAGCAGCTCAGGCCAGGCTCTAGTCACAGAGAATTGTTGTGCTCAGTGCCCAGAACAGCAGCTGGCAAAAATCAGAGAATTCAGTCTCTTGATTTGTATTTCTTTGTCTGGGTCCCTTCAGCAAAAACTTGTGAAATCTCAGCTGGAAGGAGTTTGAATTTCTGTAATTGATATATTATTTCATGTCAATGGCAATTTTACTTCATGAAATGCTTCGGGATTTTTTTGGCGTTTCTTTTTAAACACCTTTTGTATAATAAGATTATTATTAAGCCTAATTAATTATGATTGAACACATTACAGAATCCAGGATGAAGGCTTTAAAAACTACAGGCTTGACTTGATTTTAATTTTGCAGATCTTTGTACAGGCACTGATTTTTGATCAATGCAATACAGAAATTAATAGGATTTTGTTAATATTTTTTTTTTAATTTGTGTCTATGCAGTTTTAAGATTTCTCTTGGTGTGGAGCAAGATTTGCTGTGCCAGGCAAGTGTGCTGCTGCTGGTTCCTGGCAAGGAAACTGGAGCATTTTTACCTCTTAATCCTGGTAGAGAAATGAGCAATTGAGTGAATTATAACCTTTCTCTTTACAGCAAAGGATAAATTGAAGGGGAAAAGTAAAAGAAAAGACTTCTGCTTTGTTTTTCATGAGAGCATACATACGTACAGCTAATTGCAAAAGCTTGGGATAAAGCCTTGAATGTAAAAGCTTTTTTCATAAATCAGAAGTACGGCGATAGCCCATACGAAAATTGCTGATATAATCATGGGCTCTTTGCTACTGTGCAAATTTCCACAGACTGATTTTTTCCTTAACACAAGTTCGGTGTTTCTGAATTAATTTGAAAACAGAGCAAGAGAAAGCAGAAGACCACTGGGGGTCCACTTGGGTGTTTAAGTAGAGGACAGCAGTGTAGTGTTCTGCCTGCCCCAGTGGGAGATGCTGAACTGAGCCCAGCCCCAGCCTCCTTTTGTCCCCCTTTGCTGGGCACTGGTGAGGCTGCACCTCAAATCCTGGGCTCAGTTTTGGGCCCCTTACAACAAGAAAGACCTTGAGGTGCTGGCACATGTCCAGAGAAGGGAACGGAGCTGGGAAGGGTCTGGAGCACCAGGAGCAGCTGAGGGAGCTGGGGGGGCACAGCCTGGGGAAAAGGAGGCTCAGGGGGACAGGAGCATGGAGCTGGGGGGGGGGGGGCAAGCTCTACTCCCAGGGAACAAGGGACTGGAGCAGAGGAAACAGCCTCAAGTTGCCCCAGGGAAGGCTTAGATTTGATATCAGGGAAATTTTCTTCACTGAAAGGGTGGTCAGGCATTGGAAGGGGCTGCCCAGGGTAGTGGTGGAATCCCCACCCCTGGAAGTGTTCAAAAACTATTGATGTGGCACTTGAGGACATGGTTTAGAGGTGCTGGGTTGATGGTTTGGACTTGATCTTAGAGGTCTTTTCCAACCTTAACAATTCTATGATTCTATTGCAGGGTTCTGTCACCTTTAGTCATGAAGAATAGGCATTAATTCAATGAAACCTTCCAATTTTTTTGGCTAAGACTGCTGTATTATGGGATTTGGATGGGAATTGGCCCTTTTTTAGGGCATCCCATATTTACACATAGATCCTTATAAAGATATGGTTTCTGTTCTGGATAATATTACTTTGATAAAAATCTCTGTATGAGCCCACCTGCCTCTTTCTATGTGCCAGTGGATACCTTTAAAAGCAATTTTTAATGGAGTTGTGAAAGTCAGTCCAAGGCTCTTCTACTTGTGGAAGACAAGACCTTTCAGCTGTTAAACCTGGTATGGCAGCAGTGGGATGACCCTGCTTCAGCGGGGCATGAAGAGGAACATGTTCTTTGAAAGACTTGAAGTTTTGCTTGGAAGCACCAATTTAAATCTGATTTCTTTGCAAGTACACTTACTGCTCAGTGCAGCTGAACCCCAAAGGGATAATACTGTGTTCTTTTTACTACTTCTTGCATGACATGCTATTGTGGTAGTAACTTCTCTGCACGGTGTCTGTCTCTGTGTGCTCCTTCACTTTTGTTTTTTTTCCTGCAGAATTGCATATTCTGTTTGTGTTGGGCTGTGACTAATGTAGCCAGTGATGTTCTGCCAGTGTTCTAGCAGGGGATTCCCACAAGAATTCCCCTGCCTCTCCTGTGTGCCAGCAAGGAGTTGTGTGCACCAAGAACACCTGCACTTCAGTTATGTATTTTGTGGAGTGGGATAACAAAGGCTCATATTTGCTTCTTTTTGTCTGAAAGGATGCTACCAGCTCACTAACTGGTGCTGGAGGGGGGTTAGCCCTGTCCCAGGAGCTGGGAAGGACTGGACAGGAGTCCCTGTTACAGTTCTGTTCCCCCTGTGAAACCTTGGCAACACTTCCCCCCCCCCTTTCATTTTCAAGCATACTTTGTTTGAACTGTGAACAAAGCCTGTTTTTAGTAAGTATTTGTACAGTGCCTATCTCTCTGAGCCCTGCTTTCCTTTGGGATTGTTGGGTGCTTTTGTAGGAATAATAAAATGAAAATTGGACACCACTCCAACAAGCTGCTATCAAAGTGCTCTCACCAAGAGCAGGCGCTGCTGTTCCACATCCCAGAGCTTCCAAAAAACATGTGAGATCCACAGAAATGTAGATGGCCAGTTAGCTACATCATATGTGTACAGATATCCAGCTAATAGCAGAGATTCCTTTTCCTCACTGATGATTTCAGAACGTTCCAGAGCCGAGGACAATGTGCTGCCCCTGTGCACTGTCTGCTGTGGCAGCAGTGTCGGGAGTTTTGGGAAGAAAATTGTTCATTCATATGTTATTTGTGAGTACATTTTTATTCCTACTGCTCTGAAAGAGATGATGCATAAAATTAACCGTGAACAATTACTATAACAGCAGCAAACTGCCTCTTTGTAAGTTTGGAGTGATTGTCAAGGTGTACATATATACATACATGTATATGTGTAATGTATATATTATATATCCATGTATATATGTATTAAAAATTAAGGATTACATATAAAAATTTAAAAAGAATTGGCCTGGCTCATGCTCTTGCTAAAGCTGTGCTGTGTTATGCACCATTCAAAGCACACAACTGTGGTTCCCCTCACACAAAGGCTATCTTTGTTTTTTGGGTGAAGTCATGGTCTATTTTAAAACTCTGTGTTTTAATAATGAAGTTCCCTGGAAACCGGAGGAAATGAGACCATGAGGTTTTGTCCTGATAAAAACCAAACTGGAAATTGCAAAGTCAACTGTGAATAAATGTGCATGTCATAGTTTATGGTTTCAGCTTTCCAGTTTTATTCCTCTTTTCTAAATGTTTCAGAAGAAATTACAGAGCTCCCATCAGTGACCTCACAGAAATACGTTCTGCTCGCTTTCAAAGCGTTTTCTGACAGTGGAGATAAAATGAGAGTGGGAAAAAGGCACTTCACACCTTTCATATTTGTTTCTGATAGATGTCATTGAACTGAACTTCCCGAGCTCCTCGTGCTCCCCTCTGTTCCTCACTGCATGCCAGCTCTGTTCTGGGTTTTCTCCTGATGTGGTTCCAGAGCAGAGAGCTCTGGGGACACTCAGCCTGAGGCTGAGAGCCTCTCAGAAGTGTTTGTGCTTAAAGGATGGTCAGCACTGCCTGTCTGTTGTTGGGGATGGCAATAGGAATAATAACCTATTATTAGTACAGTAAAATTTATACACCTGCTGGAAATGTAGTATGAAATGGCTGGATCAGAGATCTCTAAAGACCCATTCACCTGGCTTTACTGAGGAATATTTTATTTTGTTTTAGTAGAAAAACTACCCAACTAAACTAGATGAAGTTATTTGGGTGTTTAATCTTCTTCTGACACCAGTGATTTAAACCTCTCTTTTTTTACTGCAGGATCTTAAGAGGGGGAGATTATCAAATAAGTTGCAGAAATTTGTATGACCAGGGCAAATTTTTCTGTTTAGTGTGTTTAAGCTTAAAAAAGCAAAGATGCTGAGCTCTGAAAGGAATGTATTTTGGCAGCAGAGGTGACTGACAGCAAAGTTATTTCCATTTTCTCAACAGTTACTTGGTTCTCATAAGTTTCTCTTGCAACTGAACGGTGATAAAACCCCCTTTGCTGGCTTAGTGCCACCAAGGAAACACTGTGTGGATTGAAAAGATTGTGTTTTAAAGGTGCCTCTGCAGTGATTAGAGATGCAGGAGGAAATAACAATTGAGAAATACTTTTTTAACTGCCATTCTAAAGCAGCAGTAGGGTAGCACCTTTAAGCCTTGTCAGTGTACATGAGGAATTTTCCTGCTCCTACAGGAGAAGGAAATGCTGGACACTGGCAGATATGGGGCTTAAAATGTTGAAAACTTAAGGAGAATTGTGAAAAGTCGTCTTTTAAAAAACCACTCTGGTTTCCTTTTCAGGTGGCTTGGATTTAGGTTGAAATATGTGGAAAACCCGTGTGGCTCACAAAAGCACCCTGAGTTTTCTGTCTGCCCACACAGCCAGCTCTGCACGAGAGAAAATGGTAAAAATGCACATTGCAAACCACAGAGTGTCCCCAGATGTACCAGGTTCCTCTGTAAATCTCCATTTCCAAAGGCTAGTGTACCATTTCACCTTTAGTGGTGTTATTTGGGGACCAGATAACATGGTGTGCTCGTGCAGTTTTCACACAGATTAGCAGTTGTAGTTTTTTTTTTTGGTTGGTTATTTAAAGTTATTACACAATTCAAAAAAACAAGGCTCTTTTGCTTGTGCCTTTATGGCTTGAGTGATTTATTGCATCTTCTGAGGGTTTGGGTTTTTTTTTTATTTTTGGTGCATGCAGCTGCTGATAGTATGAAAATACAGCAGTGCAAGTGTCTGCATCAGATATCAGTGTTGCAGGTGGGCAAGCTGACTTCTTTCCTTTGTTTCATTGGCAGCTTAATGTAGTTGTCACAGCATTAAAGGGTAAACAAATAACAGGTTCCCTGTTTTCTGGGTAAGTGATTTGAAGTGTTAGTTTATCCTTAACAGTGGCCTTTTTTTTTTTTTTTTAAATTATATCTCTGTTCTTCCAATGAGAGGTTATCAGTCATCGAAAAGATACCAGCAAGCACGGGATTAACTCTTCATTTCTTTGCATGTGCACAATTCTGATAAAAAGCTTCAAGAAGATTACAGGAGGATCACACAGTAAGAAATAGCTAGTCACTTGTCAGTTTGTTCCATTTATTATTTTGCAGTGAAAGACTAAAGTCTGTTTTTCCCCCTCAGCTCTGCACATGTGATACCTTGCCTTGTTACTAGGAGACGAGGTATGATGTGTATCGTGTGTATATTCCTCTCCTGGAGGAGTTTTAGCCATGTAATCACAGGAATGTTGGCTGGTCAGTCTATTGCTATTTAGCTTTTAGAAAGTCTAAAATCAGTGATGCTTTTCTGTTTGTCCAGGGAGGTTTTGAAGAAATCTCCTGGCTGCCCTTCCCAGCCATGCGTGTATATGCGTGATTTTTGCATACATATAAAAAGAAACGTATTTTTTGACTTTTGATAATCAATATATGTTCTCCCTGAAATTTCTTGGCCTTCTGCTCTGCCTCAGTGTTTACCTTTGTCTCTCCCTGGCAGCTGCCTTTTCAAGAAAAGAATAATCCATCTGAGCTGCTCCCATGTGAGTTCTCCTGGTCTTGTTGAGCTTCCTTGCTAGTCGATGGTGTGACTTTTAATCTGGTTTCCTGAGGAAGTGGGGTTTATGCATTGTGCTCTGTCCCTCCTTGCTCCTCAGGGTCATTTCAGAACAGGTTGAGAAAAGGGATAAAGAGCTCTAGAATAATTTTCTTTTCTCCTTTTTCCTTCCTGTTTTCCCAAAAAAGCATCAGGATGGCAGCTGCCAGCCGGACAGTGGACACTGCACTGGTCAGTGCTTGTTGCTGCTGCTGGGAGAGGGGGCACAGTGGAAAGCTGGCATGGCATGAGGGGATATGGCCAGAAACATGTAAGACCAGGCCAGGTGAGCCCCGCAGAGCTGCTCCGTGGCTTCTGGCTGCAACAGGATTGAGCTGCTCCGGTTCCTGGCTGTTGGGATTTTTAAGCCCTTTCAGCCCTTCCCCGGTGCTTGTTTGTAGCAGTTGCTGCTTTGTGGTGCTTTGCTGTCTCTGCATTGGAAGATTTAATTCTGCTCTTCCTTGAGTTTGTGTAGGAATTGAGATTTTGCTGTGAGTGAAACTTTCTGTGGGTGGTTATAGAGACGTGATGGTGAGGGCACCTGGAGGAGCCTGGGAAAGCAAGGAGAATCCCTCTGTGTGATCTGGGTTCCTTGTGATCAGCAAAACCAATTTTTACTGTGGTATCATAAGATCAGACTTGTGTTTTATTAGAGTTTTTGATTTGTGGGCTAGTAAAGAAATGTTGAAATTGTATTTGGCTGGGGAGGAAAACAGGTAGAAGTGTATGGGTTGGGCTGTTTGCTTTCTGCATTGCAGGGAGATGGACCTTCCCTCTGGGGTTTTTCCACTCATGGACCAGCAGTGTGTTTTCCATATGTGTAACTGTAATATTACTTCATCTTCCTGCTGTGAGATGATGATGTAAAAAACTCGTTTTCATAATTTTGTCAGCTCAGATTAGAGCAGAAGTTGCTGTAGTGAGAGAGAAGTCAGGAGGGGACCTGTTTTAGGATGTTTCTCCCACCAGTTCTCCCCTGGCCCCACATGGGTAGGAGATATCAGCCACTTCTGTCAGGGCACTGGGATTGGTTTAACAACAGGCTGATGCTCCTTATGAAGCCTTCCTGAAACTAGTCAGCCTTGCAACAGGTTCCACTTCGTCAACCGAGTTTTAATTGCAATTGAGCAGTAATTCCCATCTGTGCGAATTCCAGTATGTAAATAAAGTTTCTTCAGCTCCTCTTTCGAGGGCTCTTACACCGTGATTATTTCAAGCAGCGTCCCCCCAACATCTGGGGGAAGTTTCACGCATTTCAACTCAGTGAAATTTGGTGAAAATGAAAGTCAGTGCAGGTGAAATTAGAGTAGTAGTAACAGTAAAGCACATTTTGTTCTCCTGGAGCAGAGTCCCACGCAGCCTGGCTTTAGAGAATCACCACCGAGCAGCAGCAGTTGCCATCAGAGAAGCCCCCTCCCCTTCCCACATTTATTTCCATGGTAACCCATGGAAAGGCATTCTGCAGCCTCAAAACTACTTTTGCTCTTTCATCATGCAAGCTGGCATTGTCAAGGGCTGAGTGTATTCCTACAGCTTTGAATGAATATGAAAAAAAAAAGGGGGGGGAGGCCGAAAAGCCTGGATTTCGCTGGGCACTTTTGATTTGGGAGGCCCCTGCAGCGGGACAGAACGGGCAGTCTTCAAGTGACCTGGTGTCCGTACGTTGCTTAGTAAGGACGAAACAGCCTGAATTGCTGCCGGGGGAGGTTGGGGGTGATGGGGATGCCGTGTGTGGGAGGCGGGCGGGGGGCAGATGGCGGGGCTGGCGAGGCGGCGCTCGGCGTGGATGCTGTGCAGGCTGTGCTCGCTGTGCTCTGCTCCGGTGCCGCTCGCTCGTGGAGCCCTTCGTGCTTTTTTCAGGTATCCTTCAGAAAATGGTGTCTTATTACACAACTGTGCCGTGCGTGCATCAGCCTTTTCGTGCTGTGCGAGCGGGGGTGTTGGTGGTGGTGGGCAGTGCTCGCTCGGTGCGGGCGATTTAGTGGTAGTAGAGCGTTCGCCGCGTTTCCAGGCAGCTCCGTAATGAGCTGTATTGATTTTACGCTTTTTAAAACCCGTATTTATGCGGCATTTGCGAGTCGATGTTGAGAGGATTTTATTCTGTTTGAGCTGGCTGAGGTCGTCTGCTCTCTGTGATANACATGTGGAACTGGTAGTACTTGGTAAAAGAAAACCAATTGCTTTGCAAACAGTGTCTGCAAATGGGAAGGAATGAAATTATGTTGTAAGTAATTATTTTTAAATATTCCGAAGCTGGTCCAAGCATGGTCAGAAACATTTCAAATAGCATCCTCGTCTTGTATGATAAATGGACTGGCCAAATTAATAATTTGAATTTTCTGCCGATGCCTGTTTCCATGTTGTCTGAGTACCTGATTCACGGTGCAGGGAAGGTATTGATTAAAATATATCGGGGGTGCTGCCTGATCAAAGGATTAGGTTGCCGTTTGAGTGGCGTGGGACAAACTGGCAGGATTTTTTTTCCTTCCTTGCATTATTTGGTTGGGGAGGGGTGAAAATGTAGCTTTTTTTCTAAATGTATCTGAAGTACATAATGACTGGGGAGTCACCATGACAACATGGGGACCTGGATCAGGCTTTCCCTCCATGCCTTTTCTGTTTTGTTGTTTTTAAAATATTTGTTATTTAGGCATTCTCTGAGGTATGTTTGAGGGAGTATCTTACAGCTCCTGTTGCTGTGGGACTTTTAATGATACCCAGCTCTTAAAGTAAATGATGTTTGCAGGATTTTCTCTGATTCAGCCCAGTCCAGAGTACATAATTTGCTGTACAATTAAGGTGGGATCTAAGAAAGGACATAAGCACCTCCAGAATGAGTTAAGGGGGTCTGCCTTTCCCACAGTTTCGGCACTGCAAATCTGAAAACTTCTGCTGAGCTCTTCCATGGTCTTGGGGCTTCCTGTGTTCTTCTGGTGTTCCCACGTGGGACAGGGAGCCTGGAGACTTCTGAAAGGCAATATTTTGGGGTGATCCAGCTCAGGAATCTTGTAGATGACTGTTTACTTTGGAGAGTAGACATCTTACCTGGAGATCTCTCCCTTAGTGCTGTCTTCTGCCTCCTCCTGGCAGGGTTTCTGGGGTTGGAGAGCCAGTGCTTGTTTTATACTTGTAACAGCAGCTCGTGTAATCGATAGTGAATTTAGTGGAATTATGAGTAGTAGGAGATGTTCTGTGGAGGTGACATTTCAGTGTCAGCAGAGGAGGGTAATTATATACTTCTACATTATCATCATACTTCTTGATGGGGGAAAAACCTCCACTGTAATTTGGGTCAATGGAAGTAAAAATCATAGCAGTTGTCACTTGTGCCTATGTAAACTTGGAAGGAAAGTATGGTTTCTGTGACGTTTTCTGAGAACATATGGATTACTTGCCCTTGTGGCAGAGCTGTGGGATGTTTCAGTATTGAGGCCATTGAAAAGTAAGTCCAGTGTGACAGTGACTTTGTCTTATTAAGCTATATCCTGACATGAGAACGTGAAGAACCACGTTTTCTTCTTCACACCCGTTAACCTAATGTTTTGTTTGCTGCTACATGAATAATATGATGACTTCTTTCAATTTGGAAAAATGTTGAGTTCTGTCTAATGCTGGGGCTAAATTTTCAAGTCATGTTTAACAGGAATTATCTGCAGCTGGGTGGGATTGTCTCCTTTGAAGAACCCCATGCCTACGTGACATGGCCTATTTCCCCTTTTCCTCAGTGTTACCTGATGTTATCATTTCAAATATAGCAAATGTGCAGAAAACCCAGTCCTTTGGAAGTTCAGCTCAAGTGTCTTGAGAAAAGATTTCATTTGAGCCGGAAGCTCAAACAATGAGATAAATCTGTGATGAGAAGAACAAGGTTAGGTTATACAGATTTTTGTGTTTACATACTTTGCTTTCAAGATTGTTACAGTTAGGAAACATAACTAGTTTTTGCTAGAGGCAAAAACTTGGAAGTCGTGAATGTAGGAGCAGTTAAAACCCAAAATAACCCTAAATTCACCCTTCCCCTCCCCCCTCAAAAAGCCCAGTGACAAACAACACAACAAACCCCCTCTTATTCCCAAGGTGGGAGTCGAGCTTGGTGCTTTAAGGAAATCCAAACCTCTAATGTATGAAAATCCAATGGGGATAGGGCAGATTGACACTGGTGATGCCATTACAGCATTCTTGGTACTTAAGGGCCCTGGTGGTGGAAATGAGGCTTTTTACTGCCCCCACTCTCAGCAGTAGCGCTCCGAGAGCTCAGTGACAGTCACCTGAAATCAAGGCATTTGTATTTTGGTTTTTCCTATTGCCAATTTCTAGGTGGGGAAAGGAAGGAAAAGAACGTGTGTTTCACTCCTAGAAAACGGGATTAAATTAATTTGTGGTATTTTATTAGGAACAGCCTGGTTTTGCCGTGTGTCAGAGACTGGCACTAGCTTGCAGTGTAATCCTGCTTCTTGGCCCTTCCCAGTAGGGGGGGAGTGTTGGTGTACAGGCTGCAATGAAGGACTGCACCCAAGACTAAAAAACTCTTTCCAACTTACAGGGTCCCACTCATCACCCCTCCAAAAAAGTGAAGGCTCCATCATACTGGATAAACTCACAATTCAATGTTAACATTGAATTCTGTTTTTATAGAGCTGTTGTTCTTTGCCTCACTCCCCCTCAAAAGAAGTTTCTGCCTTTGCAAGTTCCAACAGGAAACCAAAACTGAGTCTTTTCACTTAAGCCTGGGATCAGTTGAAGTTTAATTTCCCCTGTAAATGCAGATGTGGCAATAAAAAACCCTTGCCACAAAAATGGTAGAGGTCTGGAAAAAACACTTCACTGAAAAAAGCTCAAGGTCTTGACCCCTTTGGTTATCAAAGACAAGCTGGTTTAACTTGGGTTGTATTTAGTGAATGAGTGGTAAGAATGGCAGGGTTTCAGAAGGTGGGAAGATCAAACTAGTTATTTTCCTTGTCATGTTGAGTTTGCTGTTAAGAGGAACAAGCAGTTTTTGAATATTTCTCTCAATACTGCTGATTTCTAGTGACAGTATTTTGGTGCAGAACAAGAGAGTTTGATATTTTTTTCCATGCCATGAGGCAATGATAATGGAGACAAAGTGTTTCTGCTTGCTGGCCAGTTGAGCTGCAGTAAACCGTGTCATTCCCAGAGTTTTGCAGAGCGCAGGACCTGTCAGAAGAGCAGCCCTGCCTGTGGTGCCACCCACCCCAGGAGGTGTCTCCGAGCCCAGTTCCACATTCTGCTCCCTGTGGTCTCGCTGGCTCCCACCCCAAGTGCAGCTTTCACACCCTGTGCGTGGGATCAGCTGAATCGACTTGGAGTTGGGTCAATTTACTGACCTGACAAAAACCTTCTAACTAAGAATAATTTAGTTTGTGTGATTGAAGGAGCAGGGCAGGACGGCTCTTTCAGTGGCAGAATGTTGAGTGGGGTATAAAACAGCACCATTAGTCCCACCACCTGTACCTTGCAGCTGTGCTGAACTCTGTCCTTTGGCACAGGATTTACCACTTCTTTCTGCTCTAGGGTGTTTAGTCTGGTTTGTTAAAATCTCCTTTTTTGGAGATACTCCTATGAGAATCAGGATGAGTGGCAATAGGTACAACACAGAGAAGACTGACGGAGCTCCTGTGCTGGTCCTGCCAGGTGTTGAGTTTCCCTTCCAAAGGAGCTGCCCAGTGCTCTTGTGTTCCTTCTGAGCAACCTGGATGGAAGAACATGAAGGGCTTCAGGACCGGACCCTTAAAGAGTTAAATGCACAGAAGTACTAATCAGTGAATATTTAGGTCATGGAGGACTGAGACAGGAGAAAGATGGAACATTATACTGACAGCCAGGGGGTTTATCTTAGTAATGAACTGGAGAATATCTTCCATCTAGTAGTAACACCAGCTTTTGACTTTGTAGTGGTACTTTTTGTTGTGTTTGTGTTCTTAGTTGCACTGCTGTTGCTTTGCAAGAGGTGAGGTGTGCAATGAGTCTCCAAATGGGCTTTCTAGAACCATTACTCGTGTCCTTCATCGTGTCCTGCAGCACTAGCTGGAGGTGACTTCCTTATAATAGCAGATATTTTGAAGAGTAAATGTGGGTAATTTGTTGCCTTTTCTGAGGCAATGCTTACAAAATTCAATGTCTTACTTTCTGCAGAGCTCTGACCCATAAACCACTTCTCAGCCACGTGAGTAGTCCCAGTTTGAAAACTGTGGGTCGGTGTTTATGTGGTAGCATAATATGTGTTGCAACTGTGAGCAGTGCCCCTGAAATCCATGGGATTACTCATGCTTCTGGCTATGTCCACAGTCAGGCTTGAAAAACTTTAATTTAGCACCCTGAGTAAGGTCTGCAAGAATCAGGTCTGGCCTGTTGTGTCCCAGAAGCTTGGTCTGACTGTGCTTGGCTGCAGCTCTACGAGGTTGAAACAGTTCTTGTCAGGGAGACTTTCCTTCAAGCAGAGCCAGGGAAATATGCCTGGAAAAGAAGAAGATTAGCACAGGATTTTAAAGCGTGTTGTGAGAAGGGCTGGGTGTCAGTGGTTTGGGGAAGAATCCACTGAGCAGAGCTTACTGAAAGTGCTACATCAGTGGGACTTCTTTTGTTTTATGCTTAGTGTCTGTATTTACATGGGAAAAGCAGGGTGGGAGCGAGTAAGGGACACTGAAACAGTGCTGTAGCAAAAATGGGACTGTATATCCAAAGGGCAAATATTTAGGTTTGGAAATAGGTTTATTTCATGGTTTTGGTCGTGGTGTTAGAATTTGTAACTTGTCATTCAGTGAAAATAACTATCAGTAATACACTTTTCTTTCCCCCTTCTCACTAGGCTTGGCATTTCTGCTTGATTTCTTGTCTGCCTCAGTAGAGAATTATCTGTATTTTGGAATGAACTGAGTCTTTTTTTTGGTAGTGTTGAGAATTGCACAAACTATACTATTACCATCAATGTTCAAAGGAAATGAAGAGCAACTTTAGTATAGGTGTAAACGCTGAGTAGCTCCCACACCCCCCGAACTGATGATTAGAAAGGGAACTTAAAATGTCAAGGAAATACAGTCAATTCCATTAATTCCCATTAATATGCTAATATTACCATTAATATGGTAGTTTCTTCTGGTTTCTTATGCTCCCAGGGAAGTGGAATTACATGCTTTTTTAAGCTTTAAGGTAAAACCAGGTAACATACCCTTTTCTGTGTTCAACAGGAACTTGCATGTCTTCCTACTTTCAGAATATTTTTTTTGCATGAGTTTTAGCATGGGTCGATCAAGGAAGAGGAATTGCTGGTTAGACTAAATGGTGGAATCTTCGCACTTGAGAGAGACAAATTGTTCTCAAAATTCAAATGCGGCTGTAGGCTCTTGAAGCAAAGAGCTTTGAGAGAACCTTGAGGAGAGCTTTGAATCTGTAACCTTGATTTGAAAGATTGTTCTGTCTCTTCCATGAAAATAAGTAATTTCTACTGTATGGATTTTCTTAGCAGCAGTCTCTTGTACCTGTTCTGAGCAGGGTATTCTGATATTCTGAGGCAGTGTTTCATTAACTTTTTTCTATTATTCTTTTTAAAAAAAGGAGAAATAGAATCTGACAATCTGGAGCCCTGAAATATTCAGTTGACAGCTAAATTAGCTAATGCATCCTACTTGGGGAAAGAAAAGAAAAGGACCTGAGGGTGTTGGTTGATGAGAAGTTTGACATGAGCCAGCCATGGGCAGTGACAGCCCAGAACCCCCCTGTCCTGGGCTGCATCCCCACAGCGTGGGAGCAGGTGAGGGGGGGAGATTCTGCCCCTCTGCCACGCTCAGGTGAGACCCCAGCTTAGTGAGACTTCCCTGTGTCCAGCTCTGGGATTTCCAACAGCACAAGGACATGGAGCTGCTGGAGTGAGTCCAGAGGAGGCCATGGAGATGGGCCAAGGGCGGGAGCCCCTCTGCTCTGGAGCCAGGCTGGGAGAGCTGGGGGGGTTCACCTGGAGAAGGGGAGGCTCCAGGGAGACCTGAGAGCCCCTTCCAATGCCTAAAGGGGCTCCAGGAGAGCTGGAAAGGGACTTGGGACAAGGGAAGAGAGAAGACTATTTCAAAGTAGGGAAGATCCTGGTTTTTTTTTTCCTTCATCCTTATGTACTTGGAAACTCTCTCAAATAGTATGTGAATCTGTTTATTAAATTAATGTGAAATGGGTTTTATTTCTAAGCCACTTAATTAAATCTAGGGGGACATTCAAGTCTCTCAGACTGTGTGTCTGCTGCCACTTTGAAATGTGCCCAGGGAGAAGGTCTGAACGCTGCAGGGTCAGGCAGCAGTGGGGTCTGCTGGGTGGGGGGGGGGGGCAGATGAGTGGTGGGGTGTCATGGAAAAGGTGTCTTTACTTCAAAGAAAAAGTGGTGGTGAAAAAGTAAATGGTTTAAGAAAATGAAAGCTGTGCATATTGGGAACTTCCTACAGACACATTTTCTGCTTCAAACAGTGGTGTCCAGCATTGGCTTACCTTTGACTCAGATACTAAATGGAGGAACCAGAGGAAAAAGGAAGGTGGGAGAAGGTGTCAAAGGGATCCTTAGCATGGCAGGGGCTTGGAACTAGATGATTTTTAAGGTCCCTTCCAACCCAAACCATTCTGTGATGATTCTGTGATACATCACATTGTGTCTGTGGTGTTGCTCGTGGTTTTAAGAAATTCTTCAGAATAGCTGATTGAGAGCCTGCGTTTAAAATGGGTAGGGTTTCCATCCTTATGTAATTTGTGTTGCGTTTATGGGTCAAAAATCACAGTTCAGTGGAAAAAAAGACAGCTATGTTGTGCCAATTAGGAGTTGTCCTGCTGAAACACATGCCAGCTGCCCTCCTGGATTTTGTGCTCATAAGGTGTATTTGGAGGTCATCTCAGGAAAGCGAAGAAAAGGAAAGTGAGGACCAAGAACACAAGTTTAAGATGTCACCAACTTAACCAACATATTTTCAGCAATAAGGGAGGCAGAAAGAAGACATTGCATCTACTGGTAGGTGAATAATTCCTCTGATGGGTACGGACAGGTCCCTTGCTACATGTGAAGTAGTTCCTTATAACACTGAAAATCATAATTAGGGGGGAAAATGGAAGCATATTGAACATGTGAAGTGCAGCAGGTGTGACCATCAATCCTCTTTAATGTAAAGGAAGTTTGCCTTCAACAAAAAGGAGTATCTTTAACAGGACCTGCAGTAGTTGAAGTGTTTTTCCACCAGCAGGGCTAGCAAGAAGTTACTACAGGATACTGGCTGCAAATGGCATGATTGAGTTAACCCAAAACAGGTTTGTGCTGCCAGATCCATCCGAGTTTATGGATTAAAATTTTGATGAGGGAAGTCAAAACACACGAAGAATTCCGATATATTGTTTGCAGAGATGAGGTGATGATACCTTTGCCATAAGTTTACTTGTAATAATGCTTTTCTTACGTGACAGGATGGCAGTGCAAGGTGTGCTTGGTGAGCAGATCTCTTCTCCCTCAACGATTCCTGGATCTCTTTGTTGTTTTTGTCAAACCAGTCCTTGTTCTTCTTGAAGGAGAACACTAAGGATTCTTCAGAGCACTGCTGGATGCTGTTTTCAATATGGTACCAAATTGTTTCAGGAGAGGGATCTATACAATCTATGGAATGGTTTTCGAGCCTAGTTTGAAGATTTGCCTGGAATCTGTCTCTCACTGTGGCTGATTGGAGATTGTTAACTTGGAGTCTCCTCCTTGGGATACTGTCCCTTTTAGGTTTGAATGTGAGATTGAAGTTGAGTTTACAGTGCACAAGCCGATGGTCTGTTTGGCATTCTGCGCTGGGCATCACGCGGGTATGGTGGACATCGCAGACATCTCTCTGTCACACCAAGACATAGTCAATGAGGTGCCAATGCTTAGATCTGGGGTGCATCCAGGTTGTCTTCAGACTGTTTTTCTGCTGAAAGATAGTATTAGTGATGGTGAGCTGTTGCTCCACACAGAATTCTAGCAGAAGGCAACCATTATCGTTGCAGTTTCCAACACCATGCTTGCCTAATACTCCTTTCCAGGCTTCAAAGTTCTTTCCTACTCTGGCGTTGAAATCACCAAGGATAATGATCTTATCATCTGCAGGCACCTTTTGGGTAAGGCGGTGCAGGTCAGTGTAAAATTCATCTTTTTCAGCAGGGTCAGCTTGGAGAGTTGGGGCATATATACTAAAGAGGACAGTGTGTTGCTTGTTGTTTAGTGGAAGGCGTAGGGAGATAATGCGGTCAGAGTGACCTGTTGGCAGATTTTCGAGTTTAGGAACAATGGAGTTTTTGATCATGAAGCCGACTCCTGAGAGATACCTTTCGGTTCTGGGCTTACCTGACCAAAAGAGTGTGTAACCAGCACCATGTTCTCTGAGGCTGCCTCCTCGTGAAGGCGAACTTCACTGAGAGCAGCAATGTCCATGTTGAGACGTGACAGTTCATGGGCAATTAGGGCAGAACGATGGTCAAGACGTCCGCTATCCACAGTATCAAGATATCGTACTGATGGAAGGCTTCTCAACCCAAGGCGACTGAAGGCTCACACCAAGACCTTAAACCATCTTGTCCAGGAGCTGCTCTATGCTGATGATGCCGCCCTTGTTGCCCACACAGAAGCAGCTCTGCAGTGTTTAACATCCTGCTTTGCTGACGCTCTGAGCTCTTTGGGCTGGAAGTCAGCTTGAAGAAGACAGAAGTTCTCTATCAACCTGCACCTCAGGAAGTCCCCCATCATCCCCACATCACCATTGGCCAATCAGAGCTCAAATCAGTCCAGCAGTTTAATTACCCAGGCAGCCTCATCTCCTCGGATGGTGAGATTGATGGGGAGACAGACAACAGGTTAGCAAAGGCTTATAGTGCCTTCAGAAGGCTTTATAAAAGAGTTTGGCAAAATAAACATTTGAAGAAAAGCACCAAGATCAGTGTTCACAGAACCATAGTGTTGTCTACTCTCTTATATGGATCTGAATCATGGGTCCTCTACCGCCACCACCTGCGACTCCTGGAACGCTTCCATCAACGCTGCCTCCGAACAATCCTAAACATCCACTGGTCAGATGATGTGACCAATCCATCTGTTCTAGAACAAGCAGCAGTCACAAGTATTGAGGCCATGTTGCTGAGAACACAGCTGTGCTGGGCAGGGCACGTCTCCAGGATAAAGGACCACCCCCTCCCTAAGATCCTGCTTTATGGTGAACTTGCCACCGGCTGCTGCAAGAGAGGAGCCCCGAAGAGGAGATACAAGGACTCCCTGAAGCAACATCTCAGCCTTGACCACATTGATCATCATAACTGGTCTACTCTGGCCTCCAGTCAGGAGATCTGGAGACACCCCATCTACAACGCTGCTGATGCCTTTGAGAACGCAGCAGGATCACCCTTGAGGAGAAAAGACAACGCAGAAAGAATCGTGCTTTGCAGAATTTACCACCTAAGGAATCTTTCTGCTGTGCCTTTTGCAACCAGACGTGCCTCGAATTGGCCTCTAGCCACCAGCATGTTTGTAACAAACGTGGGGAGAGCCCTCCCCAAATCTTCGTTCACGAAGCCCGGCCATGATGACTTGTAATAATAATAATAATGAAAATTAGACTGACATGAGTGAGTGGACTAGTGATGCCACTTGAGGATACCAGAGTTCGTGTGGTTTTATTAAGCTCTGGATGACCGAGCTGCCTTCATGAGTTTTCCACTCAAGTACTTAACTGTTTCTCAACACAGCTAGGCAATTAGATCTTGCAAGAGTACTGTTTTTCATGCAATGATAAAATACTGCTTTCTTGTTTATCCTTCACTGCTCATCCCACTATTAATACTTTCTTTGGGGGTGTACGTTACATCCCTTCCAAGCTTGGTAATTGCATTGTCTGCAATGTCCGCCTGGTGAGGGCTGTCTGCTGATGAATAGCTGCATTCTCTGGGACTCCAACTCACTTCAGTTCAGCTGTGAAAAATTGGATTTTGGATGTTAATTATCCAAACAAATCAGCAATTGGTTTAAAGCATTGTTAAGGACAAAGCAAAGAATAAATAGCTTCTGCAAAATATGGCATTGTGAATGGTACTGATCCTATCTGCTGTAATTTGCCTGTCTCCCTTTGAAAGCATTATGCAGGAAGAGGAGCTCAGCCTTTGGAGATAATTACCCATAGTGAATATGAGTACTAGCCTGTTTCTTCCTTGATATTAAAAGACAAAAGAAAAATTCATCATGTTGTTCTGTAAAAATAAACAAACAAAAACAAGCTAATTAAAACTCAGCCTGAGTCCTGCAGTCCTCAAGAGTTTTACCAATTTCAGTGTCTCTGTTCATCATTTTGTGCTGCACAAGTGTTGGCAAGGTGGGAAATCAGTGATCAGACTGTGCTGAAGTTCAAAACTATGTGCTGGGACGAGTTTGGGAGTTGATTTATGTCAGACTGGGGCAACGTGTATGTATCAAATAAGTGTATAGATACATATGCACACGCAGAATTTAAACCACACTAACAGCAGCAATGAACCCAGCACACGGATTTGTTCTGGTGGTGACAAATGAGGTGAATGCTCATATAAAATGGGGTTTTGGTTTTATAACTAATGAGCATACCCAGACATGTTTTCTGATATAAACAACTTTAGCAGTTTGTTCATCTAAGAAATGCATGTAAATGGTTGTGTGACAGGTGCAAAATCATTAAACCAATTTTACCCTTACCCTTTATGGTTTAATAGCCAAAGATTAGGGCCTGAATTATTTATGAATAACTTTCTGCCAAGCCATCTTGTTTTGTTGTCTTGCCTAATCGGATCTGCTCCCTTATCCCTTGCCTGCAAAGTAAATCTGGTTTAGGAATAGTGAAGTGTTAATTCTTATTTGATTCTGGATGAGTGCTGCTTGTGGGAGTTTTATTTTTGCTTAATGGGACTTTGCTGTGTTAAGTTCTTTAAAAGAAATTTCCGTTTTTATTGGAAAGCTGAACATTTGAAAAATCCCTCAGAGTTATTTGCACCACCACCACCATCCCCCGCAATTTAAACCTCTGAGTCAAGTGAGAAAAGAGAATTAAATGCAGCTTCTGCAGTGCAAGATATAGAATCCATTTGTGCTCTTAGAGCCTGGACCTGTTCTCAGGTAGCCTGAAAGTGTTAATTGACTTGGGAGTAGTGAAGGAACCAGTACTGGCCTTTGATATGTTTCTATTGAAGTTGTGGGGGGAATAGGGGTGTTTAATTTTTTTTTCTCTTTTTTTTTTTTTTTCATTTGTCCTAAATTAAGGGACGCACTAAACCAAAATAAGAATTTTAACCTAGTAAGAATGCAGGAATGCAACTCTTTGCAATCAAAATGTGCCAGAACAGTAAGTCACCGTAGCTCAGCTCAGATCCTCAGTCGTTAAAATGCGAGCGCTCAACCTGCCCCAGTTTTGAGATAAAATGTGTCAGTTTGAGGTTTCTTCTTGTCTCTGATCACAAAGGCAGCGCTGGTAGGTCTGAGGAGGAGGCAGTCATTTGCTCAGCTGCAGTAACCGGGGGTGCCCAGTTAAGCACAATTCTTGGTGCTGCTAGCCATCCCTCCTGCCTGGAGTTGGCATCAGAGGGAGAAGCAAGACAGTTTTTTTTTCTTGGTGTTAGATGTTTACAGGCATTTTTTCCCATTGCTTGCTGACCTCTGGAATGCTTGTTGCTGATACCCATCTTATGGTGCAATGTCAGGTGGAATATGGATTCGCATCTAATGAAAATGCAATGAAAAAAATTATATTTAGTGCTCACTAGCTGGTGCCACCCTGGGGTGACTGCGGCTCTGAAAGGGTGCAAAGTGCCACCCATAGGCAAAATAAAGTACTAATTTCTGCAGCCATTTTGCAAGGGAAAATAAAGATCATCAAAGAAGGTTAAACAGGAGCAGAGTATTTCATGTTGTTGTTGGTTCTTACCTACTAATGCTCCTGTGTGAGTCAGAGCTTGGCCCTTCCCTTTCCTCAGTTCAATATCCTGTTATAACTCACAGTTATTAACTTTTTGTACTGTTTCCAAGCATCATCTGCTTGTTCTAGAGAGTTCCCTACTTACTGGTCTCCTTCTTTCATTGAACAAGTAAAAATTAGACATAGAGGAAAAAATTCAAGCTAGAATAAATTTCTAGATCCCTCACTCCCTGTTTTTCCTGCCACACTCAGACCCCAGGGAGGCCCAGCCCTGTCCTTGTGGATCTGTGCTTCCCTCCCAGGACAGCCCAGGCTCTTTGTGTTGCAGAATGAGTGAGCCAAGGCAGAAATTAGTGTCCTGACTGTGTCCTCGGTGCTGGCTGGAGCCCCTTGGCCGAGGGGATGGGGTGCAGTGTGTTTGGGGTGTGTTTGGGATCTCTCAGAAAGGCTGGTTCAAGTTCTGCTTGCGCGGCTTTGCTGTGTCCTCTGGGGCTGTGATTCCGGAGGGCAGGGCTTTCTAGGGTTTTATCTGTCTCTAAAATGTCATGGTGTGATCTAAGTAATAATGGGTTTGCAGTGTGGTGTGTGTCCCTGGGGAGAGCAGCAGCTCCTGCCCCACTGTGCCTGGTCCCTGATGCCCAGATGGTGGTGTCTCTTAATAGATTCGTTTGCATTCTCTTTGAACACCAAAACTGCTTGATTTCACAACCTTTGCCACTTCAGACGCAGTCATTATGAACCCTACAATCTGCCTTTCAGGTGATTTTTGTTTGGTTAGTTGGTTTTTCTTGTCGTTGTTTAAAAATTTATTTTTTTTCAAATGCCACAACCCAGCAATTTAATTTAACGTTATCATCTGTATTTCCAGCAGATCTCTGAGTGGGTTGGAATTTTATGTTGCTTTCCCATAACTTGGCAGGGAAAGAGTAAAACTTTCACAGGTGGCGAGGCCAAACACAGACCAAAAGTATCAGCATAATTAACCCCTGATACAGTTGTTAAATGTAATTACAGTTTAAATTCTATGTACACAAAAAGGCAATGTGCCATGCAGCAGGTTTATGTTGAGAAAGGCATAGAGCACAAGATGCCCAGCTAAAGACTACTACATTCCATTAAGTAACTACTACTTCCATTAATCTTCCACAAGGAGTTGCATTTGATACAAAGAATGTGTGACTGGCTTAGGGTAACAAACATTGCATGTCAATCTTCAGTTCTTTTTGCATTGACAAGTTTAATTTGGTGACTACCCAGTACATGTTTTAGTAATCTTGCAGTTCTGTACACGTCATTTAAAAACATCTGAGAATCCCAAACTGGCTGCTCTGTGAGGAGGAAGAGGGATCTCTTCAGTTAAAGAATGTTTTTTGTAGATACTGGGTTGGGAAAATAGGGCTGTAGGAGTTGCACTCACATATCTGGGCAGGCAGAGAAGAGGAAATACTCTGTGAAGAAGAAATAATCTGTGACCAGAAACCTGGACAGATTAGCTTGAATTTTCCATTTGTTTCTAGTTTTATTCTGGTGGTTTTGTCACAAGGCCAGGTTGGGTGGGGCTTGGGGCAGCCTGGTCTGGTGGAAGGTGACCCTGCCCATGGCAGGGGGTTGGAACGAGATAGTCTTCATGGTCCCTTCCAACTCAAGCCATCCTGTGATTCTGTAACTGTGCATCTTGCAGTGAACAAAACACAGGATTCTTCCTGACCATTAGAACAAACGAGCTTTTCAGTTAAAAACCACCGCTAAACAATTATTTTGCTCGACAAGTGTGGTTTTTCCTCTGCCACCATCCGTCATAAAACCTGACCAGAGCATTCTGAGAGCACAGCTTCAGCCAAGGAGAGCTGGAGATCAGGGCTGGTCCCTCTGAGTGCGTCTCTGTGGGTTGTGTGCAGGAAGGCCGAGGATTGAGGCGGGATGGTCCCACAGCACGTGGTGGCCCCGTTGCAGTGAGTGGTGGGAGGCACAGCTGGGCTGTGGGCACTGGGCCGTGTGCTTGGCTTAACCTAGAAACTGCCAGCAGCTTCAGCCTCCCTGTTTGGGTTTTCTGAGGAGAGCCATCACTCCCGAGCGGGGCAGGTGAGGAGACATTGCTGGGTGCAGGCTTTGCATATATTTATGAATGCCAGATTTGGATATGGGGGGATGACACCTCGGCTTTCAGCATCTCCTGAGTAGCCTTTGTTTGTCTATGAGCAGGATTAACGTGGTTTAAGGTGCCTTTGGAGCAGTAACTTCGTGTGGTGACAGTCGCCGTGTGTTTTGAGGGGTTGCTCATCACGTGCAGAAGGCAACCTCAGTGCCATGGGTGGGGACTGTGTGGCCAGGTGGTGTCACAATGGAAGGCCACCGATGAGTTGGTGTCCACTGATCACTCACAGAGTGGAGGACGGTGGGCTGGAGCATCAAGGCATGATCAGACTTCACTGCAATTCAGGTGTGCACGTGCTTGGGGTGTTTTTGTTTGTTTCTTTTCTTTTTTGAGAGGGCTCGTGGTATCTGCTGACACTGAGCAGTGTGCTGCCAAGGAAGCACCAAGTATCCTAGGGAATCTGGAGATGTACTAGTGCTCCTATTTTATTGTTTATTGAATGATGCTAACTCAGGTTCTCACTTTACCTGTAAAAGGCTCTGAAAAGGTGTCTTGTTCATCTCCTTGTGACCTGACCTTGGCAGCAGTTAAAGCTCACTGAAGCCAATATATCTGAAAAAACTCAAACCAAACAAAAATTATTTATCCACAACCCGTGATTGATTGGATTGCGATGATATAACTAAAATATGCTTTCATTGCATATGGTGATTTTGATACTCTCATGATTGTAAGCTCTTATGATTGTAAGAGGTCAGAATTCTAAATTCATTACAAGAGTCATTTATTATCTGAAATAATCTTGTAATGATATCTTCTTTTATTTTTTTTTCTACAGTGAAAATTCTTTGCATTTTTCTTAATAGTGTGTAAATTTCTGTAATGGCTTTTTTTATTTAATCCCTCCAGTCATCCTTTCTCAATAATGCAGCTTTACCAGCAGGCATGCATTGTATGCACTGAGATTTCTCCATCAATAAAAGAATAATATGGACTAATGATTCAGAAATTTCATGGAAACCAGTAATTATTGAGACAGTGACTGTCATATGTGCTGTTTTATGCAATAACGTTTTAAACACAAATATTCAGACATCTCCTGTGCAAGTAACATGGTTTATAATTATTCCTCTTAGCTATACATTTATATTTGAAAGTGCTAGTTGCCAGTTGCATTTCATGTAATGATAGACCCAATTCTCTCTTAGTTTACTTCAGAATTGAAAGCTGTCACCTAAGGGAGGGAAAATGTTTATTTTCACAGCATCAATCTGAATGCATATTTGGGGTTAATGGTTTGATTCTGAAAAGGTTACCTGTTTTATGTTCAGCTTGAGCTTCCAATTCCTTAAAAAATTCTTTAAAATCATTGCTGGCAGAGCAATGCAGTTATGAAGTGTGATATGTTTTTTCTTCAGAATGAAGATTGAGCAGTCAGTCACAAGGACTGTGTTGTGATTTATAACTGTTGTCCCAAATAATAACCTGAGTGCTTGCAAAACGTCCTTGTTTTCACATCTAGTGATGATGGATTGGATGAAAGTACAATTACAGATAACAGGAGAGATGAAACGGCTGCTACAGATACAAGGAATTAACTGAAGTTTTGTTGGAAAACTAATATTAGTTCCTTTTACTGCAGCTTTCCTTTGTACTCCATGTTGCAGGCATTTGAGCTGGTGTTACTTTCTTTGGAGCTTGCCAGACTGAAATAAATATAAAGGATGCTTTATCCTATTCTTTGTCCGCTCTGGGGTCTGAAATAGTGGAGCCAGTTCAGTGCTTTTCTGTCTCTTCCACTTCATTTATCTGCGTGTTGTTCTCCTGGACACCTTTAACCTTTTCCAGGTTCTTTTTCTTGCTCTCACTCTGGACCTTGGAGACTGTGGATCCTAGAGTGAGGAAGCATTGATTTAGGCTAAGGAGATGCTCGTGCAAGGGAAATAATGCTTTGCTCTCAGCTGCTCCATCTGCAAAGCACAGACCGTGCTTGTGTGCCCCCTCAGAGTTGGAAGTGATGTGGAGTTTGACCTCAGGAGCAGCTGTGGGATAACCTGGGTGTGTGGGCCTCTGGTGGAGCAGGTGCAGAGACTGGGGCTGCAGACATGGGGTAAAGGCTGTGTTCTATAGTCAGCTGAGAAGCCACTACAGTGGCCTGTGGACCTTTGGTCCTCATCATACGCTGCTTAAAGTCTCCAAAAAGTACCCACTCGCCATGGCTGGACCCCTCCACAGCTTCCCTTGCACTGACTTTGCAGTCGCTCTGTGGGATTGCTTTGTTGGGTATTTCCAACGTGAGGAAGGCATCAGGAAGTGGCACAGGACTAGGGATGCTTTTGCTTTCAGCCTCTCAGTGCTGTCCAGGCTCTTAAAGGTTTCTCCAAGCTGTGACTGCTGCCGTGGCCCCACGTGGCACCCGATCATCCAGTCTATGCAGCCGAGGGACCACAGCAACCTCTCTGCAGTTCTTGCCCATGTTCGGCCTCATCAGTCAGAAATAAAGTGTTTTTTCTGCTTCCTTTGCTCAAAAAAAGGGGGTTCTTACTGCTGAGAACCTTATTTATTGAGAATTTACATTGTTCTTTTGTTACATTTGTATTAAATGGGGGGGGATTATTATAGATGTCATGTAGTAATATGTTTGTCCATGCTTGGAGCTGGTCAAACCAGGTTCTGAGCAGCCTGATCTGCTCTGCTTTGAACAGAGGGATTGGACTGGGTGATCTTCCCAAGCCCCTTCCAACCTCAAAGACTCTGTGGCTTGGTCCTTTTCTGTAAAAGCCTTAAACTTCAAGTAGGGAGTTACCCAGCCACACTAAGAGCTGAAATATGTTTTCTTTTAGTGATTATTGTGAAATTGCTCTGGATTTTTAAATGTGCAGCTCTGCTGTCAAAACAGTATAAAAATACCCGCTGTGCTTTTCAATAATGAAGTTGAATTTTCTTGACTTCTGCAGTGTGGAGTGACAGCATGTTGTGGTCACACAGAAAAGATAGTCCTGCCCTGCAGAGTTCACTTCTGTAGCAAAGAACCTGAGCTAGGTTTACATACTTTTATTTAGTACCTAAATAAAGGCTTTTAAATGAGTAGAGGGTAATTATTGGTTTCCTAAAACTAATAAAACAATTCAAGATTATAAGAGAAAGCCAGTTGTTGGGACACTGTTGGATATGCATTATATTGCCATTAAATCTTAAGTGGAGGATAATTTTTACTCTCCTTGCTGGTTAAATGAGATTTTTCACGTTGCAGTGTGTGCCATTAAGAAGATGCACAAGCACATCAACTGAGCAGTGAGAGATCCTTGCATGCTGCTTTTGTCATTAGCAAAAACAATTTAATAAGCTTCTAGTAAAAGGAGAAGTGAAGCATGTGAAGCATTTTTTATGACATGGTTTTGAATGAAAGATGGAATCTCAGTCATAGGACTAGATTGGACTGTTTCTCACCTCTTTAGCTGTTAAATCACTGGCAGGAGGGCAGTATAATTCTTTTCCCTCTTTTTCTTCCCTGTCCCTTCCCAATTCTGTGAATTGGAGATCTGCCATCTTTCTCTTTGTTCTTGGGAGAGATTCCCAAGAGTAAATCATCAAGCTGCAGGTAACCTGAAAGGAACAAATTGAAATGGCCTTGGCTGTGATTATTTGTTTGTGATATAAATCTCTTTGAGTTTTTACAGTAATGGATTGTTCTGTGTTGCAATTTCTGTGTTAAAGCAGTACAGATGTGAAGTCCCAGCTGTGTTATTAGCCTGAAATATGTTCTTTGCTTTGCATAATCAGTGTAAATATAAATTAGGATTCTTTCATCATAATGGAAAACCTGTTACTTGTCAAGGGAAAAGGGAAAAAGCAGGCTCTCTGCATCATCAGAGGAAATTCTCAGGAATGCTGAATAAGGATTCTGCCTGCATCCCTTCATGGGGGTCCAGCGTGTGCATCTTAGAGGAGAGGCCGTGTTGCAGACGTCTGGCATCACTGAGGGCTCTGGGTTTGTCAGATAGACAAAATAATAGCTTGAACTTAGGAAACCCACGGTGAGAATGCATTTACAGTTGCAGCTACACACTGTACCTCATGCTCAGTGGCCTTTTGGCTGATCCCTGGGGACACTGCATAGGAATCAGACCGTTTTGTACGGGGTGTTCCCTTCTGGGACACCATGATTACCCTGGCTGAGCATCCCTGTGTTGTGCAGGAGGCAGCCAGGCTAAACCTGGAGACCAGCTAAACTGAGTTAATAACCAGAAAAAATGAGATGAGAAGCCAGTTTGGATGGGGAAGAGGCAGGGGGAGGGAAAGGTAAGTTGAAACGCTGGTGCTGTGCTCAAGGACCCCACAGTGATGGTGTGCAGGGCTCAGCCTGTGAGTCAGAGAAATGCCCCTGCTTGTGATCACCTGGCTAGAACAAGAAGTGTGAGGGTAAAATTACGATGAGAAATGCTTGGCTGTAAATGAGATTTCCCCAGACAGTGTTCTGGTCTGTGTCGTGTGCTTACCTTAATTTTTTGTCTGGGCATGTTATCTGGCCAATACTCAATCCTGAAATCAGGAATAAATTAGGGAGAAGGGGCCATTACCTTCCATCTTCAATTAGAATTTTTGCAAAAGAGAAACACGAAGCAAAACAAGGTCTTACGAATTAATGAATTCCGGGTTTCATGTTAATTGTAATGAAATATGGGAATGAAAATCCAGTTCTCCTTTTCTCTTCTAAATTAGGCACCTGCAACAGCTTGAGCTGGACTTTGACATCTGGACCTTGACTGCTTCAGAAACTAAGTCTTGAAATCTGGCGCTGAAGTTAAACAAGTTCCTTTGCATTTCAGAACACAAAAGTAGGGCAAGACTTGTCTGCACTAAAGAGATGAGTCTGGCTGCTCATCTCTTCTTGCCTTCCTTTCTCTTGCAGAGGAGCAGTGTGTGACAGCCCCGTCTGATGGCTGAATCTCCTGATGTGCACTGTGAGCAGCATTCTGGCAGGGCTTTTGTCACCTGCAGTGTCAGACTGGCTGACATCTGCCCCAGGCTCCTTCTCCTTTACTTTGTGACTCTTTATGCCCCAATCTTTATATGTCATTTAACCTGCTTTCCTTACGAGATGGAAGAATCTCAGGGGGGTTTTCTATTCTACCTTTGATCTTGGTGTCACAGAAAGTTACTGTGCTGATTGTTTTAGCCTGGAGTAATTAAATTATGTCATTTGTGGGGGGGAGAGTCAGCTAAATGCTTCCTCCCAAAGAATGAGCTTTTCAAAGCCTGTCCATTATACTTTGTTAAATCACAGAAGTTTGTAACTGCCTGCCAGGTACGGGGAGTTGCTGTTCAGTATCCCCCAACTCTCTGTGCCTTTATGAAGAGCGTGCTGAGTGTAAATATTGAGAAAACTATAGCTAAATTCAGGAATTTACTTATCACTAAACAATCTACAACACTAGGCTGAGAGAGAATGTTTTTTCAGATTGGAAGTCTATTTTCTGTGTCCCTTGCATGAATGTCACTAGAGACTTGAAATTGTATTGCCAGAGTTTACGACCAGATCTATGAGTTATGTCCAGATTCTGAGATGTGACAGAAATGCTATTGCAAAGGTTACTGCTGGGCACCTGTGTCCAACTCAGCTGAGAGAGGAAACCTACGGCCAGACTGATACAAATGCAAGCAAAATTAAAAGAATAACTTTGGTACAAGTTTGGCAGAGAACAAGCATGAAAGAGCTTGAGAGTTGCCACTCAGGTGGGTGTCAGTCTCTTCTCCCAGGTAGCAGGTGACAGGATGAGAGGAAACAGCCTCTCTTAGTGCCAGGGGAGGTTTAGTTTGGGTATTAGGGAAAATTTCTTCATTGAAAGGGTGGTTGTGGAAGTTTGGACTTGGCTCCCTGCCAAGTGCTCAAGACCACAGCAAAAGGCTTCCCCCCCCCCCTTATTATGAACACCAGAGAAGGAAAGGGAGGGGGAAAAAAAACTACCAAAAAAACCCAAAATAACAGAACCAAAGCAGTATATATATTTACACTTATATACAGTTACAAAAACTATATACATATAAGAAAGAGAATCCCAACACCCCCCAAAAAACCCTAGAAAAAAACAGATATATGCGGCCAGTAAAGCACTAGCAAAACAAAATCTTAATATTCTCCTTAAGAAAGTAGAGTCCACACCACCGGATCTCTCCTCTCAAATGGGGAAGAAGCAACAGCCTCTCAAAAAACTCACAGGCCTGCACTCCCACGCGAGAAACCCATCTGCAGAGAGGTTGCTTTGCTTTCTCCAACTCTACCAGAAGAGATCTACCTTCCGACTTCCTCCCCCCTTCTATTTATATTTCTGCTTACGTACAGAATAGAATGGAATTTTGGGATATGGGTACTTCCTTAGTTTCGACGTGGTTGCCAGGAAGAGGCCTAAACCAAACCACTACAGTGGTCAGGCCAAGGCACAGGCTACCCAGGGCAGTGGTGGAATCACCATCCCTGGAAGTGTTCAAAAAAAATGTGACACTTTGGGGCATTGTTTAGTGGTGAACGTGGGGGGGTGGGGGGCGTTGACAGTTCAACTTCTTGGTCTTAGAGGTCTTTTCCACAACCATTCTGTGATTCTGTGCTAACTTGGAGAAGCACACAATTTAACCTTGTATTGGTCAGGTCATTGTGTAGGTCGTCACACTCAGAGAGTAGCACTGCAGATACAGAGCTAGAAATTATTGTATTTGCGTTAAACCACATGAGAGAACATATATGACTTCTTAAAAAAATAGCCCAACCCCCAAAAATCCATCAGTCCTCATCTGTGCTCCAGCAGAGTTTAAATTATAATCGCTTAGAAATTTATTAACCAAGAGGTTAAGTGGAGTTTTCCACCCTCAGGACTTGCATCCATCTAGTGCTGGATAACAGTGGTGTACAGCAAGGAGCTGCTTCCCCAGCAAGGAGCTAGTCCCTCCTTCTCTGCAGGAGGTGGTGAGGTTGGGCATGTCCCTGATGCCAGCCTGGATGAGCTGAGTGCCTTCCTACAGAGAGGTTTGGGTACAGCCCTGTCATTTGGGGCTGACTCCTGTGACCGAAGGCAGGCTGGGGCTGTGCAGGGCTGCCATGTCCTCAGCGTCCCTCTGGATGTTAACAGAGGGCTCAGTTTGGGTTAAAAACGTAAGAGCTTTCTTTTTTTAACTGTTACCAGTAACCTCAGGAGCCAAAGGTAAGTGCTTGCTAACTGCAGTACCGCATTCTGTTTCGTACAAGAAAAGAAAATATTTTTGTTTCGGGGCTGTATTGTGCCCATTTTTAGTCCTGGGGGAGAGTGTATTCTGTGGTGCTTTGGTTTGTTTCTCATTTGCCTTTTAAGTGACTTTTTATTCTGTTCTCAGTGTGTTTTTTCTGGTCGTTGCTTCCAAGGCTCCTTGGAATCGCCAGGGTTGGGAGCTGGTCATTTCCCCATTCGGCTGCTGTGTTTTTCCCCTTGCCTCATTTATGGCAAGAATTGGTTGGCAGCCTGCTACAAAATAACAATAAAATAATAAACGTCACTTTACTTTTTTACTAGGGAAAGATGACCTTCCATACAGTTAATGATAGATTCTGCCTTTTTGTCCTGGAAGGGTGTTTAAATTTTCAAGTTGAGTTGATCCTGTATTACATCCCAGCAGGTGTTATCACTGCCACTCTAGTGGGAATGTGGGATATTTGAGTGACCTGGTGAGGGTCCTTGCTTTGTACTTCCTGTGGGTGATGTGGTGGCCAGTTGTATTCAGAGCAACATAAAAAGCCTAAAACTAGGTGAACACACTAGAAGTGACTGCCTGCTTGGGTTTTTGTTTGGTTTTTTTCATCTTGCCCCAGTGTGGGGTTGCGTGTAATGACTTTCTAGCAGCAGGATTTCTGAGACATGCTCGTGGTTTTGCATTTTCTTTACCTTGTTGTGGTATAAGTATGAAGATCTCAGCAGAATTTGTTTTACACACCTATGTTGAGTAGTGCTGTAATGCAGAATTAGATGTTGAAGCTCCTCATTTTGGTCACTCAGAAATCTTTTCCTGACTGTGAGGAAAGGGCTGGTGTAGGTCTGGTGAAAAGCTAATTCTTTAAATGAAAGTATATGAAATTAAAAGAGTCATTAAAATTCTGTAATGGTTTCTCTAAAGCAGTTGTGGAGCAATCCCTGGCTGTGGGATCAAGCGTGAAATGTCCCAGAGGCAGAGGAGTGTAGGAGTGGCATTGCACCTGGATTAGGTGCTGTTCTGGACGGGGCAATAAAAACTAGGTTGTAATGACAGACAGACTGCACTGAAATGAGTGTGTAAAGCAGTTTTTTACTGATTGTATGAAAAAAACTATTCAAGAAGAACAGAAGTCAGAGCTTAAAACTCCTTTGCCTGTTGTGACTCAAATGATGAGTGATGTAAGGTGTGTGCCAGTGGTGGTGAAGCACAGCCTGGATTTGGATTAGCTTGCAGGACTATGCTTTAGGAGAATCTGATGAGGATAAAGGTGGGAAATCTTGATGCAGGTTTATGGAAGATACTGTGACAGTGATGTTCTGTAGTGACCCTCGAGATGTTATAGAAACATCTGCTAAAGGAAGGATCCTCACCTAAGGCATTTAAAATTAGTCAGAACAGGATAAAAGTACGCCAAATACCAAATCCCAGCATTGTGTTTTTCCCGTAAGAACCTGAAGCAGCAGCCCCTTTGTGGCTCCTGGGAATGCAGCCTGCCCTGAAATGCAGCGTTCATTCGAAGTTTTACGTTTTGCTTCTTCCTTCATCATTTCCCGGGCAGGATTCTGATGGGACAGCAGGAGAGGGGAAGAAGGAGCATCAAATACTTTCAAGACTTTTGATGGAAATCTTTTAACCACTCCATCCCATGATGGCTGAATTATATTTGTTGTCACTTTTGAGGTCCCTCATTTCCCAGAGGGACTGTGAAGCAGTCTGAGAGTTTGAGTGCTGAGAACTGTTTTTTTTTTTTTGTTTCCATGACATGTCACTGCTGTCACTGACTGTTCTTGCATTAATATCAAGCTGTATCTAAGCAAAAAAAACCTTTAAAGAGATGAAGGAGGCCTACAAGAGAGCTGGAGAGGGATTTTTTTAGAAGGGTATGTAATGACAGAACAAAGGGGAATGGCTTCAAACTAGAAGAGGGTAGGTCTTGATTGGATGGTAGGAAGAAAGTCTTGCCTGTGAGGGTAGTGAGGCCCTTGCCCAGCTTGCCCAGAGAAGCTGTGAATTCCCTATCCCTGGAAGTGTCCAAGGCCAGATTGGATGGGGTTTGGAGCAACCTGGGCTAGTGGAAGGTGTCCCTGCAAGTTGGAGCAAGATGGTAGTAAGGTCCTTTCCAGTCTGAACCATGCTGGGAATCTATGATTCCATGATCTAGCTTTCTCTTTTCTACTTCAGAAAGAGTCAGGGTCCTAAACCATCCACATCCTCTGTGTTGCCTTTCAGATGGTTTGAAACTCAAACCCAGCAGCAGTCTCCTGTGACTTGTGCTGAGTGCAGCTCCTCCACGGGCGTTTGCCACATTTACATGCTTTGAGTCACCAACCACAGCGGTGGTCGGAAGTGAGCTGGGGGAGGGAGGTCAGTTCCTGCGAGCATGGCATTTAACCCACAAAATGAGAGCTGCAGCAGGAACTCTTCTCCCTCCCTGCTTTTTGGTTGTCTCACAGCTTGAGTGAGTAAGAAAAAAACGTGGGGGTCTCTGGTCAAGCAGAAGTAAGTGATACGCCTCTGTTTCGGGGGGGAGTTGCGGTCCATGCCGGATTCTTGCTTGCTTTTGAACGTAATGTTTGCTTTGATTGCATCTGTTTCTGAAAGCTCGTGGTGATAACTTTGGTGTCGCTCTTTTTGCTGAATTTGATGTTTTGGAATGCCAGAAAAGCGTGAACTCACTGTGGTCAGCGTCATCAAGCTGGGTTTTATAGCAGGGAATGTGTGCAGCACTCACATCCCTGACAGGGGCTCTGCTGGGCCGTGGGCAGGAAGAAGAGGTGGGTTCGAGGAAAATGCTGGAGTTAATGAAGCAACATAAGAGGAAGGAGAAGGGTGTACCTGGTGGCAGGGTGGGAAAGGCTTTACTTCTTACTGAGCAGCAGGAGAGGGTTGGGAGCTAGTCCAGCGTAGGGCAAGGTGTGAAACAGCGAAGGAACTGACTGTAGGCTTGCTTTGTTTCAGTGGAATGCTGCAAAATCTCTTCTTCTAAAAGAAGGCTGGAGAAGTCCCATGGATCAGCAAATATAGGGTGTGCCAAACCAGGAGATTGTCATAACATTTCAGGGTCTTGCTGCTATCGCAGACCTTCAAGATATTTTATTTTAAACAGGGATTATTTTTGAATACGGCTACATGGGGACTGGGTGCCAAGTCCAAGATCTGAAACTGGCTTTTGTGGTGGGAGGAAAGCCTGGGAACTGGAGTTCAGCCATTTGGGTTCAACTGGTCTCTTTATTACTTCACTCAGTGGAGCACCCAAAATCCTTGTGTTTTATCTTAATCTAATAGAAAATTATATCGCAGCCTTCAAGTTTGTGACAGCCTCTAAGAGCAATTTTTCGAAAATACAGGCTTTCCTCTGGGTGCAAACAGTGAGGATAACAGGAGACACTTGAGAAAGTTCTCAGTGCCATGAAATTCCTGGTGGCTTTGAATTCTGTCAGAAAGATTGATGTTATTAGTGAAAATACAAATTGTACCTCAACTGAGGCATTTCAGAAGTTTTGTTTAGGTTTTACTTTAGTAGGAGCCTTAAATACCTATTATTTTATTAATGTAATGCGAAAATTTACCTCTGGAAAGCATCATCTATGTCCTTTCTTGCTTGGATTGGTTTTGAACAGAGGAATTGTGAGCAGGCAGCATCATTCATGTGAGCAGAATCACAAGCCAACCATGAAGTACTTGAGGTTTGAAGCACAAGGACCGTGCAGATGAAAGCTGAGTCTTACTGCAGGATTTTATGAGTTTGGAAGTGCATGCTCAGGTTTTTGGAGTGGTGCCTGTTGTGGGTGCCTGGGAGGTGCCTCCAGACAGGTATGATTCTGCCTTGAGCTGTCACAGGTCATCAGGGATAAGATGTGAAGTCAGTGTCAACCAGGCTCTCTGGGAAAAACCTTTTATAAGGTTTGGATACAAATGACCATTTTTTCATCAATTTGCACATACCACTGCACTTCCCAAATGCTTCTGTGGCACTTACAGCTAATCTGGTTGTCGTGGCTTAAGAATGGTATTCCCCAATTCAGTGTTCCCACTGAAACACTCCGAACACACTCACTCCCCCTCCCCTGTGGTGGGCTGGAGAGAGAATTGGAGACAAAAAGGTGAAGATCAGGGGTTGAGATAAGAACAACTTACTGGAAACAGCAATGAGGTTTGGAAGCAAACAGTAACAGCAACTATATTAATGACAGGGGGTACAAGAATGGTGAATGATTCACATGCCGGCAAAACCCGGACCCCCTCACACCCCACCCAGACTGGGAGGGACCATCCTCCCCACCCCCAGCAGTGACCTGAGATAGTCTAGAATAACCTCAGGGTCCGGGCCATGCCCCTCCTGGCCACTGCAAAAATTAACCCTATCCTGGCTGGAACAAGGACATTATCCACCCGTTATTCCATGCCACCTTCGTCATGTCATTTCCATAGTCAATGGCTGCCCTTCCAAAATACCTGTTGAGTTCATTTAGTCCATGGCTGTGGGTTCTGCCCATCCTAGCTGTCTTCCAGGGCAGAAGAGCTGGTGTGCTGTCTGTCAGGTGGTGGCAGGCTGCATGAGGAGCTCAGGTATATCTGGAGGAGTCCATCCTCATTGCCCATGGCAGTTATGGCACACAGTGGCAGTGTGATTCAGCAACCAGTATTATAGGATTCAACATCACAGACTGTTGTCACCCAAAATCACATCCCCTTGAGGTGCACATCGTGTTTCCCTCTCCCTCTGCATTACCCACCAAGTGCACCCAGGTCCTTGAGCAAAAAACAATACCATGGACTGGAAGGGACCCCTTCCCTCACTTCCCCCTGGTATGGCCTGAGGTGATATAGAAAAACCTCCAGGTCCTTGCCATGCCCCTCCTGGCTACTGCAAAAATTAACCCTGTCCTGGTCAGAACCAGGACACTGGTCTAGGAAGAGTTTGCCCCATCCAAGGCTGGACCAGAGGTCAAAGAGGAGGCAGTTCTGGTTTGGATCCTGCTGGTTTGGTGGGTGCAAGAGAGCAGGCGATGGGGGCCCATCACCTGCTCTCACTTCTGGAAGCACCTGGCAGAACCACAGACATCTTGGGAGTGGTTACCTGGGCTGTGCCTGGGTCCTTATTTATGTTGTCCCTCTTGTTTCCCATTTCCAGGAGCACCCTGGAGTGTGCTTGGCAGACAGTAGGTTTTACTTTCAGGAAATTCCATGTGAAATAATCCAGTGAATCTTGTTTTCACAAATAATTTTATAACACTTGAAAAAATATGTAAGGAAAGTGGATTTTTCACTTGTGTGCAAAAAGCAGCCCTTAGGGTCCACATCAGAGACAAAGAGGGAGAACCAGTTGGCTTAAATTAAATAGAAAAGAATGAAAGCCACTTCTCTGGCTTCACCCCTGCATATTTTTCTTGATTTAGGGCCAGCACTACATTTAGGTTTTAAGGCACTTGTGGCTTTCTAGGTTCCTCTTCTGCTACTAATCAGCTTTATTTTCTGCTGTGTGCCCACTGCTTTTGGATGCTCTTGTTTAATGGGAGGTAACATAAGGCTTCACAAAGTATTTACTCTGCAAATGCCTCTGAGCATGAGTTCTAGAGCTTTCAGAGCCAAATTTTGAGCAAGATGGACGTGTTTGTTGAGTAATTACCAGTGGAAGATCTTGTGCCATGGCTGTTTGACAGGATCTTGCAGTGGCAGAGAAAAACTTGTATGTGAATTTATAAAAAAAGGATCAAAGCACTCTACTTTGCAGTACCATGAGTAGGTCTTAAGAGCTTTTAGCCCAGACCTAAGAGGTGTATGATGGTGCCACACACTTGAAGGCAAGTGAGTAACCACTGGCTCTTGTTTACAGTGAAAAGTAAAGTGGTCAGACCTGCTTTCACGGCAGTGAATCTCAGTAGAAAAGAAAAAGGAACTGGATTTTAATTCCTTTTGAAACTTGACAAAATCATACCAACAAGATGGTCCTTTTTTGTGGCAGTGGTTGAAGAAGAATGAGGAATGCTTAGGGCCACTGGTACCTTATCCCGAGTCAGCATGGAGTAGCTGGGCTTGGCCTAGGATGTTCAGTTGTGCACTATTTTAATTTCTGGCTGTGCTGAGCAACTGTTAATAAGGAAGAAGTCCTAGTCCTTCCCCTATAAAACTAGCCTGTGGTGGCACTGCTGCTGTCACAGGGAACTTTCGGTCCCTAGAGCTGAGGCATCTGTGTAAACTCTTTCTGTGATGATGTGTTTGCAGTAATCTGTTGATCTGCTCTAATAATCTACTCTACTTTCACTGAATTTTCCTGATAAGTGAAATTATATGTGAATAGAACCTAGTACTTATAATTTCCTGTTTTCAGCTGGAAGGATGTTTTAATAGCTGGTCTCAAATCTGCTGAAAAGCAGGTTTTGTGGTAGAAGTGCTAATGAAGCTTCAACAGCAGCAACTGGCAGCCATACACGGGGAATTCAGGGGTTGTATATTTGGGTGGCAGAGATCAGTAAGTAGGTTTGTGTCGTCTGAATCTATTTTTTACAACAAAATTTGCTTCAATATTTTATGCCCTTTTAAAAAAAAAATACGTATGTGGAAGTTTCTGCATTTTGAGGGCAACTCTCAGCTAATCTTCCCGAGAGTCTGCACAGCTCAGATTCCAGTGGATTTACTCAAAAAGTCACATCCTGTTTAATACCCTTAGTGTAAGCCCAGAATAATTTAGTTGATGTGGATGGAGGGGCTTTTCGTTTCAGGTTTTTGATCTTAATAGGAATCTGGCCAAGAGTAGGTTGCATTTTTGAAGCTAAATCCATGTTCTTGAAGACATCACAGGAAGGCAAACACTGTTTTTTCACTTTTATATGAATCCTTTCTACCTGATGCAGGTCACCTCGCACTCCAGCAAGATGCTGGTGAATTCAGCAAGCCCACTTTAAACGAGGGTATGGAAAGAACGTTTGTCATGTTTTCTTTGCCCTTTTTTAATGCATTCACATTCAGATTTCTAAATTTGATACATTTTCCGCTTCTCAGTATTGCCGGAAGCATATATATTCATGTGTTTGTATTCAGCAATTTTAAACCACAGTCCTTTTTAAACTCTTTTTTAACCTTCTCGTGGCACACCGGTAAAGCTGACACGGGGGTTTTGTGTAGCTGTAGGCTTGCCACAAGTCCAAAAAAACCCAGATCAAAAGCTGCAGTCTCCACTCCATGAAAGCCGATATCTGGGTTTGCTCCCCCAGTCCCCACAGAAGTGAATCAAGAATGTTAAATTAAAGACAAACAATCACGTTAATCATTTCCTTCTCTGCATTCCCACTGAATCATGTCTTAACAGCATCTTCTAGACCAGAGCCTTTTGAAGGAATGTTAATATTTTATGTACAGAGGAGTAATAAATAGGGGTTAAATGCAGCTTGAGTGATTAAATCTGAAGGAATGGCACTTGTACCATTCCCACTATGCGGAACACATTTCTAAATCACCCTAATTTAGGTTTATGTTACCAAGTGAAACAATGTTCTGTGCTGCAGCACTTGTATTTCTGTTTGGAGAAATCCTTTTGAAATGTTTTTTTATCTTTTATATTTGCTCTTTTATTTCGGGTGTCTGTAATAAAGAAGTAAATCATTAATTAAAGACAACATGACCGAAATTCCACCTGTCTTACCAGTCAGTCAGTTTGACAGGATTATTAAGGCTGGATATATTGGTTGTAATAACTTGTGAGTGAATGGCTCACCCCTCTCCTACTCCCCTCCCCTTCCTCAAGAACTCGGGTGAGTGATATGCTTCTAGAAGTAGCACAAATTTTCTTCAGGATTAACAGAACAAAATAAACATTGACTTTTCCCCCTCCTCTCTTCCCCCCAGGTTGCCCTTGTTCTCCTTTTCAAATCAAATGTCACATTGACTCCAGTCCTGTGTTGGAAGCATGCGGGGAACTGCAGCACGTCAGCTCGGCACAATGTCTCCATCAGGCTGGAAGGAAGCCCAAAACCAAAAGTCCACTGGCCAAAATGCATCCTCTGCAGAAACCCCAAGGCAAGTGGCTTTGGCCTTCTAGAAGCTGAACAAGCTCCTATGGCATGGAAAGTGTAATATTTTAAAGTTATTGTTTTAATTTGAGTCCCGGCGAAATAGTTACTTTTATGTTCTAATGTATAGCTTGATAGGGTTTTATTATGTTCATTTTTCCCAATGTTAGATAACCACTTAGGGAGGCCCTCAAGAAGAAATTGATTCAGCAATAACCAATTACTTAACTTGTCATTTTATATTTTGTGTACTGTTGTTATGCAGCTGTGAGGTGCAAGCTGAATTTAGCAATATGGTTTACATTTTGAATAAATTTTTTTGAAAAGTGTTTTAGGTAATAATAGCTAATTGTCTAAAGCTAGTCTGTTTTCCATTTATTGCATGGCGGCGGGAAATGCCGAAATGAAACGAATGTATTTTAAAAATGAGAAATAGAAGCTAAACCAATCACATGTGGGCTGTGGTACTTCCACAGACCTGCCAGCTCGTACTCAAATAGGTGGCAATCCCAAAGTACGGTGGAAGAGGAGCCAGGAAGAAGCGTGATCCAGCTGGTCTCCAGCTGCTCTTCTAGTCTCCTCAGGCTTCTGGGAAAAAAAAAAAAAAAAAAGAAGACTTCAGTACATTTCTTGAAAGAGGATGAATTGTTTCCATGTTTCTCCATTAGTGAAATGACATGGGGTCTGTCTTTATGATGTCAGTTTGCCAAGTGTCCTGCTATCACACTTCCTGCTTTGTAGGATGAATTACTCTTACGTATGTAATGGGTGCTTGCCTCAAGGGAATTGGGGATGCAAATACCATAGGGGTGTTAGGAACAAAGGAAGGTGAGCCTCAAGAAGATACTAAGTTCATAAACCAGAATTTTTTTAAGATATGTATCCATGTGATAGATGGTCATTGTCATGTGAAAAAAATGACCTTTTGGTGTTGTACACACTGAGCTGCTGCACCATCACCCCCTCCCAATTCAAATGTCTATACTAAAGCAGTTCAGCCTTGAACAACAACAAAGAAAGCACTGTATTTTCTGCTTCTGGAAGTAGACCTTAAACAATAAATTAATATACCAGTTCACACTTTAAATATCCCACAAGGTCTGTGCCTTTATGAAGCTTTCACCCAGAGATCTTGGTTGTTCAGGTTTAATTAGTGGGTGTTCCATGAATGTTGTTAATGCTGACAATAAAAAGGCATAAGTAAGAACTAGAATGAAGTCAGCTGGTGTAGATACTTTGCTGTTGTACTCGTGGCACTGATTTCCAGTCACTGAGGAAGTAACATGTTTTTTATATGTGAGAATTTCAGAAAAGTTGGAGGGAGCCTACTTGGCTTGATTCAATTTATGCTTAAAACTTACCTAAGTAGATGAATATGATTTATTTCCATCACCAAGACAGGTACCACTGCTTCTTTCTGCTGCTCACACACCCCCAAGCTCTCTCTGCCATTACAGCCTTAAGCTCAGAACAGAAGTCAGTGTATCTACTGTCTCATAAGGATGGAAAAGGATGGAAATTGTTAAAGAGGTGAAATAAACACCCAAAGGTAAAATGCTTTCTTGACTGATTACTCTTGCTGATACTTTTTTTGACAGAACTCATTTTTCTGGGCTTCTTGATGTCACTGTAAAAATAGTCCAGGGAAGGAGTCCCTGTGAAAATTCCCCTGAGACTGTTGAGTAGCATCCAACACTTAAAAACCAGGATGAGCCAGCTTAGCCAAAGCCACAAATCCAGGTGACAAGTCCCAATTATGGATGTGCCAGCCATCCTCCTGAAAGACACTTCTTTACCTTGAATTTTAAATAATGATTTTGTTATTTCTTATTATTTTATATATTTTATTATTATTCCTTTATAATAAAACCACTTTTAAAAAGTATCTTCAATTAGCTTATGTGTGACAGGAGAGAACAATACATAGGATACGTTGCAAGGGAAGATAGTACAGGGTTTTTTTGTCTTCACTTTTATTTGCTTTGTAAATTTGAAATGGCTTTTCTCCCTTGTCATTGATCTTCTATTACTCTATGGGTTTTATACACAGAAAAGAAAGGAGAATACTAACTATACAGTACTTCATATATAAGTAATGGTTCAATACTTCCTCTCCAGGAAAATGAAAACATCAACATTTATAAAAAAAACCCCAAAAGTTTCTTTGAAATTACTCTCTTGAAGTTGATGTTTTTAATGTATAACATCCTTTCATTTTCTTGGTGGCCATATCCACAGAAAGCAGTTGTGACAATGTGGTGCAGACAATAAATCTTTCTTTAATTTTCTGTAGGTATTTTTATGCAAGATCCTTTCTTCCTGTGGCTTTCTCCCTAGAGCCACGTGGCTGCCTCACTAAGGCCTGTTTCTTGTTGATTTGTCGGGTGTGATGTGCTGGCATCACCACCTGAGGCTCCAGAAGCAGCTCTCTACCTCCACCCAAGCCTGTGCTTTTGGGCCATTTATTCTTCCTTTGAGTGTATTTGCTCCCCAGGGGTTAACCCTGCATAATCTCCTTCAGCATCTGTGTATTTTTAGATCTCTTCTTGTCCAGGACCTTAACTGAAGTAAGTAAATCTTCCAGTGTGACTCACACCACTAGATTTTTTCTTTAGTGGGTCCTCCCAGCTTTCTCAGCAAGTCAGGACAGTCCCCCAGACAGCCCCCAGGCTGAGATGGTGGCTGGGAATGTCTCCATCCAGTCACTGATAAATGCATGTTGAGTGTTTGCTTTACTGTAGAGAAGGTGCTTGTGAGAGAGGAACTCATGGCCAGGGGAGATGAAATAATGTGAAGGCTGAGATGCTCATTTTTCAGTGAGGGAAGAGCCCCATATTCCCAGCTGGTTTACAGACCCAGGGCCAAGCCTGGGCTATACCTTCTCCCACTTATTTAAACCTTGCCTTAGAGTTCTGATTCTGTCCTGCTGCTTCTCGTTATTTCACTTGTTCCTTCTGCAACCAAGATTTTGTGGGTTGGGTTCTGCCTCCTCCAAAGAGCCGGGTTGCTGTTCAGGAGAAGGAGGAGTGGGGAAATAGCATTCCAGCATGTGGCTTCAGCCTTCAGGGAGCACCTGAAAATGCTTTGTAATGCTGGTATCTCTTCCACGCAGCAAACTTCTAGCTTTAATTAGAATCAGAGACTCACAGAATGGTTTGGGTGGAAAAGGGCCTTAGAGCTCATCTCGTTCCCCTGCCATGGGCAGGGACACCTCCCACTAGCCCAGGTTGCTCCAAGCATCGTTCAACCTGATCTTGAACATTTCCAGGGATAGAGAAACCACAGCTTCTCTGGGCAACCTGTGCCAGGGCCTCATCACCCTCACAGCCAAGAATTAATTCTTAGTATCCCACCTGTTCTCTGGCAGTGGGAAGCCATTGCCCCTTGTCCTTTCACTCCATGCCCTTGATCCTTCTCCAGCTCTCTTGGAGCCCCTTTAGACACTGGAAGGAGTTCTAAGGTCTCCCCAGAGCCTTCTCTTCTCCAGGTGAACACCCCCAGCTCTTCCCAGCCTGTCTCCAGAGCAGAGGGGCTCCAGCTCTTGGAGCATCTTCACGGCTTCCCTTGGACTTGTTGCACCAGGTCAGTGTCTTCTTTGTGCTGGGGACCCCAGAGCTGGAGGCAGCTCTGCAGGTGGGGTCTCACCAGAATGGAGCAGAGGGGGAGATTCCCCCTGCCCCTCACCTGCTGCCCACGCTGTGGGATGAGCCGGGACACAGGGCTTTCTGAGTGCCAGCACACATGGCCTGGGTATGTCGAGCATCTTGACAACCAACGCCCCATTGCTTCTCCCCAGGGCTGGTCTCGAAATGTTCTCCACTCAGTCTGTATTTGGGATTGCCCCAACCCAGGTGCACTTGGTCTTGAACCATGTCTGCTTTGGTTGAAACTTGCCTTGGTAAGTAGTCCTTGGTAGGGTCAGTGGCTTTGCCTCCATTTCTCAACATTACTTCAGGAGGTAAAAATTCAGAATTAACAAAAGTGTTTTCCTCCTTCTTTTTGATTCAGTGCAGAGTGTGTTGTCTCAAGTGATTCAGGTGGATCCACTAACAGGAAAGGCATCAAGTGTTTACATGGACAGCAGTGACACCCAGTGTAAAGGCTTTGGTATTAGTGTAGAACCTTTGGGTGCTGTGGACCAGGGCCAACTCTGAAGGACCTGATGCAGTATGTGGGGGAGGTTCTGACCTGTCTGCCTGCTACACTGTGCACCTTCTGCAAGGAGCCCAGAGCTTTCCTTTTCTGGCTTCATGGGCATGGATACTTGTTTTTGGGTTGTCTTTTGTTTTTACAAGGAGAAACATGGCCAGGCACTCACTGGTCACATGGTATGCACACGAAAACTTGGTGAGCAAAACCTAGAGCTCTACCATCCTGTTTATGTGCAAGAGGATTTTCTTTTCCTTCTTCCCTGTTATTCCTGTGTAAGATAGGGTTTGTGGAGGTCTCTTCAGAATTGGACTATAACATCTTTATTTGAAGATAAGAATTTTAGATATTTTTGGAGACTGATCAAATCAATCCTCTTATAGGAAGTGTCCTCTTAAAGCTCAGATTCTTCGATTCAATTTTTTTCTTTCATACTGAAATAAACTCAGTAACATAGGGAGTTTATAATCTGACCTATACTCAGAGCTCCAAAATGCTTTAACATCCCTTCATCACTGACCTCAGATGACTGTTTATGGACTGCTATGGCAGCTCCCCATCCACTGGAGCAGGGTGGCCATGTGGGCTGATGTGGAGCTTAGAACAGGTGCAGAGCCTTCTGGAAGGTAAGGACAACAAGAATTGGCTTTTCAGGTGCATATGCCTCCATTTAGTCTCCTAAAGCAAGTAACCTTGAAATTACATTCAGAACAGTTGCTGCCTCAAACTCCGTTACAGTGCTGATCACATGTGCCACATGGACCATTTAAAAGTTGAAAATGCCTGGAAGAAATTGTTCTCAAAAATGTTTTTTAATAAAACACATAGGTAGAGTTTCCTCATTTAATGTATCAACTCTGGATACTCTAGACTGGAGGGGACACTTGGCAGTGCTACTCCAAGCAGGGTGTGCTTTGGGAGCAATCCCACGGCCAGTTTTCCTGTGAGCTCTGCCTATGGGAGTTGCTTTCCCTGTATGAAACTGTGACAGCATGGGAACCTGTTGCCATGGGATACTGCTCATGTATGATAAACCATTTACTCTGCAATCAACGGAAGGTCTGGATAAATTTTTTAAAATGACATTACATTTTAATGCCATTTTTTTGAAATGTTGTGTTAAACTTTGTACCTTGGCTTCCCTGTGAGTCCTGAGGCAGAACGTGTGTATTCTTACAAGGCGTGTTTTATTTATATCATATGCAACTCAACGTAGAATCAAAAGAGGAAGGAAATTTGTGAAGACGCTACACCACAGAAGAGAGGGGGAAGGCAGAAGGGGAGGAAGAAAAGCCATTATGTTCTGCCTGTGCGGTTTTTGACCAAGCAAACACAAGGCACTGAAATCCACGGTGGGATTGGGTTTTGGTTGGTTGTTTTGAGTTGTCATTCCCCCCGAAGCCCCCATTTGCTTTCACAATATAAGAGATTCAACAGAGTGCCTGAATTTTGAGAAGTCATGGGAGGGGAAGCTCACTGGGGTGACAGAGATGGTGAGCAGACTTGTGAACACGAAACGTAAGCCGTGCATCCTGTTTGGTAACGAGGAAGCTGTGCAGCTCTGCGAGCGCCTTGGTTTGTTTGCACGCTGTAGGAACACAAGGTAGAATCCCATCAGCTTTATTTAGCAACTTGCTTTGGTGTAAGCAATACTTCAGGACTGCACCCTTGCAGTTTATGGAGAATGATGGAAGAATGCATTCCCCTCGGTCTGGATTTTGTTCCCAGTTTAGGATAAAGAAGATGGAGATTCATCCTCCTGTTTTTTCCCTTCTCTTTTATTAGTACCTCCTAAGCCTGTCCATCTCAAACCTGGGCAAGAAAGAATTCCTCCTGCACCGTCTCGGCCTTTGCCAGCTGATCCCAAGTCATCAAAGAGCTTAGCACCTGGAGAGGACGAAATACCAATATCAGCAGGAGTCAACACGCTCATTGAGAAATTTGAAAGCATTAGGTAAATACGGCTTTGCGAGATCTGCTCTCATCTCCCTTTTCTGCATTTTTAACTTAGAATATAACAGTAGAAAACATTAACTGTAGTGGTCACACAGAAAGTCCTCTTGGGATGTTTTCTACTGGAAGTGCAAAACTTCACTGAGGATGGAGTGTCTTTTTAATAGAAGCTGTATTTCAGCAAGTTTTAGTTTGTAACGTACAGTTGTGCTTAAGGAGCTTGAGACCTGCTGAATTTGGGAAGGTTGTACCAGAGACAAGTGGCCCAGAGTCTGCTTTCTGTAAGTTGGCTTGATGTGGGGATTGTATCAAAGGGACTTGATTATTGTAATATAAAATAATCGAATTTTCTGTCTGAGATTCAATATACATCAGATCTTGCTGCTTGGAGGCTGAATTGCAGTGTACTGTGAAACAATGTCATGTAGAACAGTATTTCCTCTGAAACACTGTATATGAATGACACTAAATTGGGTAAAATATACGTATTTGGCTGTAAAACCAGCTCAGTTTACAAACATATGAAAACTTTCTTTTAAGACCAAACCTGCCTGATGGAGCTAAGTAATTTTATTTTTCTTTTTCGTAAAGAGAGAGGTAGAAACAGGGGCACCATACTGTGCCTTAGAGCGTGTGAGTGAACCTGGTGCCTTTCAAAGAGAAAAAGTAGTGCCTTCTCGAGCTTCAGTACATCCTCTCTGGCAGAAAATACCTTGCCCCAAAGATTTGGTTCTGCTAAAGAATGAGTTTAAACGAGCCACAACCAAATGCTTCTTTTAAAGGATGATTCCTCCCTCCCCAAACCCTCAAACCAGGCTGTTCTTCAAGGCTACGTGGAGAGCACTAAAGGCCCGGGATTCTGGTGGAGCCATTTCAGTAGAACTTAGGGCTGGGGCGGTGTGTTTTTGTTAGATGATGTTGGGTGGTGGTTATTATTGCCATGTGCATGCACTTGCCCTGCTGGGATTGTCACTGGGATGCAGGAAATACAACTTGAATCAAAGCACAGTCAGACCCTCTCTTTCAGGGCACTGATGAAACCTCTGGGTGTTAACAAGAATGACTGTGATGCTTTCTCTTCACCCACAGGCAACCTGTACATATTCTTCAAAGAAACCAGCTAAATTTAGCTCTGAAGATGGAACCTGGCCTGGACTCATCCAAGCAGACAAGCTCGTGTGACTGTGACACAGTGGCTTCCAGCGGCTCTTCCGCGACTGACAAAGCCGAAGCGGACGAGGCTGAGCCCGACGTCCCGTGCGGCACGGATCTAACTAACACAGACATAATGAAAATTAAAGAGCTGAGCATAGGTGATAACAAAACCCATGAAGACTGTACTGCTGTGAGTGGGAGCAAAGAGCCCTCTGGAGAGCTTGGCAGTAAAGACTCAACTGCGGAACTGAATGGGAACAGTAAAATTCCCAACAGAGACAGTGGCATTGACAGTCCTTCTTGTAGCGTGGCTGGAGAAACGTTCCCCAGCGAAGAAGGGGCAGAGCAGAAGAAACCCAGCATGGCTGGGAACCCAGGGGAGATGGAACCTGACAAAAAGGGCACCAAACCTTCCTCTGCAGAGCAGAAGAGAGACTCCACACAGGATGAGGACAGTGACATTGATGAAGGAAGCAGCGAGGAGCAAGAGACAGCAGAAGTGCCAAAGTTAGAGTATTTGGATGTAAACAAGGTAAGGGAGTTTGTTCATTGCTAGTAAGTGCTCTGAAACCTGACTCTGGTGAGAGATCCCTTGGATCACTTTCATACATGGTTTGGGTTATTTGTTTGGTTGGTTTTACATCAAAGGATCGTGACAGACAGTATTATTTCCTGCTTCATGCAGATCCTAGCTTGTTCCTGACTTAGATAGTATCTTCTAGAAAGGTTCCCAGTCTTGCTTTAAAAGGTTTCATTTAAGAGAATCCCTCACAGCCAGAGGTAAGCTGTTAAAATTTAAATACTTTTGTAGGTCAGGACTCACACCTTGTGTGTGTTGTCTGGATTTGTCTAGGTTCAGCTTGTTAGAGCCTGTTGTTTTCAGTGGGGTTTTGTGATGTTTGGGGGGCTAATTGGATCGCCCACCTTGCAGAGTCGGGACCTTGCATCTGAGTAGGACAGGCATGATTGAAATGTCGTCTCACACAGAATTTATAATATTTTTTTATACAACCCTGTGCTTTTATTGGTGTGACTACTTCTTGAGGGCGAAGAAGTTGTTTTGATGGTAGTTACCTCAAATGACTCTTCAGGAAACTGTAGCTAGAAGAGATTTTCTTTGATTCCAGAATAATGTAGCCCAGGCAGTTGGGTGTTTACTGCAGCTGTTTAAGATTAATGACAGATTCCTTTGATTATCTTTTTATCAAGTCAGTTATTTTTAGAAATAGTGCTGATAGAATGGATTCAGTTTCTCCAGAAAAAGAAAACAGAATCATGCAAAATCTCTGCAAGATGTTCACTTTTTGTGGTGAGGTTTTTTGTTTGTATTTGGAGGTGTTTGGCTTTGGGGTTTTTTTTTGTCCCTCAGCCATCATGACACTAAAGTTAATATACTGGATTCTTGGTGTTTTAAAGAATACAATGAGCACCTGCAAGTAGTGAGTATAGCTGGTGAAGTGTAGCATCCACACCTCAGCTTGTGCAGATCAGGTGGCTCTGTTGAAATCACCAACTATATCAGGATTTGTGTCTGTTGAGAGCTTGTCCCTTGGGAAATGTGGCCGTTTCTGGGTCGGATCAGCCAGTGACTGCAGAAGTGTGATGAAAATGGCACGTGGGTCTGTGGTGTGCAAGAAGTTCTGTCTCTCAGAGCTCAACAAGAGTGTGTTTATATACACACACACACCCACACACACACACACACACAGAGTGACATACTTTAATTATTTTATATTCATAATCTGTGCAACTGAAATATTATTTAAAAGATTGGTTATTAGTTGCAACAGGCCAGTTCCTGAGTTGGAAGGAGCCCATAAGGATCATCAAAGTCCAGCTCCTGGAAAATAAAATGCATTAAATTAAAAGATCTTTAATCTGGTAATTAAATTTACCGTTTGCAATGCTGTATCAAACCAACTGTGAAAACCCCAAGCTGAACACTTTACTGAATGATTAAGAAGTGCTTTGCTGACAAATCCCAACGTTTTGTAAGACATCAAAACTTCCTTCGGTTAAGTGTCCCTATAGTATGAAATAATGCTGATAAAACATAGAGTTCTGAGGTTGTAATTCTCTGGAGCAGGCCTGGTGAGTTTATGAGAGAGATATCTCTAGAGGAAGACTGGTTTGTTTTGGTGTTTTGTATTGCTCTTCTTCCTGAGGTGCATTTATGTGATGCCCTGCAGATTCTCCCTTGGATTTTGAGTTGATTTCCCCTTCCAAAGGGCAGTTTTGAGGCTGAGCAAGCTACACCAAGTCACCTTGTTTTTGCAGCCACGTGGAGGGGGAAGGCTGAGAGAGCCGCTGCCTCCTTCAGTGTAAGGATTGTGCCCTCTTCTGGGGATGCAGCGTGTGGAGCCAATTCCTGTGTTGAGTGTGAAATGAATTCCCGTGTAAAGCATCTACATAAAATCACAGCAGCATTAAGGTTGGAGGAGACTTCCAAGATCATTAAGTCCAACCATTACCCTAACATTGCCAGGCCCACCACTGAACCCTGTCCCTAAGCACCACATCTGTGTGTTTTTTGAACACTTGCAGGATGGTGACTCCACCAGTTCACTGGGCAGCCTGTGCCAGTGCCTGACCACCCTTTCAGTGAAGAAATTTTTTTTCTGATATCCAATCCAAACCTCCCCTGGCACAGCTTGAGGTCGTTTCCTGCTCTCCTCTTCGATTCTGTTGCAGATTTGGGGCACTAAGGATTCAGAATTGGGGTGAGGGGCCATAGCTTCCAGCGAGGAGAGCTGGTGTGATTGCAAGTTGTCTTGTTCCATGGTTATCCTTAGGCTGGAGTTTCACATCACCCTTGACAAACGTGATGATTTCCCAGAAAACCTGCTCTGCTTGAAGGAGGAGAGTTCAGTTGGCAGCAGCTGCTGGCTTGAGAGCTGGGGAGACCTCAGCTCCTCCAGAAAGCTTTATGTTGGGAGCCAGTGTCTTTTTTTGCATATCCCTTCCTGCTCCTGGTACCAGGGTTTGCAGCTGCACCACGGAGGTAACCAAGCACTTCCATTAAATATGCAAGTTGCTATAGTTGGAGGAGGATGCATAAGAAGTACAGCTGCAGAGTGATTTAATGATGGCTCAGTAACTCCTAGGATATCAGGGTAAGTGAAGCTCATGAATAAACATAATTTTCTACTTCAGATATCTCCCCATCCTCCACCTGAGCTTTCTCACAGCCCACGGCTGAGGAAGTGACCTTGCCTGATACATGGCTGGTATTGTTTTATTTAGTCAGTGTAGCTCTGCAGTGTGATGTGGCTTCCTTTGGGAGTCTGCACCAGTCTTACATGGCTCACTATTAGCACAAAATTACTGGAATATGTTTTAAAATCTCAGGAGGGACTTATAGGGATTTCCAGTTATCTTTTATCAAAATGAAAATGAGCAAGGGAAGCTTATTAGTTTTGATAATGTCTCTGAAAATGTCAGGAGCTCCAGGAGCTGATGCACATTAACCTTGATGATTACAGAGAAAAGAAGTGACATGAAAGTGAGACTGAGGGCCTGTCATGCTCCAGAGTCATACCCAAGGCTTCTCCTGACTGCCTCAGAGCACTGAGTAACGCTTCTGGGAGGGGTAACAGTGCTTCATAGCTTTTTATTTAGGTATTTTTCACTAAAAGTAACACGTGCTCGTTCATAATCACCAAAAAATGGCTGTCTCCATCTGTCCTGCTTCCTGCTGTGTAAATAGTAACAATGGAGTCCCATGTGGGCCTCATGCATTCACTGACACAAGCTTCCATTCTGTCTGTACGTGGCTGGAGTTTCACTTCTGATTTCACTGTCTGGTGTGTGTTGTAATATTTGGCCTGCAGTGCTGCAAGTCAGACTTTTGGATAAGATTATCTCTGTGTATATTCTGCAAAAAATGTGTATAGGTCAATGTTTTAGTCATAATGCTGGTTGAGAAAATTCAGATTTATTATCATCATCATCTTATTTTTAAGTATCTTAAGGACAATGAGATCTCAGTGCAACAAAGACAACCAAGCATAGGATAACTTTTCTGTATTGTTTTCAGCATTTTTGGGTAGGAGGGAGTCTATAAACTTTCTGGGGTTTTAAAGCATAACCATGTATGATTTTAACCCAGGCTCTATCCCAGCCAGATTTGCTGAGAGCCCCTTGTGAGAAAAATGCCGACTGAATATGGTTACGCACACCAGTTTGTATGAAAAATGGTTGCTGCAGGACTTTGCCCAAGTTTTCTCATGTTAAACTTTGTGTGTACTTTAAATTTTCCCAATTTGCTTTTTGTAATAGCCAGGCCAGTCTTTGCCTCTGTGGATCCCTGGCCCAGCCACAGGCGTGGGCACTCAGCTGGGTGGGCGAGGGGGTCGGCAGGAAGCAGTGATGCACTCGTGTCCACTTAACTGCACAAATCAGCCCAGTTCATCTGCCAGTCTGTGCCTGTGACTGGGGTGTTTGAGGTGCAGATGCAGCCCCAGGTGTGCATCTGACATTCCTGAGAATCTGGTTCTGTTTGTTGTCAGGCTGGTGTTTTCTTTTACTTTAAAATGTTTTGTTGGACAGTTACAGCTGGAAATGAATTTTCAAATCTTCCACAAGAAGTGAAAGAGCATCATGCTGCTTCAGGCACTGGAGTGAGCTTCCTGTGGTGTAGAGTCAGCACCTCCCTCCTCCTTTTAATGATCTTTCTTGTCACCCCTGCAGCCAGTCTGTTCCATCCAGCCTCTTCAGTAGGTGTAGGGTTCTGGCCCAAGCGTGCTGTGGCTGTGCCACAAGAGCACGGGGCAGAGCATAATACAGTCCACATCTGGGTTTGCAGATTTGTTTTACTTCTCCTTGAGAAACATGGACCATGAAATATCTTGTTCCTAGTGAACTGAATGATGGCTCAGGCTTTATTAAAGCTATCCTGCCACGGCACAAGATGAGGTTAGAAGAATGGGACTGCCTCACATTTAATTAATCTACAGTTTCATTTAAAATGTTATGTCCATTGAAAGGCAAATATGTTGCGAATCAGTCTGAAAAATGTGCCTATCTGCCTCTAGCAGAGATAGCAACTGAAGATAGAGTCACACTGTAAAACTGAGCTCAAGCTGAGGATCTGTTCAGCCCTTGTTTGGTATTTAAGCAGATGTCAGCAAGTTTTTTGGAAATATAAACTGAATTGCAGATGGTGAAGGTCAGGAGGTTAAAAAGCGCCTGTGCTATGTAAAGATTTACTTCTGAGTACAAACTTATTTTGTTGGAAATAAACATTCTTCGAGTTCCGAACTCAAACAACGCAAAGGATGCTCTTGGTGGCTGGCGTGCCACCTTTCATCTCGTGCTTCTCTGTGCCCCGCAAAACTGGCAGAAAAATTCTTTCTGAGTGGGAGATCCTCACAGTTACTGGTTTTGACTGGCCAGCAGTGCACTTCTGTGTAAGCTGCAATAAAATGTACTTGCTTGTAACAAGTTCAGAACTTCACTGTGCTGTGATTTTTTTCTTTTCCCCTAAATATTAATACATATCACGTGAATGAACAGAACAGGATGTTGTGTACCATGTTAAAATAGCTTAAAAGAGTACTTGAGTCGACTTGAAATATTTCAGTAGCGTGGCAGAGAGAGCCTGTGTGGAAACTTCACTCATGGCATGGTTGCCTATCTCCAGATTCATACCTGGAAGGAGAGGAATTGCTTCAAAAGAAGCGTGATGCTGCTTAAAATGCAGAAAAACTATTCACTGTCCTTCGAATAATACTTATATTGTGGAGCTGTGGGTGCTTCATGCTACTTCATCCTCCCCGTAGGATAGCTGTGGGTCTGGTTTGTTTGAGTTCATGGCTTGCTTTGGAAAGCCTTTGAGGTCTTTTGCTTGTACTGCAGTTTGCCTAAAGGTGTGTTTGGGGTGTCAGCTTTGTTTGGAAACAAAATACGGTGATGTTGAAGAAGCTTAAAGAGAGTATTTATTTAATATCTTCTAACGATCTGATGGTGATATGTCTAGAAATCCCTGCCCCAAATGCAAGCACCAGAGACAGGCATTTGGGATGGAGCACTGCTGCTGGTGAGGGGCCCAGGTGCCTCCTGAACAGGAAACAGCCCTGTGTGTTTAATAGACTTCAGCTGTATTTTTCCGCTGTGGATTTGTCCGTTCCTTTTGTGAACCTGTGTGAAGGTGACCCCCAGCAGCATTGTGTTGCTTGGGGAAGCAGCTCCTGAAGCAGCACCTCGATGATTTTATTTGATGCCCTTCATTTTTCCCGTGGAAGCAGTGATTAATTGCACCCAGTCGGTGCTCTCTGTTCCCTGAGTCATTTATACACCTCTTACCTTCATCTCAGTTCTCTTTTTTTTTTTTCCTGGATCCAGCCCAGTACAATTTCCCTACATTTGATCGTCATCGCTGCCTGTTTTCCATGTTTGTATTCCTGAACACAAACCAGCCAACCCTCCATTCTGGACTGGTTTGGTTATATGTAAGCATGGCATTTAAACCCTTGAAAAGAGTGTTGGACAGCTAATGCCTGCATTCTAATAATTCAAATATTTTTAAGCACTTAGAGAGCATAGGGTCTGTGTAGCTTTTGGCTAAAGTCAGTGCTTTGTAACTGTATTTAGGGTTTTTAAGTAGTCCTTTCTCATTTTATATTTTTAAATGAGCTTAATGAAAGACTTCACTGAGCGATTTGGGTTACAGTGCCGAAAATTCTTTCCAGGGAATTGGCCTGTGTTTAAAGCTGCACAAAAATCTTAGAAATATGCCATAGAGAGTAATGCTGTGCTGGCCAGAGGAGAAATCTGGCCAAACAGTCTGGTTTCTAGTTGTTTTCTTTTCAGCTAAAGGACCTGAGTCCAAAAAGGAGAACAGTTGATTTACAGTCCAGTGCCTTATTTTCCAAATAGGCTAGACTTATTTCCAGGTTTTTAGAGGATGTTTCTGGTTCTTTTTATAAAACCATAATGAACTCAAGTGATGTCCTGACCAGCCACTGACTGCATTACTAATTGCTCTTTCAGAAAATAGCTTTAAAAATATCTCTGGAGCAAAGTGATCCTTTGATGAGGGACACAGAGCAGATTCTGAAGTGTGTTAACCTCCTTCACTCCGGGCCCCTCTGCTGGCAAGGATTTTGGCCACTGACAAAATGGAAAAGAGAACAGTTGATGAAACTTAGGGGGGTGTAGGTGCAGATGGATTGTAACTTGTAACTTGATTGTAATTTGTGATTTGTTTTTCAGTGTACAGAGCCCCAAAAGCTGTTCAACATTGCCAGTGAGCTGCTGCACACGGAAGAAGCGTACGTTAAAAGACTCCATCTCTTGGACCAGGTGATTCCCTTTTGAATTAACTCGCCTTTCTTTTCAATGAGCAGCAGTGATGTTTGCTGTCAGGCCAGAGGATTAGGATGGCAGAGAGGGGAACGGGAAAGCAGCAGCAGTTTAAGATACAGACACCATCAGCATTTGGTTCCTCCCTGGGCTTATGGGGAGATGAAATCACAGGGACACTGGAGACACTGAGAAACAATGAAATCTGTGGTTGCTCTTTGATGTGCAAGAGGTTGGAGTCTTACTAAAATCAGACCACAGGGGTCAGCCCCATGCTTAGAGTGAACTGTGTTTTTACTGCTGTGTTTTGCAATTGTTGTCTATCATGTTTACACGTGGGGATGAAGTAAAACTGGTATGACGAGTCTGAAGTTTCTTCCCAATAAATACTGAGTTGACTCTACACAGCTCAGGTATTTCAATAATTATCTCAAAGAAAAAAAACAACATGAATGTGCAGGAATGAAATAAAAATGAGGATGGGACACATTGCTAACAAAGGGCTTTTTAAAAATGGGGAAAAAAGAGGAAAAATAAAGTTGTCACCTGGCTAGAAATGCTGGTAGAAGCTGTAACTTCAAAAGCCCTCTACCCTCTGACTCTAGGAGCTCTAGGGAAGACTTACAGTGTTTGTTTTACATGAGCAGAGACTGTTTCTAGACCATAGAAATCTGGGGGGTGTCTTTCCCTTTAGTTCAGTATAGTGTAGTCTTTCCTGCTGAGAAACAAAACAATCACATGGTTTATTTTGATTTATGTAAATAGCAGCAAGTGCTCTTCAGGGACTGGATGTTCTTTGCAGCTTGCACTCCCAAATAGGAGATGTCTGATCATATCAGTTGTTTCAGCCCTTTTTGAATTGCAGCTCATATTTTCCTAATTTTATTGATAAATCTAACTCTGAGTGACAGTGGGCTTATGTTTTGTGAACCTCCTGAAAGACCCCAAGGACTGACTGCCACAAATCAAAATCCGTAGCTCTGTTCTAAGCAGTCAGTTTTGCAAAACGACAATCCAAAGTCAGTGTGTCTGGGATTGTTTTTTGTAAATAAATGTTGATGCTGTCTCGTCTTCTGCAGGTTTTTTGCACTAAGTTGTCTGAAGCAGGGATTTCATCCGAAGTGATAACGGGCATCTTCTCAAACATTTCTTCCATCTATTGTTTCCATGGACAATTTCTTCTCCCTGAGCTCAAAACAAGAATTACACAAGAATGGTGGGTAACTGTCATTTACAATTACTTTAAGAATACATTTTCAAGAAACTATAGCAACCATAAGGCCTAGTCTAAGTCCAAATTTTTAATGGTTTAATGCAGTAGTTAATACATTAGTTATTTAATGTATTAGTATGGAGTCTCTCAAGCATTTTTGAATTCAGGAATAGGTCTGAGCACTCAAATTTTCCAGAATACGTTCTTTCAGTCCAAAGTATTGCCAGAGCTGTTTTCCTTACTGCATTCCCAACTCTCCTGTTACTGCAATATTATGAAATTGCAGTACTTGACAGGAATGAAATTGCTTGTTTTGGCCTCATAGATGAAATAAATATTTTCAAATACCAATTAAAATTTGGCTACTGTAATAAGTTGAAGGTTGGACTTGATGATCTTGAAGGTCTTTTCCAACCTTAATAGTTCTGTGATTCTGTAAGTTGTAGTTCAGGCAGAAGTGCAGTGATGGGTAGAAAGTTAATTATAAGTCAGATCTAGGAAATTTGAGATGGCACATTGGTGGCAGGTGCAGATAGTGCTGACCTTTCCAGGTGCCCTACATGACCAAGACAAGACCAGAGCTTGCATCTCTCTTGGCTGAGTCCAGTCTTCACACAGTTCATCACTGACCAGAAGGAATAAATGAGTCTCAGCACCTTTGTGCTTGAGCTTGCAGGGGCAGCTGTAATAAAGGGGAGGAAAAATGGAGAGTCTGGGAGTCAGAAGAGGGTAGAAGCTTGTTCACTGGCTAAAGAGGGTCTTGTGTGGTCAGACTGGGGGAAGAATGGCTGGCTCTCTGTCTGGCCATGAGTTTGGAGGAGAGAGTGATGTGTGGCTACTGCTGCTCCAGCCTGGGATGGAGGGGTGGGTGTCTCCAGGCAAATATGTGCCCGGCCTCCAGGGATTACTCAGCTGAACTGAACCATCTCTTTGCATTAAAACCTCTTCAGATGTTTGGCTGTGGTGGAAAAGATTATTTTTAAAATGTAAAAGTTTCCCACAAGATTTTGTGCTGGGCATAAGAGATATACAGATGTTCCTTTAACAATGCATGGTCAGTTTGAATCTGCCCTTCACTTAAGAGAGTGACAGTGGGGGCAGAAATACCATCCCTTGTACATCAGGATTAATATTTGAGGTTTCGTCTGGGGTACTGTATAAATTACTTTAAACTAAACTTAGCCTGACTGTCTTGATTGCACATGTGTTTGAGTGCTTGTGCATGTGGGAGACAGCTGTGGAAGTCTTACAGCTGTGTTTTCTCTCTGAAGACACTTCTGATTTCCAGAGATTTCCGTACTTACCTGTCTCTTTCTCACAGGAGTGTCAACCCACGGCTGGGAGATATCCTACAGAAACTTGCTCCTTTTCTGAAGATGTATGGAGAATATGTGAAGAACTTTGACAGGGCGATGGACATAGTGAACACATGTATGCAGAGGTCCTCTCCCTTCAAAGACGTTGTTCAGAACATACAGGTATGTTGTTAATTGGCACAATAAGGCTCAGAGATTGTTGGGGAATGATGCTCCCCAATTTAGTGTCCCCACCAAGACTCCAAAACTACACCTCGCTTCTCCCCCTACAAGAGAGAGAATCCCTTTCCCCCCACCCTGGCAATGACAAGGTGGTATGGAATGGTATGGAAAGGTATCAAATAACCTCTGGGTCCTGGCCATGCCCCCTCCCAGCTGCTGGAAAAAATTAACTGTGTCCTGGAACCAGGACCGAGAGGTCCTCATTTATTTGTGTGAGTTTATTTGTTTCCCAGTGTTCAGCTACAAGACAATACCACGCTAATACTAAAAATACACAGTTTTAGTGGCAGTCCTTTCTCTCTTTTGCTGTGACACATATTCTTCACATAGGTAGCCTTTCTCCACTCAAGATTTTATTTGATTTTTTTGTATGGCTTTAAAGTAACAGAGGGCAGGGTTAGATTGGGTATTGGGAAGAAATTCTTCCCTGTGAGGGTGGTGAGGCCCAGGCACAGGTTGCCCAGAGAAGCTGTGGCTGCCCCATCCCTGGAAGTGGTCAAGGCCAGGTTGGAGCAACTTGGTCTAGCAGAAAGGGGTTGGACTGGATGGTCTTTAAGGTCCCTTCCAACCCAAACCATCCCATGATTCTGTGATTGAAGAGGAGCATCAGAAGTCACAGAACAAAACTTCACCACTGGCCCAGCAATTCTGACTCTTTTTGCTTTGTCTTCCTCATTACTAATTTAAATTGTTTTTTAATAAGTACATTTTCATTCTGAGGTGGATGTGTTTGAATTTGGACATGTATCACTGACAGCATCTGCTGTTGGACTGGTTTTCCTGAGGCTCCTGAAGAGGCTGCAATGCAACTACTCTCAGGATCACAGTTCTACAGGAGGATGCTTAACAGTGATTTTCATGTGTTTTCTCATCATTGTACAAAAAGCTGCTTGGGGAGAGGGGAAGGGCTCTGCTTATGCTGGTGTGTCTGTAAAACTGCTCTATTCCCCTCAGGTCCTGGGCCAGCTGAAGGGATGCAGGAGGCTCCAGCAGCTCGAGAGCATCCCTGTGCCAGTCCTGGGAAAGCATTACAGTCCTTTGGAAGGGAAGGGCTGGCAAGGAGAGGGTTAAGCTGAGCAGGGAGCACAGCTGCCTGCCCTAAATGGGAGGATTGTGGCTGGGCCAGCTGTCAGGAATCAAGTAATCCCCCAGCAACCTGGGAGATGAGAGGCCCTGTGTGGAGGCTCAGGGCTGCAGCCATGACTCAGACAGAAGCTTGGAGAAGCAGAGACTGGGGGAGGTCCTCTCCTGCCATGCTGCTGCTCCACAGGGCCTTGTCTTACCCTTCTTCTGCCTGCACCCAGCCTGCACGCGTGGCAGGGCAGTGGTTCTCTGTCTTCAGCCTGTGCCAAGCCATGTACATGGCTTTCTGCAGGGTAAATCCGTTTGGGGCTGCTTTCCCTACAGCACAGCCATCTGCCCTCCACGAGATTCATCTGTCTCTTCCCACCACCAAGCTTCCAGCACAAATGATGTGTGATACCTGTCAGTCTGTGCCTGTCCCAGCCTAGGAGAAGTTGTGCTGTTCCTTGAGCAGAACACTTGGCAGGCAGTGTGGGCACTGGCAGTGCAGGCAGGAGGTGAAGCTCTGGAGCCTGCTGGTGACAGGATTGTGCTGTAGGGTATTTACTGGCAGCTTCACAGCAGTGGCTGTGGCTGCAGGAGGCAGAGATTTGACCCAGAATGCTTAGTCCACTCATCTGAACCTATCTCTGGGCTAACAAAAGCCACTGTTAGTTTTCAGCATACCAGCTGAAGAGTGTTGTGATCCTGCAGGGATGCATGGTCTACCTGAGCTGCTAATGGAATAGTACATATATAATATACAGCTTAAGGCATTCACAGTTACTAATTATGTTAAACTAGGGAAAACAGAAAGCAAAAATCAAATTACTAATAAGTGGATGACTGTGACTTAACAAGTTGATTTTAGCTGACCTTGAAGATAAACATACTTTCTGTTCAGTTCACATCTACCTGCTGGGGCCAAAACTTAAAAGCTGGTGAGTTTATTATGACTTTTGGTTTGTCAACATTCTCCTGCCATCACATAAATACTTTTAAATATATACAACATATAATGAATAATGTTTATATATTATATGTATGTGCTTTGTATTCTCACATGAATTAAACACAGAATAAACATTTATCTTTCCCCTAGTAAAGTCATTAGAATTCCAATGTAAACTCTGTAAACTTTTAAAATTGCATAGCATGAACCTTCTCCTATTTGGAACAGTTTATTTTGTCAGTGCTGCCTTTTCAGAAAGGGGTACTTGTGTGTGAATACAACTGGCTGAGCCTTGGAGTGACCTCCTCCTCTGCTTCCCTATTGCTGTCCTATGTTAAGGTTCATCCTATTGTAGAAATAAAAAGACCATGGAGAAAGTTATAGTAACTGGACTTGGAAATATAATCCAAGTGGTAATGGTATGCAGTTTTGTGCCCTGGAATCTCTGATTCTTTCCATCCCACTTGTATTTTTCTGGGAAATATGGTGCTGTATAACTCTTGAGAGATGATAAATTCACTTCAGCTCCCCTAAACAGAAATACTGCTCACCCTGCTACACTGTGACAAGATATTTTTTGAAAGTAAATTTACACCTTTGGATTTCTGGAAGGAGAGCCAGTATTTTCCTCTCAGGCATTCATCCCATTATCTCCAGGCTTTGCTATGAGAGCAGAGCGAGTCAGCAGAGTGGCGTGGGCTGGAATATTTATGAGGAAATTGCAGATACTTGAAACAAGCGCCTTTCTCTGAGAAATTAATGTGGTTGTGGAGAGGCTGTTTACACTAGAAACACTCACGTTAGTGAGCTGATGTAAAAATAATGCTGTGGAGAGGAGCATGTGTGTGTATGTGGTTAACATGCTGCTGTGGAGTCAGATTACATCGCTAGCAGGAACTTCCTGTGTGCTTTAAAGCAAGTTACTGCTTCTTTCTGAGATTCTCATCTCTCCTTCTCTTTGAAATAGAAACATCCCTTGGCTTTTTTTTTTTTTTAATAGGGATCCTGTGAAAACAGGTACACTCCAACACTGAGTGCTGTTGCAAGCAGAGCACATCGGTGCCTTATCGGGTGATATTTAATGTAATCTGTCTCAACGCCCCCCACGCTTCTTGGTCAAGTGAAAAATAAGTAGAATTTGAGGCAGCTCCTCCTTTCATGGGTGTGAGCAGTGTGTGCTGCTCCTACAGTGAGCTCTAGCAAGCAGTATATCTCCAGGGGCATTCTGGTTTTGTGTAGTCTGTGGGGAACAATGCTACACAGGGCCATGGGGGTGACAAGACCTTTTCTGAGCCTCTGAGGAAACACACAGAATCTTCAAGAACATTGTTGCATATCTGCAGAAAATGCCACACGTGGGACAAAGGTTCACATGAAACCTGTAAGCTCTTATGTCTGGAGGGCGGGAAGGCTCCTCAGAGGGATCTGGAGAGGCTGGATCGATGGGCTGAGGCCAGTTGTATGAAGTTCAAGAAGGCCAAGTGCCAGGTCCTGCCCTTGGGTCACAACAGCCCCCTGCAGCACTACTTGAGGGCAGAGAGGCTGGAAAGTGTCCCACTGGAAAAGGACCTGGGGGTGCTGGTGTGGCTGAACAGGAGCCCAGGTGGGCAGGAAGGCCAAGGGCACCTGGGCTGTACCAGCCATGATGTGGCCACAGGCCCAGGGCAGGGACTGTCCCCTGTGCTGGGCACTGGTGGGGTCACATCTCAAATCCTGGGGGCAGTTTTGGGCCCCTCACAACAAGAAAGACCTTGAGGAGCTGGAGCGTGTCCAGAGAAGGGAACGGAGCTGGGGAAGGAGCACAAGTCTGATGAGGAGCAGCTGAGGGAGCTGGAGGGGCTCAGCCTGGAGAAAAGGAGGCTCAGGGGGGACCTTCTCACTCTCTGCAACTCCTGACAGGAGGGTGGAGCCGGGGGGGATGTCAGATTCTGCTCCCAGGGAACAAGGAACAGGACGAGAGGAAACAGCCTGAGGTTGTAGTAGGGGTGGTTTAGGTTGGCTGTTGGGAAAATTTCTTCACCAAAAGGGTTGTCCAGCCCTGGCACAGCTGCCCAGAGCAGTGGTGGAGTCACCATCCCTGAAGGGATTTAAAAGAGGTGTAGATGTGGCACTTGGGGACTTGGGTTTAGTGGTGGCCTCGGCAGTGTTGGGTTTATGTTTGGACTTGATCATCTCGATGGTGTTTTCCAACCTGATGAGTCTGTCATTCCATGATGGTTGAGGAGTTCCTCTATATTCCTCTGGTTTATGTAAATGGACATTTTTCATTGCTGTTTAACACCAAAGGCAGGAACAAAACCCAACCCTCCTGTGTTTGTTTTCTCTCTGTTACAGAAACAGGAGGTGTGTGGAAACCTGACTTTACAGCATCACATGCTTGAACCAGTGCAAAGGATTCCTCGTTACGAGCTTCTCCTGAAGGACTATTTAAAGAAACTTCCAGAAGAATCTCCAGACAGGAAAGATGCTGAAAGTACATATAAACTCCTCTCTGTCTAATGAGCACAATAAAATCTTGGGCGCTTTTTTCTTCACATGTTCAGATACTTACCCCCAGGACTGTAGGAGAGATGGAGATTTTAATTAATCAAATTATTGCCAAACAAAGGGGTTTTGAATGCTATTGGAGTAGAGAAGAAAAGGGTTGGGGTGCCAGCTCTAGGAACAAAAGGAGCAAATAGGCAGAGACCATATATTGAAGTTTGTCCTGGTAGAACATCTGGCATTTTTGTTTAATCCGTTGTATGGCCAGGGACAAAGATGGATGGACATCCTTGCAATAGCCAGAGGAAGAAAGTAAGAATGGTTTTAAATGTGTATTGTATTAAAATGTATATTTCTTGCCAGGAAAATCAGTTAGACTCTGTTCACACGGAGAAACAGGAGAAATGGACTTCTCTTTGTTTTGAGGAATTTTTGATCTCAGCCAAAACAGGGTCCACATTACTGTAAGCAGGCAAGGCCTGTTCTAGAAAAACAGTCTTAAAAAAATGCTTGTAAAGACCTAAGTGAGGCTTAACTTTTAGCAGGTGATTCCTAGAAGATGGAGTTTTTTGTCACTGTGACCTTTGGCTCATCTGGACTTTTAGGAAAGAAAAGTGAAACATTAAACGCACACGGATCAGCTGAATGTGCAGAAGTGATTGTGTCTATAACAGCAATTTTGACAAAAAAATAAAAATCAGGGAGGTGAAAAAAACCCTCAATGTGCTGTTAACAGATGTAATGTGGAGAATGCATAACTGCTGGTGCCTTTCTTGCAGAGTCGCTGGAGCTGATATCGACGGCAGCGAACCATTCCAATGCAGCCATCCGGAAGATGGTGAGTAGCAATTCCAGAATGAATTGGGATCTTGGCTGAACTGATAGTTTCTCGTTGCAACAGGCTCAGTACAGTAGACTGGGGAGGTATTTCAAATACTGTCAGTCAGGCTTTAAACATCCGTTGGCTCTCCGAGTTCTCTTTATTGTAAGTGCAGTTACTGTGTGTTGTTGGGCTTAAATTTCATTTTCCTTGCTTTTAAGGACCCAGTGGGTTGAAAAAGGAGGTCTTCACAAAACTCATTATTTGCTTTTCCTTGAAAAGCACTGAAAGCATTCCAGTTAAGTCCATTCATAAGGTGTCCTTGCAGGTTTTCACGCTGGTTTTGTAGTCCTATAGGCCTTCAGCAGACTGAAGGTTGCTTTGATTTGATTTTGGCTCATCTTAAATGCACCGAGTGTGCATTTAGCATGTGTCAGTAGCTTTGGAAAGCTGCACTTCAGAAGCTGGGCAGTCAGACCACAGATATTTTGAACATTGGCAACTGTTTTACCTATAGAAGAGCTCTAGTGCATTACCATAAAAGTAAATGGACTTTATAGTTGCACCCAGGTGCACCCAGGTGTCTCAGGACCTTTTGTATTTAATAGATCTGAAATGCTGTGTGTCCAGCTTAATACCCACTGGCCATTTGTGGGTGCAAGGTTTATGTCCCCTTCCCTCTCAGACTCTTACTTCCTCCCCAGCCGGGGGGGACACCACGAGACCACGTTTCCTGTGGCTGCTCTGGGGCAGTAACCAGCTGATGTCTGTGTATTTTCAGTATGTCTGAAAACACAGTGAGGAAACCATCTGTTTCTGTTTGAGTCTGGTGTGTTCTCTTGATAAGGATATATTTTGGTGGAAATTTTTCTGGTTTGAGGCCTCTAAAAACTTTTTTCCTGGGGGCTGTGTGCAGTATCTCTGCAGACAGCAGGAATATGAAGCTACCGGCTCGTGGCTTTCTGTGTTGGATGCTTTTTCTGTTAGTACACAAAAACCTATTGGAAAAGGCTGCTGTAATAATTTTGCTGCATGAGGTCCAAGCCAGACCAAAAGGAAAGAGAGTGCTGTAGCAAAATCTCCAAAAGTTAGTGGAGGTTTGAACTGAGTGTTGGCTTCTTCCTCCTGTTGTGGTGCAGTAGAAGAAATAAATCATGCTTCCAAAGCTGATTTATCCTAGAAGTACAGATGTTCCTCAGGTTTTGGATCTATTCTTAGTGTTCTAGTTTCCCCTTTAAAAAAAAAAACTGTTTGAGAAGTTTACTATTGGTTGTTTGCTTGTTTGTTTCTTTGTAAATTAGCAGGATCTCTTGCTCGTCTTCCCATTTGGTGGAAAAAAAAATCTGCCTTTTGATGCTTAGGTGATTTGCATACTTGTTATTAGTCCACATCCCCCACCTTCCCTTTTGTTTGCAGTTTGTTTATTTTAATGGTTGGAGTTTGTGTTTCTTTTTTTGGTGGCTTTTTTTTTTCCACTGTTCGTTTCTTTAATCATTGGTCAGAAGAACTGATTAGGACAGGAATTGGCGTGATACATATTTATGGTGAAAATTCTTGAGTCAAACGGAAATAAATAAAGTGTGTGAAGACCTGAAATTTCAGCTTAATCTATGGGTGGGTAGAGGTATGATTTAGAGGTGTGTTTGACCATATATTTGGGTATGGATACTGACCACGACCATCAGTCTTGGTCCTCACTTCCTGACCATTTGCTGACAGTGCCATTTGGACCACATCTGTCCAGCTTGAGGTTGAAAGCTAAACCTTTCCAAAGGCTGTAATTCGGGAGCACGGGTTACACACCTTTCTTATTTTAACTTGTTACAGCTTCTGTACTGCTTAATAAAGTGGATGAAGGTGTTACCTTTATCCATTTGAATACTGTATAGAGGGACTTTAATATTTGGATGACTTAATGTAAAGTAGAAACACTGTTTTGCTGGACAGGAAGTAGTAATCCCTTCATAAAAATTTTTTACCAAGATATAGGGATTCCTGTAGTGCATGAAAACTATATTTTAAGAAATTTGGCCTGGCCTATTTCAGAGGTACTTTTGGCCATGGAGGCTCCTGTGTAGGACTGCAGCATTCCTCAGACAGCTGAGGTTTTAGGCTTAGCTTAGAGCTGCAGAATGTGACCGTGCTTCCTGATGGAGACCTCCCTCCAATTGTATCAGCAGCAGACACAAGAGGTGACACTTCTCAGAAGCTGAGAAATGAACACACTGTGGAAGGAATCTTAGTCTGAGACGTGGAGTGGAAGCGGGGTTAATAAATTAAAACTTGGAAATTATTTGGTAATGTATTGGTCTCCAACTTGGCCATTGATTTTACTGGACCCAGTGTCATTGCTTCCGAAGGTAATGGTTCCAAAGGTTTGGACTTGAAGATCTTGGAGATCTATTCCAACCTTTATGATTCTGTGATACATATTTATTGTTGAATAGTAATGACTAAAAATATCAAATAGATTCATCTCAAAATATCATTAAAATGGTACAATCCTGGGTGACTAATTCAGAGTGGGGAGGAGAACTGAAGAGTATGCAACAGGTATTCATGAAAATCCAAAGCTATAGCAGAAGAAAAACGCTTATTTTCTTTCCAACTTATTTACACTTACCACAGAAATGACACAATGGGCAATTGACCAAGTGGAATAAATTTTTAAATTTAAATTGCTGGATTTTTGTACTTGCAGGAAAAGATGCACAAGCTTTTGGAAGTCTATGAGCGCCTGGGTGGTGAAGAGGATATTGTTAACCCAGCCAATGAGCTCATTAAAGAAGGACATATTCAGAAACTTTCAGCAAAGAATGGCACAGCACAGGATAGGTATTTATTCCTGGTGAGTGCTTTATGTTGCTCTTTTCTTTTCAGAGTTGTGCTCAGGTTGGATGGGCCTTGGAGCAACCTGGGAAGGTGTCCCTGCCCATGGGAGGGGGTTGGTGTGAGATGACCTTTAAGGTCACTTGCAACCCAAACCACTCTATGATTCTGTGGTACATTCCCATCTTTCTAAGCTCAAATACAAAAAACCTTCACCAGCTGAGCCCTGCTACTCCTTCTCAGCAGCAGTTTTCCCTTGAAGCTTTTGCTCGAGGATTTCCTTCCTTCTTCCATGCTGTGATTTTACTGATGCCTTATCAGGTCCAAAGGGGCCTTTCCCATCTCCCTCCCCAGAGGCTGAGTTTTTGTGGAGTGCCAGAGGAGGCTGTTTCCAGCCACACCACGTTGCTGCAGGTGGTGGCCAGCTCTTGCTGGCACTGAGGGAAGAGCTCTTGTGCTCTCAAGGCAGTCAAATGCAGAGGGAGGGGCAGAAGTGGGAAGTGACTGGCTGACATGTTTCTGTCTGCCCATTGCTTTCAGTAATGATCCCTGAGCCCAGCTTTCAACTTAAACCTCTTCTTAAGAGCTGCACCTTAGAATAAAACACACCAGAGGCCTAAACTGTCACAATGCAGGGCGTGTCCAGCATTGTAGCCCCTAAGTTAAACTCTTGTGTTGTTGCAGTTTAACAGCATGGTGCTATACTGTGTGCCAAAACTGAGGCTGATCGGCCAGAAGTTCAGTGTCCGAGAGAAGATGGACATTGCAGGACTGCAGGTTTGCATCTCTTCTTTTTCCCTGTTTTAGTGCTTCTCCACTTGATAGCCTCAGATCCCTGCTGAATCCGAAAACATAACACTGTATGCATATAAAAACATAATAAAATTCTAAAATCCAGCTTTGGATCACTTCCGATCAATCCAGCTTTTCCGCTACAAGAAAGACCTTAAGGTGGCAGAGCGTGTCCAGAGAAGGAAAATGGAACTGGGGAGGGCTCTGGAGCACAAGACTGATGAGGGAGCTGGGGGGATTCAGGCTGGAGTAAAGGAGGCTCAGGGGGGACCTTCTCGCTCTCTACAACTCCGTGGAAGGTGGGTGTAGCCAGGTGAGGGTTGGGCTCTTCTCTCAGGTGACAGGATGAGAGGAAACGGCCTCAAGTTGCACAAGGGAAGGTTTAGATTGTATTTTAGGGAAAATTTCTTCACTGAAAGGGCTGTCCAGCCCTGGCACAGGCTGCCCTGGTCAGTGGTGGAACCACCATCCCTGGAAGTGTTCAAAAAACCGTGTGGATGTGGCACTTGAGAACGTGGTTCAGTGGTGAACATGGTGATGCTGGGTTGACCCTTGGACTTGGTGGTCTTAGAGGTCTTTTCCAACCTTAACGATTCTGTGATTGTATCTCTTTTGGGAGTTGTTTTTTGAATTGTAATAAGGTAACCATTCAGAGGCAAGTAGAATAATGGTCACTGTGTACATGCTTTGATTGAAAGCCTTCCCTGGTCCCCTTGCTGACACAGGAGCCACCTTCTCCCCTGCTGCTCTAGGGGACCGGTTGATGATTCAGATCCACAAGTTTTGTAGCAAGACAAGTAACTATGAAAGCAATCCCTTACTTTTTCTACCTCTGTACCGTATTCAGAATGATCCTTTCGACTGAGCATTTCAAAGAATATTTGTAAGCCATTAAAAATGATGGAAAGACAAGGTGGATGAGTAGGAAGCTGACTTGTTCTTTTTACAGGTCCAAGAAATTGCCAAGCAAAACATGACTCATACGTTTTCCATAACAGGAAGAAAGAGATCGCTGGAACTGCAAGCCAGGTGTAGTACTTGTTCAGTCTTGGGAGTTTTGTGAATATATATGGAGAAATTGATGATCTAGGGGCTGTACAAGTGTGACAAAGCTTTAAACCATGAGGGGAGCAGCAGAGATGTGTAACTTAGATATGCAAGAGAATGTTGGTCCTAAGCCAAAGTGTGTTACAGTGCTGTGTTGATTGCCTTTATTGAATGTTTGCAGCGTTTATAGTAGTGCTTGTAAGTTCCACTGTATCATAATTAAAATATTTTTGACATTTTCTAATAAGTACAGTCAAATATTTTTAATAATGTTTATAAAATTGTGGATAGTAAAGCTAAAATCTTGATGGATATAAAGCTGTGAATTGAATTTACTGAAAACATTGGAAGTAAAATGAGGATGTTTCCTCTGTTTTTCTTTTGTTTTAACAGGACAGAAGAGGAGAAGAGGGAATGGATTCAGGTTAGTACAAAACACTAATGAGAAGGGGAAGCAATCTCCATGCCAGCAGCATTTAAAATTCACTTTCTGGGGTTCTGGATGAATGTGGCTGTGCAAGGAAGCTGGGTGGGCCAGTCTGGTGGAGATGCTCCTGGAGAGATGTGGGGGCCAGTCAGGGTCCAGTGCTGACCCACTGGCTCCACAAAGTGTCTGGGGGCTCCAAATGGGCTCCCCTTTCCTGCAGTCCTCGAGCTCAGTGAGAGAGGAGACTGAGACATCAGGCCTTGTATGTTCTTGCAGTTTGACCTGTAGAGACCCTGTCTGATGGCAGTTCTAGTTTTTAACCTAAACAGCAGTGAGTTAACACCACTGCTCGAGATTTTTAAGTTTCCCTTTCATTTATACAAGTCTAAGGGTTTTTTATCAAATCATAATCCTACACATCTTCCTATGAAAGTATTTTTTTTTTATGATGCTTCTCATCTTTGCTGGAATTTTGTCTCAGGTCATTCAAGCCACAATTGAAAAGCACAAACAGAACAGTGAGACGTTCAGAGCTTTCAATAGCTCTTTTTCACAAGAGGAGGAGCATCTTCCTGATTCCTCAGTAAGTACCAGTGCTTCATTCTCCCTTGCCAGAGCAGTTTTATTAACAGTTAAAACCTACACATTTACAGTTACTCAGCCCTGCAGTGCTTAAAAAGACTTAAAATTGATGCATTTTTAAAGGATCTTAAAATTCTTTCTTATAGATAATAAATATATTTCAGAAAAAATAGTCTTCAACTAAATATGCCAGATAATCTTGAGAGTTGATTCTGTTTCTCCACAGCCATAATGTATCACTCTGTGCTGTGTTTGCTAGGAGTTTTGTTTTGGAAGTATTCACATGAGGAAAACAACAGTATCTCTCCATTCAACTAGAAAATGATGGTGATAACCTTAGCCACAGGCATTTGCTACGAGCTCAAGAGGAGAGGGCCTGGGAGAGCAAAATAATTAGGAATTTCATGCACTGCTGCCTGGGACTTGATGATTTCAGACATAGTAGATCTTGGAGCAGAGGAAGAGAAGGTCCATCTGCAGAGATTGAACTTTGGGAGCTTTTTATCTTCCCCCTCCCCTGCCCTCCTAAACTGTTCGGGTTTTTTCTCTTTTGGTACCTAACAATTTTTGACGTCTCTCCCAGGACTGATTCAGTGACTCAATAATCTGGATTTTTATCTGACTGATTTCCCAGGAGCCTCAGGAGAGATGTTGGATATGCCTTTTCCTCCCAGTATTATCAGACTGACAGTGGAGATCTTCCCAAACCTCCACAGGGTCTAGAATCCCATTGCTGGTAGCAGTCAGCAATGAGCCATTTTCAGAATCTGGCATGGGTTACTGCTCCTGAACTATTCAGCAGCTAAAAATACTCAGAAAAAAAAATAGAAAATAATCAATCCTTGCCTGTCTTTTTCACTTAACTCATGGCTGCCTTCAGAGCCAGGATGCTCTGATGGAGAAAAATCTTTTGCTAATAAGCAAACTAATATACACACTTTTTTGTGTAATTAAGACCCAGCATCTGTTCAACTTCATAATAATTATCTTGCTTTGTAAATTTTGTTTGATTTTGCTTCTGTGGTCGTGGTGTAGCCACATGTTTGTGCTCTGCTCTTCAAAGAAGTCAAGCAGAGCAGGAGTCTGGTTTATCCCTGAGTATGATATTAATGCAGTCTGCACCATAATTTCCTTAATGCCAGAATGCTAACCTGCATTTTTAGGAGATTAGCTTCTCTAGATAATCAGCTTTGAAAACTGATGTCACGGCTAAATGTGGCAGAAATTGCTGTCAGTTAAAAGGAGCTGAAAGTATTTCTGTAAGGAAAACTGGACAAGTACTGAGAGCATTCCTAGTTCCAATACCCTGTGGTAGGCAGCATCCACCATGCATATCTCATCATCTACGGAATATTGGGCAGCTACTTTAGAGGGAAAAATGGCAATAATCATCTTTTTTGCTCTCATGAGTCAAGAAATAGATATGCACTCATGTACTCCAGGCTGGATCTGTAACAACTACTAGAAGTTGGCCTCTGGTTCTAATAAACCCATAGAAAAAGGGTCAAATTGCTTTTCTTCCATCCTTGGCCATACATTTACTGTGTTACAGTGCTGAGGACTGGTTGCAGTTCATGATCAGTGCATGTCTTTGCATGCAACTCTGGCCGTGCCTCTGTGTCCCTGCTGACTTACATAAGCTCATACCAGCACTGTGGGTTGATTTCAGCCTGAAATCTGCCTACAGGAGACTTGTGGGTTTGGGGAGGTGCAGAGACCCGAAATTTGACCTGACTCTTCACATTATGCCTGTGCAATAACCTTCAGCAATCAATGAACTCTCAGGAGGGGAGTATTCAGTGTCGTGTCCAATCAGTCCCAGGCAGGATAAGGGTAGCAGCAGTCTTTTAAAGAAAAGTCTTCTGAGAAAGCTTTGTGATTCCTTTGTGGCTTAGTTCTCCATTTTCACCTGCAGCATTTCCAGGCTATGTCAAGGGTGTTTTTAAAGCCATCTAAAACTGTTCCCAAGAAGAAGGACCTCTTCTAGACCACTGCTTGATCTAAGAAGAGTTAGAGGCTCATGATGTGGGGAAGGAGCCAGTTTGTGCAGTATTGGAGGCTGGCAAGGAAAAGTGCTGCAGAGAGCTGAGCTCTGTGGAAGTGACATCCCAGAGATTTAAGACTGAGAATACTTCTGTTAGTTAAACTATGATTTTTGGATGCTGAACCATCACTATTTCCCTTCGTAGTTTCTGTCTCTCCCCACAGTTCTGGGTAGTTTTGACAAAAATCTCAATAACTGTGTTCATACCAGATCTTACACACTATGAGTGGCAGTGGTAGCATAACAAGGAGAAGCCCTTTTGAAATATTTTACAGGGTATTTGATTTTTAGCCCATTATTCCAAGTAAACATTAAATGGACATGAGGATCTCAACAGGCAACTGGAGAAGTTTACTCTTCCCTAAACTCACTGGGGGTTTTTTCAGTCTCTTCATGAGAAGTGTAACCAAAAAAATTGCCAACATTTACACATCTTTTCAAAATTACCTAAAATAATTACCTAAAAATNCCTTTCCCAAGTGCCCTGTCACAGCACAAAGATGTCCTTTTACTAGGCAGAATAAATCCCTGAATTGATTTAGGATCCCAGTGAAAAGAACCCCTTTCCACAGGACTGAGGAACAGGTGATGTGAAGACCTTAGGGTTGCTGGGTTTTGTGGAGGCAGAAATAGCTGGCTCGAGCTGAGGAGTGATGCTTCCCTTTAATGCAGTCTCATTCCCTGAGGAAGTGCTCTGAGGTGGCATAAGCCCGGCCCCAGGGGATGCATTTGCTCCTTTCTTTGTTCTAAAGAGCCGATTGATTGTATTAGAATAGAAATAGATACAGTGAGGTATCAAGATTAATAGCTCTTCAGTTTGGCTGCTTACTCACGGTACAGGTCATGTTGTTTCTAATAACAGAGGTTAAACCCTTTTGCTTTCAAATGGAATGAAACCAGAGTGCCAGAATGCACTGGCTTTTTGGATAACCTCGAAATAAGAGATGTTGTCTGACTGACAAAGGAAGAATGATCTGTGGGAGTAACAGGGGAATTTATCATAAAGAGTCTCATAGTTTAAGAACCCCCTGTAAACTAGCAGACTCTATTTAAATTAATGGCAGAGGAGATGGTTTTCCTTTCTTTTTAGGATGCAGCCTGTGATTTTGGTGCTAAATGTAAACGAGCTTGTTATTTGCCATCTGTATGTATTGAATACATATAGATACCTGAATATTGTCTATGAATTCTATATGAATATATATGTAGAGGTGCCATTTTGCATTTATCAAGAAATTGAGATGTATTGCAATGAAGAAAAAGTTAACTGAGTGGCGTTTGAATGGAGTACATTTTGTTCCTGTCTGAATCCAGTGCCTGCACAGAGCCCTTGCTGGTTTGGCTGGCAGGCTCTGGTGGTGTCCTTCAAACCATGGCATTGGCTTTCTGCAGCACGTGGGGGGCAGGCACAGGTTGCACTCAAAGGCAGGTGGCAGTTGGGTGCCATCTGTGAAGTCATCCACGTCAGAGCCAACCCCATATTTATGGGTGGCTGAGCATATGTGCAACATGTGCACCCAGTCTAGTGGAAGGTGTCCCTGCCCGTGGCAGGGGGTTGGAACAAGATGGTCTTTAAGGTCCCTTCCAGCCCAAACCATCCTGTGTTTCTGTGTTATGATTCTATGAATTAAAGTGTATTCAGAAGAGAAGAGATGAGGGGCTGAAAGCAAACTTTTGTTTTTGTTTTCTCTTCTTCTAAATTCTTTTACCCGTTTTTCTTCGTTTTGTTTTCTTTTTGATGTTTAATATATTTTAGGAAGAATGTCCGTGTTGAAACTGTTCTGTGTCGTTGTTTCCCTCAGATAGCCAGCACCAGCTCGGTGGAATCAATGCCAGGAGCAGATGGTGGTGGTGCATTTGGAGGGGTGAGTAATTTGAAGCTAATACTTGAGGCAGAGCAGGGATGGGGAGGGTGGATTATGTTTCTTTTGTAGCAGAGGGGAAAAAAAAATCATACTTCAATATATGGGTTTATATCCTGCTGTCTGTGGCTGCAGCTGTGCTGTCCTTAACTTCTTGGCTAAGTCACATAGCTACTTTTGCAGCATCAGGGAATTTGAATCCTGCTCAGATTCTTGCTGCACGTGTGTCTGAGCCTGGTTCGGAGAAACCTCGACTGAGAGACGGTGGTTCTTAAAATTGGTAGCACTGGCTTTTGGAGGGGGGTGTTGGTTTTGGGTGGGTTTATTACGACGGGCTTGTGGGGGGTTTGTTTGGGTTTTTTTTTTAGGTTTTGTTTTGTCTGGGTCTTTTTGTTTGGTTTTGCGTGTTTGTGTGTTCAAACTGTGATAGGGAGCTACACTGAGTGCTTGGAGGGAGGGGGGCAAAAAGAGACCAGGAAACCTGTCTGGTTAGTGCTGTTGCATTGTGTGACTCAGGATTTCGTCTCCAGGACCAAATTTTGATTAATAGTTCTTCCACAGTGGCTGCCACAAAAGCAAAATAGACTTTCAAAGGTATGTTTCATTTTGCTCAGTACAGTCTGGGACTGCTGCTGAGTCAAACCCGAGGGTTTGAGTCCTTAATAAGGTCTATTTTTCAGCATTTTTACCTCTGCCTTCTAGAATAAAAGATTTTCAGGAAATGCCTCAGAGTCAGCTGAGTTTACTGAAGAAGCCCCAACAAGAACAAACAACAACAACCAAAAAAAACCCTTATCTGCTGAGACAGGCTACAGGGTGTTGAGTATTTAGCATGACCTTTTTAATAACAAAGAAGCCATTCAGTAGCTACTCCAGACTTCTGGCCAAGCTTGGAACCTTCTGGTAGAGTGTACAGAGTGTCAGTGCAAAGCTGTTAAACAAGCCAGCAACTCAACCTATATAAAAACCAGGTTATTAAAAATAAGTGTTTGTGATTAGTGTGCTCCTTGCTGGTTATTTTTTGTTCACACTTCATATTTTCCCTAAGCAATTTTTTCTTTATTTGTAGTAATTTTGCAGTTAGTGCCCCTGTGCCTTGAGTTGCAGATGCTGTAGTGAGCAAGCTACTTAACAAAAAAGATGTTTGAAACTATTAAAAAAAAAGAACCACAAAAATTTCTGGTAGTCTTAAGTTTCTTCAAGAAATGTAAATTTTATCTGTAATTAAATTAAAAAGTTATATCTTTTTACTTGATTATGAATAGTAATATCAATGGTTTGCCTAGCATATCTTGACACATTAAGTAATTTACCTTAAGTCATGTATTTAAAGAAAAAATTAATTCCTGAGATAGGAATAAAAATGGAACTGGTAAAAAAGACAAAGGTAAAACCACCAAAATTGCATAGTATTGATTCTGGGCTCTAATTCTGCTGCAAATTGATAATGTCAGTGTGAGCAATGAATAAAGATGTTAGTTGCAGCTTCAGAAAATAAGAATTTTTAATGCCAACACCCCTTTACTAACAGCTCAGTGAGAGCACAAGCACCGTGTGCCCAGCAGCTTCACACACAAACCACTTGGTGGTAGTGGTGGTCAGGAAAACTGGGAGCTCCTTCCTGTGCTTCCCAGAGTCTGCTGAAGAGGCTGCTGGCATCTCCTCCAGTGTTCCCGTTGGCATAACCAGGCAGTGCAGTCCCAGTGCAGGAAGGATCATCTGCCCCTGTCCAGCATCGTGGTACCTCTTGGCTGAGTTACTCTGCTGCTCTGCACTTCTGGCACAGTTTAAGCTCAGCCTTCTGTGTGCAGGGGGACAGTACGAGCCTGTGGCAGACTCTGACACTGAACCGTGGGTGAACGATGTTGGCACGTAGAGAAACGCACTAAAAAATTACCAAGTACGAAATGTACCATGTAATTTAAAATAATTTCTTTATTCAGCATTTCCAGAAGCACCTGCTGATGTTCTGCTCCATTATGGGTGGCCCTAAATATGTAACTTGTAAATGGAAAATACGCCTGTAAGAGCATAATGAGAACGAAAATGATGGAAACCCCTTTGTTGCTCATGTGTCTGCCCATGTAAGAGTCTCACCAGACTGTGCTTCATGTTGCATGTACAGCATTGAGGCTGAATTTCTACCTGCTGGCCCAGACAGAATGAAATACCTGGCCCAGAGGAGCTGTGGCTGCCCCATTCCTGGAAGTGTCCAAGGCCGGGTTGGATGGGGCTTGGAGCAACCTGGGCTAGTGGAAGGTGTCCCTGCCCATGGCAGATGGTCTTTAAGGAACCCAAACCATTCTGAGATTGCCTGATTCTGTGACTATATAGCAAGTAATAAATAATGGAACAGCAGTCTCCCGGGTGCACTGGTTTTCTTGCTGTTCCTACCAGCTTTTTGGTGATTCTTCCCTGCTTTTCAGAAGCAAATGGAGGCTCCTGTGGTTCACTAATGAGAAGATGTCTGCTTTCCTAAGAAGGCCAGCCATGGCCCTTCACCTTGCAGTTGCATGAGCTGTACCTGTTGCTGGGATATATACTGTTTTTCCACCAAAATTATAAAGTTGGAGGAAACTGTCGAGATTTAGAGAGTTAAATGCAGCTGTACAGTAAAAGCAAAGTGGTCAAAAGAGCCTGGTCTGAAAGATCCTGGCTCTGAACAGATTTTATGTCAGTTTTTTTTCCTATTAGACTTGTCAGCTTCAAAACAGAGCTGGGTATACGGTGAAAGATGAGAAATAGGACAATTATTTAAGTGCATTAGTTTCAAGATACTTCAGCTGCAGCTCAGGCAGCTCTGTCTTAGCGTCTCTTTTAACAAGCATCAGCAGTACATAAACTAGCTTGTGTAATAAAGGACACGGTTGCAAAGTGACTGTTAAATTATCTGTGATGAACAGTGTGAATTACGATGCGTGTCCTTGTTTGCTGCAAAAACCTCTGTTCAGATGATGTGTTCAGAGTATGTGGTCAGGTCAACTGAGCCATCACTGGGTGGGATGAGGGCAGTGCCTGTGCAGCAAGGCATGGAAAGCAAAGTGCTTTTTAATTCTTTCTCAGTGTGAGCAGTTAAATATCGCATCACTGAAAACGTCTTTCTTCTGTATTTGTTCACTGGAGTTTGCCAAGTCATAAAGACTCTTTCATTTTTGTTATATTTTCTACAGCTGCAATAGCAATGTTTCAAACTCTTGTGTTCTCGCTGTGTTCTCACAATATTGAGAAATATTATGAAATATTGCTGCCGTTCATCAAACACTTGATACTTCACTAATCCAGAAAGGCCCTGTATAAAGAGGTCTTCAAGTGTTTGTTGTATGCTACAATGCAAGTTAAAATACAATGGTGTAAAATAGGAGCTCGTGCAGGACTGTCCTAACAAATCTTGCCCAATGTAATACATTTTCTCCTTTCTTTCTTTGTCAAATATATGGGTCAGGTATTTCTGGAAGCGGACACTGTCCAGACTGTTCCACACTGAGGAGGGTGTCAAATAGAAGATCCATTAGAGGAAATATTCAACTTGAGTGTTATCTGTGTAATAGAGCATGCATGTAGAGATGATGGATATTCCTGTAGAAGTACAAGCCAAATTAACCAATTTCCACATGAAGCAGCCCATTCAATTCATGGTAGAGGAACTCCAGCATTTTTCTTATGTAGGCATGTGTAGGTATCAACTGAAAGCCAAAAACTGGTTTTTGTTTAGCATTTGTTGCAATTATCTTCCAGTCAGAGCTCACGGGGGTAAATGGTGCCCTCATTTATGCTCTTGCCACCAGTGTAATTGTGGTTAATATAAGAATCAAAAGTCTGGTTATGCTGCATGCAAATTTGAACTACTAAGACAAGAAAAAATAAGGCTGACCCGTGAGGAAATGCTCTGATCTGACAATTTAAGGACAATCCCTCCCTCCCTAGTGGAAGAATAATCAGGTTTCTAAAACGTTAAATAACAGTTAACATCAAAATCAGAGTGAGGAATGGCTGACTTTGGCCAGTATGTGTGATACAAATAAAAAAGTTACTCTGGGAAGCGTTTGGAATCGCCCTAATTATGTGCTTTTCTCAGAGGGGTCTGACAGAGCCTGAAAGGAAAGGCTTGCTAATGACTCATCCTAGGCATTGTTCCGTTGGTGTGATTCAGTGTCCTACTGGTTGTAGCTGGTTCTTTACAAGGAAAGTGAAATACTGCTCTCTGCTCTAAGTGTGGGAGCACTTGGATTTGCCGGCGTTCTGTTTTGCTGAGCAATTAATACGTGTTTATGGGGTTATAGTGATTTTCCTGAATGAACCAATCCATGACTGCCCTTCACCGAGCTGAATTGCCAAACATCCTATGTGCTTGTATACAAGTCTGAAACATTGCTATTGCAGCCATAGAAAAGATAATAAGAATGAAAAAGATGCAATCCAATTAGAGGTAATTAGTTGTGGGTTTGTTGTGTAATGGCATTATAAGGCGGGGTGGTTCCAGTGGCTCTGCTGAAATACAACATGCTCTCCTCTGTAAACAGGGAATGCAGGGCAGACTTGAGGAGGCTGACACCACTGGGAGAGTGCTGTCAGCTTAAAAAATCGATTTTTTTTTTTTCCTCTACTTGGCCTGAAAATCTCTATTAGTGACTTCTGTATGTTAGTTCTAACGACTGAGGTGAGACCTGAGGGTGAATAGCAGGATTTTCCTGACACTGGTGACACCTGCCTGGTGATCCCTGGGCAGGCACTGCTAATTGAGATGCATTTGCTGTTGTCTTGCTGCTAATTGAGATGCTTTCCTCCCACCCCCACGGGCCGGGCCGCATCTTTGTGCTAAAGAAAAGCACTGAAGAAGGGGAAGTTTGTTGAACCAATTGTTCTCTCTCAAGTGGACCTGACTTGGTGTGCAGGCATGGCTTAAAGGGAAGGAGGATTGTCAAGGAGCCCAGAATCTGTCTGTCCTACAATGGACCTGGTCTTCACCTGATTCATTTTCAGAAAACATGTAAAATACCTCTACCCTTTTGTTTTAGAGGAAATGTTTCTTCTCCCAGTAGTTTGTTAAATGACTGAGTCAAGCAAGCAAAGATGAAGGGAGTTATCAAACCTCTCTCATGAAAGAGCTGTGCTGGAGGAATGTGGTGCAGCCAATCCTTTGGGTCTCTGTGTGGATGCTGCCTGGCTGAGGGTGCCCCAGTCTTGCCCACAGGGAGCTACTATTGCTTGCACATAACCAGCTTGACTAGGGAGGATAAATATATTTTATTTTAAAACAGAAAACAGGGATCTGTTCTGTATCTAGTCAAAGCTCCATGTGAAGTTGTATTTTTGTGATCTGCACGTTGGCATGGTAGCCATAGAATCATGGAACGGTTTGGGCTGGAAGTGACCCTAAATATCATCTTGTTCCAACCTCCTGCCATGAGCAGGGACACCTTCCACCAGGTTGCTCAGAGCCCTGTCCAGCCTGGCCTCGGACAAACACCTCCAGGCATGGGAAGTCCAGTTTATACTGGATCCACTAGTGCTCTTCAGTTTATCAGAAAACTGTGCAATTGAGTTTAATTATACCCAGTGACTTTAGGTACGAATTTAGATGCTCAGATTTAGAGGCTTAACTCACCTGACCACCTAAACAGCAGATAGTGCATGTCATCTGCCTAGAGGAGTTGATAGCAGGTCCCTAGTGTGGGTGTCTGTCCCTGCCTTCCTGAGGAGCTTTATGCTTTGTTGTGGGCTGAGAGGGAGCCTAAGGAAACTCCTAAATTAAGCATTTGGAGTTTGGGTGGTGCAAAATCCACTGCCAGCACCATTCATTCACTTCTTCACTGAAGCCATTTTTCCCCAAACCTTCACATCTGCTCCCCACCAAGAGAGGGGAGTTTACAACTCACTCATAAAGTCAACATGTGCCTTAGGCAAGGAAGGAGGTGAGTGCTGGAAGGGAAGCTCTTCTTGAGATGCCCACGTTGGCCATTCCTCTTCCTCACTGACAGACAGGGAGAGGCAGTCCCTGTGTTAGTAAAAGCACAAGTGGGCAGAAAGGGGCTGAAACCCCCGGGGCTGAACCAGCCATCCAGTTGAGACAAGCAGCAGAACTATGCAAATTCTTTCCTAGAGCGGTGTGAATCCCAACGAGGATCTCTGTCAGTAAGAACTCTGCAAATAATGTTTGCAGGTTTTTTAATTATTGTATTTTTAATCACGTACTTGCACTTTTAATTTCAGAGTGATTCCTGTAGAAAATCTTCCAAATCCAAGCGGGACAAGGAGAAACAGGCTTGCAAGAGCTGCAGTGAGAGCTTCAACTCCATCACAAAGAGGCGGCACCACTGTAAGCAGTGTGGGGCAGTAAGTATCCCAGTGAGCTCAGCTCCTGAATTCCTTCTGCAGAAATCATTGCAGACAATTTTTTATTTTTTTTCAGTGCAGGAACTAAAAGACATTCCGGTTCAGGGCAAGTGGTTGACAGAACAGGTTTCCCCACTTGCTTTACTCCCTGGGAATCGGGAGGAAGAAGAGCTAAACTGGTGCAAAGTCCCAGGCTGTGCTGCTTAAAAGGCAAATCCAGTGCATCTGTGGGTAAAAGGAAAGGTGGTGGGGATGTGCCTGTATCTGGAGAGGGGGTTGTCCCCTATATTTTGTTCGCAGGAGCAGTGGCCTTGGGGCAGCCTCACTTCACACAATGACAACTCTTCTAAGATGAACAGCTGAACATATATTAAAGATGGATGGGTTGTTCTTTCCCTAAAGAAAGGTTGTGTGAAAGTGGTTTCCTCCTGCTTGAAAAACCAAAATAATCCATCCTAGAGAGGCAAAACCAGGTTACTGAAGGCCCTCAGCCACCTTCCCTAGTGACATTTACTGAGAGCTGAGCTCTCAGGTGTTTTTCTGTAAATCATAACCATGGCCAAGATGAGATGGATTTCTGCAATATGACTTGAAACCTGCATTCTGTGCCTTGAGTTTCACGCTTCATGTTCCTAATGTAACTAATACTGAGTAATGTTATTTAAATAACATTAGTCATTTGAAGTGGAGATTAATTTCAGCTGGATAGAGGCCTAAATGTATAGTTAAGATGTTTAAAGAAACCTCAGTCTCAGCAGTTGAACTAAAATTGCTGTGGAGGAGGCATTTTTGCCCTAGAGTTGGGATTTTCAAACCTTCTGGGTTTGTTTTTATTACTAATTGCTTAAATAATGAAACACATTTCTGGATTCTAGTTTAAAATGTCCCATTGCAAAGCTGAGTGTTACTCAAGAAATGAAATAATGGCTTTCCCCCAGGGACAGAGAGATAACAAGAATTATATCATTAATAATTTATTGTTAAACAGTTGTTTGTTGTGCAATGCCTTGTGGTGTGGAAATAGCATTCAAATTAAAGAAGTTAATTTGTCTTAAGGAAAGACTACCACGTTGTGAAAAATGCTGCCTTGCTTTTGTTTGGATAACTTGGTGCTTCCTAGATTAAGGCAGTTCTCTTCATAGAGCAGTTACTGTCCTGCAGTGAAGCATATATACATATGCCTGAGGGTTTGTGGTGTATTATTGTACAGAAATTCAGAATGGATGTCCAGTTGGGCTGATACCCTGGGAACAGTTTCTCTCCCTGGAGTGGGTGTGCTGGAGACAGATTTTTAGCCTGAAAACAAATTCTGGAGCTGCAGATTCAGTGCTTTTCCCAAGCACTGCTTCCACAGGCCCAATGTTCTTGGCAGCTGAGATGGACAAATAGTTTTCAATGGACCATATATTGGACTAGGTTCTTAAAATAGTCAGTGCTTTCTGGGTTCCTCAGTTCTCCCAGGCTGACCTCCCTGATTGATGAGGAACCTTCACTCTGAAAATCAGTCCTTCCCAGATCATTAAAAAGCACTAATTGCTTTGTCAACTTAAGCCTCTTTTTGCCTCCTAAAGACTTCTGAGAAAAGAAAAGCAAACTCGCTTGATTTTAATCTTACAGTATTTCCCAAGAGGCATGTTTTCTTTGGTTTGGTCTGTTGATACACGGCATGGGATCACAAACACATTAATGCAGGTGACTAAAGTGAAACCATCATCTTTCTGATACAGGTGATCTGTGCAAAATGCTCTGAGTTCAAGCCACTTGCAGATAACAGCCGTCACAACCGAGTGTGTAAGGAGTGTTTCCTGCAGCTGCCAGCGAGCCCCTGCAGCCCTGGGGTGGAAGCAGTTGGAGAACAGAAGAAAAGACTGGCTGCAGAGGTAGGATCTTTGGCTAAGAAACTTTGTGAGGCTCTCTTTTTCTTTTCTTTTTTTTTTTTTAGTTTATTTATTAAAAACAAATCAAATTGGTTATCTTTTCTCCCCCACTGTGCTGTTTGTAGATGGTGAGCGTCTGTCGTAGGGTACTGATCACACAGGGATGCACACAGGTTTGGCAGTTAAGCTCCAGCTCCTAAAGTTACAAAAGAAGAGGGAAGAACCTCTGGCTCCTTCTTATTATGGTGCATTTCCAATCTTGAGCTGTGCACAATAACTATTCACAAAATAAGATTTTGTTTTTTCACTTTTAATCCCACGTAGTGGATACTTCTGCACTCCTTATTTCACATCCTGTCAAAATACTGTTGAAACCATTTTTTTCTTAGTTGATTGTGCAAAAGAATGGCATCCTTCTGGAAGACCACGGGGATTCACCAGAATTTTCTCAACCCTGCTGTAATGCAGGCTCTTCCCTCCAAAATGTGACTTCCACAAGCTGTCCTGTGTAAACTACCTGCTTCGCCATGGCCACAGGAGTCACCAGGTTTTACAGCTTGAGAGCAGCACATCCTGCCCTTATTTTTTACAAGAACAAGGAACATGTTGGCAAACTGAACCTTCTTTTAACTAATGCTTTTTTTAGACCATAGGCAGAGCTGGGAGTACCATTACATGTCACGCTTTTCATGAGCCACCTTGGAGAAAAGGGGTTTATTTACTTCACCTGTGAAACACAGCCAGAAGTCACTGTGTGAAAGAGGATCTTCATCTCAATTAGAAGTGGACCCACAGGGACATCAGGTTCTTGAAAGAGCCACTGACACACTGAGAACTACATTGCAAGTTGTCCTTCCCCCATAGTCTGACCTTCACCATCCTGCTCTGAGTACCTCATGGAAAACCTGCCAGGTCTGCAGACCATGGAGAAAGTTCTGGAGCCAGAACTTTTTTGATACCATTGAGATATGGTGCCCCTGCCCATGGCAGGGGATTGGAATGAGGTGGTCTTTATGGTCCTTTCTAGTGCAAACCATTCTGTGGTTCTGTGATGTACACTGCAGCTGTGCCTGCAGGTGCTGAGCTCTTCATGGGCATCAACGCAGCCTCTGGTATCTCATTGCAAACTTTCCAGCACTGTTTCAGCAGAGGTGTTTGTGAAAACCTGCACCTACTCAGGGGAGAGAGAGCACAGTTAATCTGAAAAGCCGAAGGCAAAGCAGTGAAATGTGACCTATGGCTTTACTTCAGAAAGCAGATTAGAGCAGAAAGCTGTAAAAACCCAAAGAAAAGTGTCATTACTCCCTTCAGTGCTCAGGCTTCTGTTTTTCTGTTGAACCTTCAAAGGATCAGGTAAAATGCAAGAAAACTGGTGTTTAGAAAGGAAAGATCAGGGTCAGGCTTTTTCTTTTTCTCCTGTTTACATGAAACTTTGTTAACAAGCTTAGTAGCAGCTGAGGACATTGCTGCTAAATGTTATTAGCAGCTGTCAGAAATCTCCAGGAGGCTTCTGTGCAAACCCTAATGTGACCAGGAATTTTGGGGGTTTTTGACTTCTATCAGAACACAACAATTTTTTCCAATCTTTTTTTGCTCTCTGATTTGGCTCCCATCTTTCTGCATCCATGCACAAGAGGATCTCTTAATACACCCTTTGCATTAATTTGAAATAATCTCCCAGCCTACTTTGCTAAGCAAGAAATGAGCTGCATCATCTTAATTACAATTCTCAATCTACTGTGTGGAGGGGGAATTTAATTTCATGTCTGCTGAGAATGGTGGTTCAGCCTCTGCCTCTGTTACAATGAATTGTCTATTTATCGATGATATATAATAATGATTTTTATTCAGTTATGGGCTCTCCAGCATTTGCCCTCCAGTGTTCTTTGACTATGCACAACTTAAATGTTTTATACTTAATTCTAAATATTTTGTCCAGTTAAACATCAGTGGAAACAGCTCCTTTTTTTTTCTCTTCATCCAGAAGCAAAGCATCCTTGCAGCTGAAAACAGCCTCTTCAGCAGCTACCTCCAGTTCCTTGAAAAAGGGAAGACTTGGTACAAAATGTGGGTGGCCATCCCCAAGACTGAACCTCTTGTTTTATATCTGCAAGGAAGCAGCCAGGTGAGATGGGATTCATGAGGGTTAACACACAAGAAAAAGAAAAGTGTAAGTTTAAATATATCAAGCTGAGAAATGGGTCAAAGGATTTGGCTTGGTTTCAGCAACAAAACTGAACTTGGTGTTCTCAATATAGCACAAAGCCTCAGAGATTTCAGATTACCTTGTTACCTGTCCTTACTGCTGATACTGTTGTGAGCAAATGTTTAAGCTCATCGCTTTTCTTTTCAGATTTTTAAGAAAAAAAAAAAGGGAAAAACAGGGATAATTAGGTTATGGTTTGGCTTTTTTAGAGGTTTCAGATAGGTATATTCAAAAGTTTTATTATTCTGTCATTAAGGAAACCACTTTCTTGTTAAAAGTATAGAGCTGTGAAGCAGGCTGAATGTTGCAATTGCTGGTATAAGCCTTTTTTTTTTTTTAAACCTAGTTCTGGGTTGAGAGGGTGGAGGAATTTGTGAAAATGCCGTTGTTCTTCAGCCTGAGAAATGGTAAAGCTCCTTGTCATAGCATCATGGGATTTTATCTTTACTTGAAATAGTTACATGAATAAGAATTTTTTTGTTTCTAAATGTGCTGTTGGAGCTAACTGGTATTTGTGTGTGATGAAAGTCAAGTGATAGAAACATCTATATCCAAGATAGAATATCCAAAATAGAAATATCAGTCATGCTTCCTTAGTGCTGAAGATAAAGAATGACAATGCTGAAATGAGATTCCCCATATCCAGTTTTGTATCTGGCATTTGACACATTTATACACAGCTTTGTTTATCTCCTGGGTGGGATGGAAGAAGGAATGGGTCTGAATTCAGCCTCCTATTGTCCTGCTGTAGCTGTAGTGATAAGAAGGTTTGCTTTTTATTGGCATCAGTTTGTGGCTGGAAACAGTCTGGGAACTCAGTTTTCCCCCTGATTTTATAGAGCCTTTCTGAGTAAAACTCACCCTGTAGCTGATGTTCAACAAGCACTACATGTTGTCCTTAGAACTCTGTGCATTTTGCTGCTTGTCAGCAAGAGCACCTCTGGCTTCAAACAAGTGCTTAAAGAGGCTGAAAGCTTGAATTTGGAGCTTCAGACACAGCCCCCTTGACTTCATCTTTGATTCCAACCCCACCCCACACTGGGTAAGCCTCCAGTTCATCCCGTGGGGCAGCCTGGCTTCTCTCCGAGTCAACAGGAAATGCGTGGCTGAAATTACACATTGGAAAAGCAAACAGCCTCACACAAGGCACTAAAACAAGGCAACAAACTCAGTCTTTGGGTCTCTCTGGAGTCAGGGTCTGGGGAAAAGAATAAAGCTTTAAAAAGCTAAGCAGAGAAAATGGCTTTGCTGTGCAGCTTTTCAGCTGATGTGCCTGATTGTATCACATTTGGGCAAGGGAAGTGGGAATAGAAGGAGAGAGGTCTAAATTCTTTGGCCTTCCTCACCCAAGAGCAATATATGACATCTAAGAGATGTGTCATCTAAGAGATGATCAGAGTGAGAAGCTGAGAGGAAACAACGCCTCTTACCCAGAAATGTAGAATTTCTTCTTCTACCCGACTGGCTGTTGCAGGACAGCACAAATAATAACCTGTGGACATAAATCACCTGCGTTCAGTGCACACAGAATGATGCTCAGTTCTGCAGGCCCCACCTGACAGTTGTGCAAAGCCAAGGATGGAAGCTGGAGGAGCTTCTCTGCTTCAGTTGCTGCCTACTTTGTCCACGTCCTGCCAAATTTGGTCTGGAGTCTCTGTTGATATTATTGGTAAGATCTTATTTTTTAAGGGAAAAGGTTGCCTTTGACACCAGTTGTCAATTTTATGACAGTTAAATTTAGTGGTTATTGTCCTCAGCTATTTCAGGTGTGAGATGAACCTCCCAGTAAAGTGGCAAGAAAACAACAAGACAAGGTTGATCTATCTTAACATTCCAGAACTGGGATTTGCTGTCAGGAATCACCAGTTGCAGGCTGAGACTATAAACAACTGTCATAGTTGTGTTTTGTACAACCACCTTGGTGGATCTCACAGACATCTTTAGACCTGCAAAGAAGCATTTCAGTGCCTAAAAGAGGTGCCTTTTGGGAATAATATTGCCAACAATAGTATTAAAGGTCTTGAAACACAGAGTAAAGCATGACCATAGGAGTTTGAAAGTTAGGGGATTATTGTTAAGAAGAAAGAGTAGCTGCCTCTTGGGAAGAAGGAGCAAACCAAGCTGCATCTGGAGTTTTGGATACAGTGAAAGCCCTGACAGCTTCTTCCTCTACACCCCTGGCCCTCACAGCAAAGAAGGGATGCCAGTGCAGATGGAAACACAACTCACAGACTTTAAAATAGCAAGAAAACTGCTCTTTGCTTTAGATCCTTGTTCCAAGAGAATGAATTAATCCCCTGATTGTTCTTAGTTTAAGTCTTGCATAAGGCTTTATGCATGAAGATAAATTCCCAGCTTGTTTAGGTTTGGGAATCATACCAGTTTGATCTGTCCTCAGACAGGCAGAATTTGTGTAGCCATCTGTCATGTTTATCTCAGTGGAGTTATAAGAGTTATAAGCAAAGCCCACTTCAAGAGTAAGGAGCAGTAGATTTAGAGATTTAGAGAAATTAGTCTGTCTTTCCAAGGGCTCCACCTGGAGCTTCTGCCCCTGTTGGCCTTGTAAAATGCACAGCTGCCTCCACATCTCTGACATGAACTTATCTGAGTAATAAGTGCAGAGTTAAGGCATCCAGGCTGGGTAGAAAAGTAGTGGATTTTGGAGAAGTATGAAGGGTGAATCTAATATAGTGAGAGCTAGTGTATATATGGATATATATGTATGTATTTTGGATCGGGTTTGATCCAAGAGAAAATTTTGCTTTATAAAGAAGAAAAATCTTCTGTTCGTTGTGTAAATGTGATTAACTTTTAGAAAATAAGGGAGTAGCTGAGTTTGAAGTTGAGCTCAGGGTTTTAGAGAAGTATTTTTTTGGCTTGCCTGTTGATCCTGTTTAGGAGAAGCTTTACCTGGCTCCACTCAAAACTCTGCCTGCCCTTTTTGTGGTGATTGTGATTGGGCAGTGGATGGAATTTGGGTGGAAAAAAACGGGGCTTTTCTAAGCCCGCTTAAAAGTAGGAGGGGGGAATGACCATGGTGCCATTGGTGGGTCACTGTTGGGTAAGAGAGTTTATACAGTGCAGAGAGCTGTGCAGTGCAGGAGGGATGTCTGTGTGCAGGGTGCCTGGAATAGAACTGCCTGTGTGGTGGAACTGAGCTGTCCATTCCCAAATCTTAAACCCTGGGTGTTGTAATTGCTGTAATACAGCAACAAATTCATGCTGCTGTAATGACCTAGATAATAACCCATTTGTGTTACGCTGTGGAGAGTCAGGATGGGTGCACAGTGCTTCTGATTGCTGATGGCATTACACAGCCACTAGATTTTTATCTATCACTCACTATTTGAGGAACATGATTGCAATCAGCCCTAAAGCAAAGCCCTTCTCAGCACTGGGTATTTTGGTTTGATGAAATATCAATATCATGCAGCCCTACTGTGCTGCATACAGAAATATTAAGGAAAAAAAAAACCCAAAGCAGTCCAACCAAGCAAATCTAGTAGGCTCTTGAAACTGGAATACGAATTTTGTCTGTCTGTAAGGTCTGTAAATCCTACTTCCATGCTCAGGGTAGGGCTGGAATTCCTCATGGGTGCAGAACAGCCTCTGGATTTGCTGGGCTCCAGGTTGGAGGGAAGGGCTCAGTGTCAGAGGGCATCCAGAGATGCTGCCAGTCCCTCAGTGAGGTCGGGATTTGGGGTGGGGTTTGCCTTGAGGCCAAGTGCTTCGCCTTTACCTGTCAGTAGTGCAGCTTTTCAGAGATAATGTAAATCCCTTCCTTTTGAATTAGGCAGGTACAGACAAAGTGCCAAAGGCAGCATATTAAGAAAAGGGAGGATGCAAGAACCAAAGGCAGGCTGGTTAATTTGCCTGTGTCTGCACATGCTGGGTAGGTGCAACACTGTACAACTCAAACATCAATTTGCTCTTCTGGTGCACTGCTACAAACGACATCATTCGTCATTGTCATGGGCAGCCTCCAGTTCTCCATGTGACAAGTCTGAATGTCTGTTTTTCCAAACCAAGACCAGCAAAACAGGCATGGTTGAGCTTGCATGTGCTCTTGTGCATTTGTGTGCATCGATCCCATGTTTGCTTGCTTGAGCAGTGCCACATGTGCAGGGCTGGAGCTGCTCTGTACATGCCAGTTCTTCTTCTGCATGGGCAAGATCTCCCCATTTATAGGGATGTGACTGTGGTGTCAGGGTATAGAAGCTGTGCTGCATTTGAGACAACTGTTTACACTCAAATGGGAACTGAATTCTTTAGTGTTTGCCCTAAAGCTGCCTTAAATCTCATTGAATAGTGCTTGATCTTCAAGCAGTTGGGCTCTGGCATTTTTGCATGTAGTAGATGAATAAATCAGGAAGCCTGTATTGATTGAACAAACTGTGTAGACACATTTTTGACTGTATATTTCTTGCTCCTTTAGTATGTGTTTGAATTGATGTGAGCAGTTTTGAAACTTGAATTACTTTAGTCAAGGTGTTAGAAAAGTAGGGAATTTTTTTGGCCATTGTTCTTAGAGCTTTGATCCTCTTCCAGATTTACCAAGTCATCTGCATTTGGTGTGGGCTGGCAGAAGAATGACTTTGCCACTTCTCTGGCATGTTGGTTAGCTTTGGTAGGAGCTGCTGCAGGAGGTGACAGCTTCGTACAGATGCTTGGTGCCTGTGTGGTTCAGACTTGAGTGTGGGGACTCATCTTTGGAAATGCATTGCTGGGAGCAGTTGAAGAGAGTTGCTTGGGCATGGTATACCCTGCCTTGCTAAAATATGTCTTAGAAGAGGAGCTGGTTGATGCTCAGGATGTGACTGTTAGAAGAGCTTAGAAGAGGAGTTGGTTGATGCTCAGGATGTGACTGTTAGAGAGCTGTATTGCTGCTTAGATCTGTGAATCAGTCTGGCCTTTAAAGGATGCTCAAGAACCTGAGCATTGACTTTCTTGATAGTTCTGAGGGGCATCATAAATAACCCAAGACCTTCTGTGAAGATTCACTGTTAGACCGAAAATCCAAAAGCCTCTTTTATTTCAGTGTCTTTTCCCTGTTGGTTGTCTCTCAGGATCCAGCTCTGCTTACTTGTTTCCTTTTAACCAATCCTCAAAAATGTCCCATGAAGTTCAAAAGGGAACTCAGACTCTTCTCAGCTGGATCCCATTGCCTGTACCTAATCCAAAGGAATTTCTGTAAAAGACACATGCATAAGTTACATGAAATTATATGAAAATCCCTGGCCATGTTTAGTTTACAGTGAAGGGAAATGTGTGCAATAAGAAGAATAAAGCACCAGTAAGTCGCTGCTTTTCATTGGGTGAGGCTGAGCAGTCGATATTGCCTCTTCCCTGCTTTCTGCGCCGCAGTGCTGAATGAGGAGCCAAATGCACGTGTACCTGGGACTGCATCCGTGTGCTTCCTGCAGTGTGTGCACTATGCCCCCTTCCTCCCACTTCAGTGGCATTCGCTCCTGAATTCTGACATTCCTTCTCTCTCCTTTAGGACGGGCGGAGCCCACGTCCCATCCCTCTGCCTGGCTACGAAGTCAGTTTACCAGGTTCTGGTGAGAAGTTTGAAGTGAAGCACGTCTTTAAGCTTTGCCAGTCCCACCAAACTCTCTATTTCAGTGCAGAAGATGAGGAGCTGCAGATGAAATGGATGGAAATTCTCACCAAAGCCGCCAAAGGGGAGACTGAGGATACAGCTGAAGGGCTCAGCAACCCATAGAGCAAGTTCCATTTAGTTTCTTTCCTACATGCTATAAATGATCACTTGAATTTGGTATTCATGGCACTTTGGAATCTGTATGGCTTTATATTTTCATGTGTCTGCATAGAAAATTCAGTGGTTTCTTGCCTTTTATTGTACATTTTCCACGTCCAGTAGTTACCTGCCATATATTATGTTAAAGGAAAAAGTAGCTGTAGTTGTTGGTGGTGTCGATGCTGGTTTTGAAACAAAAGACAAGGAGCAAAGCATTAATTTTAACAAAGGTAATGGAAAACCATCGGTCTTTTGTTTTCCTAAATGTATATTTTCCAGTCCTTTTTATTGCTGTTGAGTGCAGGATGTGTATAGTCTGTGATTAGTTCTATAAATGCTGCCTTTTAAGTTAAATGTTGTAAAGGCTTGTGCTGGCCACTGACATTCCATTCTCTGCCTTTCCCTCCTGGTAAAAGGTCCTTGTGAAGTGTGAGCAATGTACTGAGTATTTTCCCTTTGCTAAAACTATGTCTCTGCTATTTTGAGATGACCTGTTCACAAGACAAATACTGTAGAAGGGACTTGTTAAAATGACTGCAAATGGTGCAGAATAGAACATTAAGAAGCCTCAATGATTTTAAGCATTTATATTATTGATTGTTTTCGTTTGGAACCGATACCTTCCTTTCTTCTATTGGAACCCGTTTTGATGTAAGTGAACAAACATTTTATACTGCCAACTGGGTAATGATCAATAAACAAGAACATTTTTAGTACACACCATACAAAAAGGTGACTTTTTTGTTGTATTGGTTAATTTAAGTGGGCTAGGTTTTATTTATATAATTTGTAAATAATGTTACATAAGTATTTTAAGAATTTTTAAAAGACTTCAGCTGAATAACAGGATTTAGTGCATAGTATAAGAGATATTTGTATGAATTGAATTTGTAATTTACTTTTCCTGTTCACCTGTGTTTATCTTATTTTCAAACTTAAATGCTTATCTATTTAAATAAAATTTCCTGCAGTTAACTCCTGAGCCAGATTTCCAAGGCACAGCAAGGTTTAGGTCAACATTTAATATAGGTTTAAAAAAAAAAAAATCTAAAAAAATCTAAAACAAAAAAAAAGGCATGTCTGTTCCTGGTGGTAGTAAGCATGTAGTATCGATCAAAGTGAAATAAAATATGTCACAGTGCTGTATTTTTAAATGGTTTGGTTTAACTTTTGTTTTCTCTTCAGCCTTCTGCATTTTCTGATATTGGTAGCGAGGAAGAGCTGCTCCATACAGCCAGAGCTTGTTAGGATTGTTGAAAATTAGTGATCTGCATGAGTGAGTATATTTCAGACCTACAGAAAGGGACTTATCCTTGTTTGGGGTTTGGTTTATTTTTTACGGTGATGTAATAAATCATGTATCTGAAGTCCATGATGATAAAAAATTAGAATCCATGTATTTGATTTATCTACTGGGAAAATTTCATCAGACTTGCATTTTCCCTCTCCTCCCTACCCATCACTTCCCATCAATCAACACGGAAAAGATTTCTTGAAGAGTAATTTGTAACATGAGAAGGAATTGTTTTCAGTGTGTGTTATTTCTTCTCCCAAACTTCCTTGAAAATATAATGGGATAGAGTGTTTGCCTTGAAAATTTACTCATTTAATAACATTTCTTTTTTGGAGGTGGGGATTTTCTTCTTTCTTTCTTTCTTTCTTTGGGGAGTTTCTTTGTTCCAGTTTGTTTTGTTTTAAAGTTTTTCCTTTTATATTCTGCTTGCTTGGTTCTTTTTCTTTGATACCAAGAGAGGAATGGGAAGGGAGAATGGTAAACCAAAACAAAATTGACACATCTCAGTCCATCCTCCGGTTTCTGTTTTTATTAACCAAGAAAAAAAAAAAACCACTTTGGCACACTCTTTTTTTCCCCCAATTTTTCCCCATTTTGTTATTTTTTTTTATAACCAAGTGTGTCAAAATACACATCTTTAAAAACAATTAAAAAATAATTATAGAGAATATCTGTAGTGTAGCTGCAGTGTTGACACACAGTGGCACCCGGGGACATTTGTGTCCAGGTTCTCATGCAGCAGCTTTGTTCCTGGGGTGTCTGTCCACTCTCAGGGGACACATCAAGGAACCTGCCTGAGGAACATCTGCTCTGTCACTAGGCCCTGAATCATCATCATCAGGAGCTTTTGTAGTTTAAACCCAGCAGTGTAAACCCTGTCTGCAAAACAAATACAAGCCCATCTTTTAATAATACGGAGAATAATCACTTCAGACTTCCTTGAATCCCAGTTAATTCGTGTATCAAACATCAATAGGTGTTTCCTCTCAAGCAGTGCTCTTCCCTAGGGTTTGATTACTGTCAGTCAGGGTGCAGGTTACAGGAAGCAGTGGTCAGTCTCATTTTTAGGTTCTGTTGATGGAACTGGAATTTTTAATTAAATGACCCCCATTGAGTGGAGAGTTGTAATTGAGAAACTCATGATGTTGGTAAGTGGGGTGAGGGGGAGGGTGAGCAGTCCTTAGTAATTGAGTAGCTCAGAGGAGGGTGATGAAAATGTCAGGATTTCTTTTCGATGGCTGAGGAAAGGAGGAGGAGATCTCCTGATTCTTATAGAGGACACTAGATTTCCAGAATTTTGGCTGTTATTCAAAAAGAACTCATATTGAATGATACAGCTGGAAGTATTATTCTCAAAGAATCGTATTATATTGTTTTTGAAGCAATTCTGAAATAATTGAGTATCTTTATTAATTTATCTGGTTATTCGAAAAAAGTCATCAGTTTAACAGGTTGGGGGTATCGGCTGGGCTAGGGCCTTAAGAGGTACTCGAGCCCCGGGTGGGTACAGGGGCTGGAACGGTTTTGTTCGTTTGTTTGGTTTTGGCTCACCTGCAGCTACTGCCCAGGCTCAGTATGTTCTGGATATGTTTGTTACATCCTGCAGGACAAAGGGTTGTTCCTGGGTATTTCCTTGGGATTGAATATAGATAGGTGCAGAATGCCAAACAGACCATCGGCTGGTGCGCTGTAAACTTAACTTTAAACTTAAGTTCAAACCCAAAAGGGGCAGCATCCCAAGGAGGAGACTCCAAGTTAACAATCTCCAATCAGCCACAGTGAGAGACAGATTCCAGGCAAATCTTCAAACTAGGCTCAAAAATCATTCCATAGATTCTATAGATCTCTCTCCTGAAGCACTTTGGCACCAATTAAAAACAGCATCCAGCAGTCCTCTGAGGAATCCTTAGGGTTCTCCTTCAAGAAGAACAAGGACTGGTTTAATGAAAACAATCAAGAGATCCAGGAATTGTTGAGGGAGAAGAGAACCGTCCACCAAGCACACCTTGCACTGCCATCCTGTCACATAAGAAAAGCAGCCTTTTGTCTTGAATGCAGCAAGCTCCAACAGAAACTCCGTGACATCCAGAACAAGGGGTGGATCGACCTAGCTGTAAAAACTCAATTATGCGCAGATATGGGTGATCACAGGGGATTCTATGAGGCCCTGAAAACAGCATACGGGCCTACATACCAGGTACAAAGCCCTCTACTCAGCACAGATGGGCAAACGCTTCTAACAGATAAAACCTCCATTCTGAATCGATGGTCTGAACACTTTCAGACTCTCTTCAGTACCAACCGTGTAGTCCAAGACTCAGCTATTCAGTCCATCACACAACAGCTAGCGAAGAATGAATTGGATATTGCCCCCACTTTGGGAGAAACTCCTAAGGCCATACAGCAGGTGAAAATCAGCAAGGCAGCTGGGATTGATGGAATTCCACCTGAAATCTGGAAACACGGGGGCCAAGCCATGCTAAATTTCATGAGTTTGTGGTGAACTTCTGAACTACCATCAGACCTTCGTGATGCAGTCATCATCACTTTGTATAAGAAGAAAGGAGTTAAATCAGACTGTTCAAATTACCGTGGTATTACTCTGCTCTCCATTGCTGGCAAAATCCTGGCAAGAATACTCTTGAACAGACTAATACCCACTATAGCAGAAGGAATTCTGCCTGAAAGCCAATGTGGTTTCAGAACCAACAGGAGCACCACAGACATGGTGTTTGTTCTCAGACAACTGCAAGAGAAATGTAGGGAACAGAATAAAGGTCTCTGTGCAGGAAACAGAACAAAGGTCTTTATGGAACCTTTGTTGACCTCACCAAGGCTTTCAATACTGTGAGCAGAAAAGGTCTATGGCAGATTCTGGAACGTTTAGGTTGTCCCCCCAAGTTCCTTAAAATGATCATCTCACTCCATGAGGATCAACACGGCCAAGTCAGATATGACAACACACTTTCTGAGCCCTTTCTAATAACCAGTGGTGTGAAACAAGGCTGCGTTCTCACTCCAACCCTATTCACAGTCTTCTTTAGCATGATGCTCCAAAGGGCCACGGCAGACCTCAATGATCAGGACGGTATCTACATACGATACCGTACTGATGGAAGCCTTTTCAGCCTAAGGCGACTGAAGGCCCACACCAAGACCTTAGACCCTCTTGTCCAGGAGCTGCTCTATGCTGATGACGCCGCCCTTGTTGCCCACACAGAAGCAGCTCTGCAGTGTTTAACATCCTGCTTTGCTGAGGCTGCTGAGCTCTTTGGGCTGGAAGTCAGCTTAAAGAAGACAGAAGTTCTCCATCAACCTGCACCTCAGGAAGTCTTCCATCATCCCCATATCACCATTGGCCAATCAGAGCTCAAATCAGTCCAGCAGTTTAATTACCCAGGCAGCCTCATCTCCTCGGATGGTGAGATTGATGGGGAGACAGACAACAGGTTAGCAAAGGCATACAGTGCCTTTGGAAAGCTTCATAAAAGAGTTTGGCGAAATAAACACCTGAAGAAAAGCACCAAGATCAGTGTTTACAGAGCCATAGTGCTGTCTACTCTCTTATATGGATCTAAATCATGGGTCATCTACAGCCACCACCTGTGACTCCTGGAACGCTTCCATCAACGCTGCCTCCGAACAATCCTAAACATCCACTGGTCAGATGATGTGACCAATCCATCTGTTCTAGAACAGGCAGCAGTCACAAGTATTGAGGCCATGTTGCTGAGAACACAGCTGTGCTGGGCAGGGCATGTCTCCAGGATGAAGGACCAACCACCCCCTCCCTAAGATCCTGCTCTATGGTGAACTTGCCACCGGCTGCCGCATGAGAGGAGCCCCAAAGAGGAGATGCAAGGACTCCCTGAAGCAACATCTCAGCCTTGGCCACATTGATCACCATAACTGGTCTACTCTGGCCTCCAGTCAGGAGATCTGGAGACACACCATCTATAACACTGCTGATGCCTTTGAGAACGCAGCAGGATCACCCTTGAGGAGAAAAGACAACGCAGAAAGAATCGTGTCTTGCAGAATTTACCACCTAAGGAGTCTTTTTGCTGTGCCTTTTGCAATCAGACATGTCTGTCTCGTATTGGCCTCTTTAGCCACCAGCGTGCTTGTAACAAACGTGGGGAGAGCCCTCCCCAAATCTTCGTTCACGAAGCCCGGCCATGATACATCCTAGGAGAGTTTCCCAGAACCAGCTGCCCACCCAATACTGAAACTGGAGATGAAAGGTGGTGATTCAGCCTCTCTGACAGCCATGTTACGACCCTCGTGGCCTTTCACCAATACCATGGAACATTTCCCTGCTAAATATAAATGACTGTGTCCCCTGAAAACAAGCACCTTCCCTTTTTACATACCTACCATTTCCCTTTTTCTGTTCTTCAGCCCATGTGGGGCATGGCGAGGGTTTTTGCTGGGCTTGGACTCTGCTCTAGGTGCTGCAGGAGTCGTGGTGGAGGTTGGTGGAGGGATTTCATGCTCCTGTAAAATGAAATCTTGCTCGGACAAGCTTTTCACAGAGCCAGTTGCTGCTGTGCTTGCAGATCATGTGTGATCTGAAGAATTCTGTTTGGTGTCTCTGAAACAAGAATTTTGGGGAGCTGTAACTAGCTTTGGGAATGACTTGCTCAAATGCAGCAAAACAAACCTTGGCTGCCTTAGAATTACTGCATTTGAGCATCAACAGTGTGCAGGAGTGTTACTGAGACAAATCTTGCCACAGTGGTTCTGAATTCAGACAACAAGTCTTCCAACCTGGAATAATCTGTACTAGCTTCACTAATGCACTTAAAGGAACTTAGGAAAAATCTGGTTTGAGAGCAGTGAGTGCATGGAGTGTGCACAGATCAATGGGAGTCATGTGCAGCTTGATAAGGAAACAAATGGAAATCCCAACAATTTACAGAGACACTGTGCTCCTGTGTGTAGGCTGCACGCACTCTGTGTTAAAAAACCGACTGCCAAGTCCCCAGATTTGTCATGTGGACCTGCTATGTCTGCAAATGTTGAGTAACTTCCCTATGTTTCAGGAACATGCTCTGCAGACATGGGGGTTTCTCAGTTCCCCAGTCGGATCTAAGAGGTTACATCCGGTCTGTAATAGTGTCTTTAAGTCTGAAAAGGAGCAGGCAGTTATCCCACCATCTCAGATTGGGCAGGAATCTGTCAATTCTTCTACCTTGTGTTACGAGAATTAGCCATTTGCCCTATAGCTGTTGTGCCATAGTGGTCTGTGACTTGCAAGAAGAGGTTAAACTGGAAAATATGATGTTGTCCCAGTTCTAGTGCTGAAGGAGATGCTTTCAGATTCCAAGCTGAAGCTGGCAATGTTTGCTGTGAAACTGGTGACAGCTGACTTCCAAGTTGGGTAAGAATAGCTAAACACCATGTCTTGGCCCCATGAATACATTATTGATTTCACTCTCCACGTAGGGCAGCACATTTTTGCTTTGATAAAAGGCCCAGTATTGACTCTGATTATACTGAAGCTGTAAAGGGATCTCTGGGAGTTTTAATTTTTCAACACTTTGAAGTTGCCTGTGGTGTTAAGTTATAGTAGTCTGGGTGCTTTGGGCAAATCTGGAAGCATTGGGACATTTCCACAGCCAGCCATGGGTAGGAATTTGTCTTAGGAAGTCCAGTGCCATAGTGCTGTTCAAAGGATGGGCAGTCCGCTTAATTTTTTGACAAGGAAAATTGTATTTTGGAATTTTGTATTTTAGAATTCTTTTTTTCATTACAATAAATACTGATGAAACCACACCATGGAGAAAGGGAGTAACACAGCGATAGAATTAAAATAGGGAGACCTTTCTACTGGAAACAATGTGAAAGGGAAATACATTGAGTGTGTACACAACTCTTAGAGTAAGGTGGAATTTCAGGGGTTGTGGTTCAGCAGGTGGGGAGAGGAAGCAACAACAGACTAGTTTTGATAGCAAAATTGGTTGTTACAGAAGAGAGAAAATCTGATGCCTGTTCCTTAGGCTGTGCCAGAGACACCCATTACTAAATTAATCACTGGTCCTGTGCACGTTCAGTTCAGCTGGGCAGAGCTAGACCTATTTGCAGAACTTGAGTGCCCAGAGAAGAGTGTATGGACCACGTGCTCGTCAGTTCATGTGAGGAACTCCCTTTTGATAATCAAGCTCCAAGTCCCTCTGTTAAACCAGTGCCAAGAAGCATCAAATTCTTGGAGCTGGGTGGCAAAAGGTCTCCTTGAAGTCGTGTTCAGTGACAGGGTGAGATTGGATTGATTTAATCAGCCACTGCAGGCTTGTCTGCCTTAGTTTGTCAGTAGTGTGTGACACAGGGCTGTGTCCACGTGCTGCTGTGTATCAGTAGGAAGGGGACTTGCCATACTGCTTGTGTTCATAAAAGCAAAGCTTAAAGGTAAGTGGATGGCAAAGGGAGCTGGGGCACACCTGTAATCATCTCACAGTCGTTGCACAAAATGAGGCAGTGGAGAGTAACTTCCTCAGTTGTGCGGATCTGAATCTTCCTTGGAGCAGCTCATCCTGTGCACTTGAATGCGTCTCACAATACCTGTAGAGAGGGAGATAAACATCTACAGACAGGGGACATTCTGAACATGGCCCAGTTCTGAAGCCTTTTGTTTTGCAGTGCAATGTTTCTCCAGTAATTTCAGGACAGGGGGACAGGGTTGAATGGTTTCTGCTTAGAAAAATACTGTCTTGCTCCCATTTTCATTATCCAAGGAGTTGCAACAGCAGAGATTTCTGCTGTAAGCCAGTAAATGGTATCATTATAGGATGTTATCAAATAAATTGCTGGTAGGGATTTGAGACAGGGGAACACTGCCAGTGGTTTTGCTGAATTAATGGTCGTGTACTTGTGTGTGACTGGAACTGAGGAGTGATCGGCCTGGTAATGCACAGCCTGTGGAGGAATTCCCAAAATCATGCTGGTTGATGACTTTTTAAATAAACCAGAAGGGAAGAACCCTCCTGGAGCCCTTGTGTCCATAGTTAGGGCTTAAGGCAGTCACATGAGGGAATGTGCTACAGCTGGGAAAAAGGGGTGACCAGAGTTCCTAGATACATGTTCTAGTATAACATTAGGGAGTGTATTGCCAGGTGAGAAACCAACGGGGCTGTGTTGTTTCCTACAGCCTGCTGATCATCCACAAGGATCATCAGATCCTGCTGGGGCCAGTCCAGAGGAGGCCACGAAGATGCTCCACGAGCTGGAGCCCCTCTGCTCTGGAGCCAGGCTGGGAGAGCTGAGGGTGTTCACCTGGAGAAGAGAAGGCTTCAGGGAGACCTGAGAGCCCCTTCCAGTGCCTAAAGGGGCTCCAGGAGAGCTGGAAAGGGACCTGGGACAAGGGCCTGGAAGGACAGGACAAGGGGGAATGGCTCCCATTGCCAGAGGGCAGGGTCAGATTGGATATGGGAAGAGATTCTTCCGTATGTGGGTTTTGAGGCCCTGGCACAGGTTTCCCAGAGAATCTGTGGCTGCTCCAGCCCTGGAAGTGTCCAAGGCCAGGTTGGATGGGGCTTGGAGTGACCTGGCAGGGGGTTGGAATGAGGTGGTCTTTAAGGTACCTCCAAACCCAAGCCATACTGGGATTCTGTGATTCTAATTAAAACTAGAAATTTGTGTGATTTTTAAAGCAGCAACTCCCCGGGGATGTGAAAAAAAGGTCAATAAATTATACACAGAGAGAGAAATGGCAAGGGAAGAACTGAATGAAGTTAGAGGGGAGAAAAAAGAGATCCTGAGGACAGATGCTCACTGGTGAAAATAAAAGAGTATGTGTGCCCTGAGAAGAAGTTTTTCCCCTTTACTTCAGCCGTTGCAAAGAGACACTTCACCCCAACCCAGTTGTAGATCCCAGAGAGATCTCTTAAGAAGGTGTTTTGCTGGCTGTTATAGATGATCTTGAAGGTCTCTTCCAACTGTGGTGGTTCTGTAATGGAATGAGCTACTGGATTTCATTAGTATTAATTCAGCGCGGTATCGGTCACTCACTGAGGATCTGTTGTAAATAAGGCATCTCTCTGCCTTGGGGAAGGAAGGATCTCTCAACCTCAGGTAAGGACTCTCCAACCTCCCAGCTCAAGGGGGGGGTCACCACCAGGCAGCCACGCTGCTGGGCAGGGAGAGCTCAGGGAAGGCTCACTTAGGCTGGTGTATTTATGGGATAAAGTGGCAGGCTCGAAGTCAAATTGCATATGGTGGGAAGGATATGCATGAGACTCCTCATACCCACAGCTGCCTTTGTTCCTTGATAAAGGAGCGTTGGGAAAACCGCCCACTGCTGATGTGTTAAACGCGTGATCTGAGCTCACGTGCACTGCTGTTTAGGGGTCACTCTGCCCCTTTGTGGGTTTCCTGGGGGAGTTCATGGCCTGGCTGCAGCTCAGGCCTTTTCCTCCTTCCGAGCCTGTACCAAACCATTTCTGGTTTGGTCAAGGGGGTCGGCTGCATCCACCACACTGACCTTTAAAAACCTTTCTAAATATAAAAAGAAGACAAAAGGGGGACATGGTGCCTTGCTGAGTCAAGAGCTGGAGTCCTCTCAGAAGGGAAAGATTTTCTGTGAAGGGACTGATAAAACTGTGGTGTTACCCTTGCAAAGCCTTTTTCCTTTAACAATCAGCCAATCACAGCAAGCTGAACAAATATAAAAAATGTAAATTTGCTGATGAGACAAATCTGGAAACAAAGATGATGACAGGGGTCTCTAAAACATGCCACATTCTTGCTGCACTGCCAAGTAGGGAAGAAAAATAGCATTCTAGCAACAAAACAGTGAAGAAGATGCAATAAACATCTTCAGGATAAGCAGGAGCGCACAGAAACAGAAGAATGCTTCCATCTCCTTTGGGCCACACACTTTCCATTGCTTTTATTGTCCCTGTGCTTTGACTTAGTTCTTTTTCTCATCACTGCAAGCAGGTTACTCCTCAAATCTCCTTTCTTGTCCTTTCCCTGAGTTGCACATGTCCTGTTCCTGCTGCCACAGGTGTGTCCCACAGATCTTTCAAAGGTCCCTCCCACTGGGTACTGCTTCTCAGACTCACTGATTTAAACAGTTAAGTGCTGTGTGGTGCTGGTTTAGTGTCTTTCATAAGATACTTTAATAAGCCCCTGTTCATTAAATACACTCTGTGGTTGCTAATGAGGTCTCAAATTAACATCTTGGTAACAAATACCTGATGCTGCTCCTTGCTGTGTGCAAGTGCATAACTGTGTTGTGAAATGGGAATTCTTCCTGCTGAAAAAAATAGCTTTTGTCTCTTTTAACCTGGGTTACTTTATGCCTGATGCTGCCACTTAGTCGTCTTCTATTTACTCCTCCTCTCCCAGCAACACAAAGTAGGAAAGAGGAATGTATGGCTGAGCTCTGCAAGGTGTTAGCATTTTATGGACCACAGTTAGCTGAGCTTTCCCCCATCACAGTGCAATGTCTTGGAGTTTTACTTTCCAGCACGGAACTGTTAACCACCGTGCAGCCACAGGCATGTGAAAGCCAGATGAGAGTTCAGATAAAACCTGTGCCCATCCTGCTCCGTCTGAGCACTGCTCTTTGTGGGTGCTGGCTGAAATGAGGGCGGATTGGTTTGGGGTTTCTGTTTTGGGGCTTTTCCCTTACCAGCCTGAGTAGCCTGTGCAGATGGGAACCTTCTTCCACTGTGATGGGCAGTAGCAATAACTTCATCTGCTGTAACCATGCCCTGTGAGGTTGTTGATGCCCCATCCCTGGAAGTGTCCAAGGCCAGATAGGACAAGGCTTGGACAACCTGGGATAGTGTATCAGGGGGTTGGAACTGGGTAATCTTTAAGGGGCCTTCCAATCCAAACCTTTCCATGACTCTGTGAGTCTTTCCTCCTGAGGTCTAGGTCTCCAGAGGCACAAATTCAATGCCACTTCCCTTCCCAACTCTTTTGTGTCTACACCCATGAAACAATTGCTTGCAAATTAATAAGATCTGGTTAATGAGCTGGCCCAGGAGGGCTGAGCTGCTCGCAGTGCCTGGCTGAAGGAAGACCCTCAACAGTGTACTTGAGTGCCTGTGGCCAAAAGCCAGATGTGCTCAGGAAGCTGGCAGCTTCTGGCTGGTGCTAACTGGTATTCCCCATCTCAGTACTGTCATACTCACTCCCAAAACTGCGTTAACTCTGAAAAATGTCTCCTGGATGCCTATAAGTCCTTTATTAGTCAGCAGCGTCATACTTGAAAGTGAGTAGTTGCTGGATATTTGCACTTGTGTTTTGACAGTGGATTTATTTTTTCAAATTTATGGATATATCCCACTTTTATCTAGTGAGAACCGACAGCATGTTGTTTGGATATTAATCACAGCCATCCCACTGTGACAGGCTGTTTAAGCTTAATCTCTTTTATTTTTATGTTTCTATCACTGATGTCTATAAAAATCTGTCCTGGGCATGCCAGTTCTGCATAGGAGAGCTGAAATAACTGGCTGCAGTTCAGCTGGGTACTAAAGGCTGAAGGGATCGTGAATGAAGAGAAAATAAGAAGCCCTGGGTGCACTGGGGGTGCTGTGGGAAACTGTGGGATGTGCTGGGGTGAGGGTGTGCACTTCTGCACCCCATCAGTGGCACTGTCCCAACACCATTTACTCACATCTACTCGCCTTTCAGGTGAGTACATTTCTTTCCTCTTCCCCACCCCCCACCCCAAATATATGAATTTTGACATGGAATATGTATGGAAATTGAATAAATAAAAAAAAATTAAAATAAATTAAAGGGAAGTTATCACAAGCGCTGCTGACAGAGATCCGGCCAGATGGGGAGGCTGAGCTCCTGTCCTTGCCTTGTCCCTCAACCACCACCTCCATCCTGCTCACCATTTGCTCATGGAGCAGCTCTGTGCCCTCGAGGAAGGGTTCCAATGCTCACCTTCACCTTCGCTCTAGGGAGAGGACAGTCATCCCAAAAGTGAGTAACACACGAAAAAGGGTAAGATTTCCAGCCTATTACTCGTTTATGAGCCTTAAAGTTGTTCCAGGTGATGGTATTGTCATCTTCTGTGCCAGAATGTTGCTGCCTTAGAGCTCACATATAATGGTATCTCAGTACCGGAATTGCCAATAATATAAATGGTGATTTCTAGTAACTGTCAACAGTCAGGTTTAATTACCACCATTAGCACTTTCTGTAACGGCAGGCTTCTTAGAGAGTTTTGCACAAGCTTCAGATAGATGGAAAAGATAAAAGGAGCTGGCAGTGGAAGGAAAATAATCGATAATTAAAAAGTGTGGAGCTTTGTTTTGTGGCCGCTTGCTGAAAGAGTTTCCCGTAAACACGGTACCTAATGAAACACGAAGTTAGAACGTGCTTTAGGTCTAATTTATTTTAGGTGGACTAGAAGAAATAAATATCTTCTCACGATCAGTTGGTGGTTCATGCTCTGGTTCAGCCTCACCAGTTCTGAAACCGTTTTACATTTACAGAAGGAACAGCCTCATCTTGTCCACAGTACGACCTTGAATTCAGCACTTCAGTGTCAGTTCAAGTTTCCTTTTGTGCTCAAGGAGCTTTTTGGTTTGGGTGATTAGTTCACAGCTACAGTAGAGCTCGAATAGGGTCTGTGAAGGCTGCTTGAATCACAATCAATCTGCATCCTTCTGGAGAGCACTGCAAATGGTATGTTTAATAGCATTTTTAATAGATCCAATTGCCTGTTACTCAGAAATTCATCAATCTAATGCTCCTTTTGGTTAATGCAGAATACAGGAGTCGTGCAATCTGCCCACACTGATAACAGACCAGACTAGGAGAGGAAACTGTATTTTGAGCCCTGTGGTTCAGCTTAAATTAATGGCTTTGTTTGCTGAAGTGGGGGAAATGGAGGTATTTCCCTTACTTGTAGTTTCACAGTTTGAAACCATATCCTGGCTGCTTCGAAATCCTGCAATAAAATTCCTTTTGACCTCTCTTTAGAAGTATTTTTCCTTTGTGAAATACAGCATTGCATGTCATTGCATGTTCGAAGTTCCCCAGCCCAGCAAAGTGGGGGCTTAACTCTAGGGATAAATGTTCTCAGTCAATAGAATTCCCAGCCTATGGTCAGAGCCAGGTGGAGGAGTGAAGTGTGGCTTAAATAAATCCTGAAAACTCCAAATAGTTCTTGCTCTTCTTAATTTCCAAAGTTCTGATGAGGTAAGCCTTGAGCACTTTTTTTTTCCTTATTTATTTTCTTTTAAAAAGATACAGAAGCACCTCACTTTCCTCATTGACATGTTGTAGTGGGTCTTCCCCTACTTTGGAGTTGCTCAGTAAGAAAGTAAGTCCTTTTTTGCTCTGGGGAATATGAGTTTATTTTAGTGAATAAGCCCAAGGGGGAGCATATCACCGAGAGGGGAAAAAAATGCTGATGGGTAAAGGGATAACATAATTCATTGTTTCTGATGCTTCAGTGCAACTCCGGACTTAAACCTCTGTGAAATGACCAGTAAGAACTCACCTCCCTATCTTTCTGTAAGCATGTGAGTTTCATGGATTTTAGGTTTTATTTCTAATTCTCTGCAGCACTAACATGGAAATTTTGTCAACTCCTTCCCAGCACTCACAGCAGACACTTGCTGGCCCGGTTGGTTCAAATCACTGGCTACCCAGGGCAGTGATGGAGTCACCACCTCTAGGGGTTTACAGGCATGTAGATGTGGCACTTGGGGATATGGTTTGGTGGTGGGCTTGGCAGTGTTAGGTTTACTGCTGGACTCTATGATCTTTTTCAATCTAATCAATTCTATGATTCTGTAATGTCAGGGGTTTTTTTGGAAAGTGGGTCAGTGTCCTTGTTTTGGCTGGTACAGAGTTAAATTCAAAACAGAGCTGGCACAGTGCTGTGTTTTGAATTTAGTATAAGAATGATGCAGATAACAGAGTGATGTTTTAGTTGATGCTAAGTCGTACTTACCCTAAGCCAAGGACTTTTTCGTTTTCCATGCACTGCCAGTGAGCTGGCAGACAAGAAGCTGGGGTGGAGCATGGCCAGGACAGCTGCCCTGAACTGACCAAAGGGATGTCCCATATAACAGAACGTTATACTCAGTGTATAAAGTGAGGGGAAGAGGGAGGAAGGAAGGGACATTCAGAGCGATAACATTTGTCTTGCCAAGTCACCATGACACCTGATGGAACCCTGCTGTCCTGGGGATGGCTGAACACCTGCCTGCCCATGGGAAGTGGGAATGAATTCCTTGTATTGCTTTGCTGAAGTGCACAGCTTTTACCTTCCCTGTTAAACTGTGTTTACCTCTGTGAGCTGTCTCAGTTTTACCCCTCCAGTTCACTCCCCCATCCTGCTGGGGGTTGAGTGAGAGGCCATGTGGGGCTGAGTTGCTGGCTGGGGTTAAACCACAACAATCACCCAGAACTATTAAAACACAAAGGAATAAACTCTGCCTCTCAGTGTTGTCCATGACAGCCTTGTGTCAGCATCCCTCCCTTGCCTTGTGTGCAGTGTCATCCCAGTGTGGAGGTGCAGAACCTGCCGTGAATTGCCCACCAAAGGCTGCCCCTGCTTTTGGCTTGAACCCCACGGACCTGGTTCTTCAGGCAGTTCTGGAGGGGTTTGTGAGGTTCCTCTCACCTTCTCAGGTGGTGAGTTACAGAGCACCACTCTACAATCTCTGCCTGCCCTTTCTGGTACAAGCAAACAATAGGGATGGGGCTTCCTCACCCAGCAGATGTGGCAAACCAGACTTGATGATGGAAGTTGTTAACTTGTCACCCATCTCAGACCTTCAGCAGTGGAGCAGATGTTGTAGTGGAGGGCGCAATGAAAGTTGAGTTCTTTTTTGTATCATTTTTCTTTCCTTGACAGTGCAGCTGTGCTCTGAAAAATGAATGTGGCAGGGGGAGAAATTGCCCCCTCTTTCTCAGTAGGTCTGCTCCCCATACGGGAACCCAGATTTCAGGCTTTAGCGACTCAAATATGATTTATTGCATTTAATCCTCGTCCCCTCTCCTCAGCAGAGCCAGTGCTGCAGGAGGGGCTGTGGCAGAGCTCTGGGGAGTCTGGTGCTCCCCACCAATGCTCTCTCTTTCTTTATATTGATTTTTGCTTCAACAACACTGCAGAAGGAAGAAGATCTGATCTTTCTCTGCCCTCTAATCAAGCAAAGACCAGTTCCTGCTAACAGCATCTGCTATATTTATACATGCAAGAAAACTCAGTTTCATCTTTTGTACTACGTGCCAGTGTGGAAGAGCGGGAAGGGATTACAGCAGGACAGATATGGCAGGAACAATATTCCTGTAGTTTTCTTCACATTAACCAAATTTCTATACTAGAGACTTCTTACCTGTGATTTTTATTTGTATTTTTAATGACTTTTACTTTTATAGCTGGCTCTGAGCAGACATCTTAGGGGTAAACTTGAACTGGAGCGATGCATTCATATTTAAAATAATTACTGAATATTCAGAACCTTGTGGCAAACTGTTAGACAAGAGATTTGGTTTCCCTCATGTTATCATCATCACCACTGTTAATAATGCCTCTTTTTATCTCTAAGCCACGCTACTGAAATCAGTCTGTGTCACCAAATATATCTCACGTCAGTATGAGTCAGGCTAGGAAGCACAGGCACTGCCTGTTTCATTAGGCTTTCCTACAATCTACTGCATTGTTAGATGCTTTTTTGGGGTAAGGGTAGTTGGTATTCTTCAGAAAAGTACTCCAAAGGAAGCAGAGTTTCACTGGTTTTCACAGGACCAAGATAAAGGTCTGTGCTGATATAGATACCCCATTTGGCTTATAATTACAAGCTAGAAGAAACACCTTTTTTGACATGCAGATTTTTCGCTTATTCCAGGTATTCAAAGCATTTTGGAGAAGGAAGTGCTAGGTTATGAGTTAACTTTGTTTTAGGCAAATTCTCTGGAAATAAATAATTCTGGTAACAGCACAAAGGCTCCAGGCAGGTTTTGCTCAAGTGGAGAGTTGACATGGAGTATGTTTGAGGCTAAAGAGTGCCAGTGTGTCTACCCATTTCCAGCCTGTTTGGTGACTTGTGACACCTCTTCTAATCTTTCCTTGCTCTTCCTCCTTTTGCCTCTCTGTTTTTGAACATGGACCCTCTGCTTTGCCTGTGTGTCTGGGCTGTCTGCCCTTATGTGCCTCAACAGCCTAGGACACTGGTTGAAGTCTTTTGGTGCTATTGAGTATGAATTCAAATCTATCTGCAAATGCAAGTTAGGTCAATGAATGAGGGGATGTGTAATACACCCCATTTCCTGTTCAGAGTGCTGATGTCCATTGGAAGGTGGGATATGAGCTTTGTTTTATGTTTGCAGAAAGATGACTGAGAACTGCCTGCTTATCTCATTGAGGAACTGTGGGAACCACATCACTTCCCTCTGAAAATATCCAAATGACAAACCATACTTTCCAAAAACCTTTTATGTCTTCTTTTGTTTTTGTTTTATTTTTTTATTTCTTTTAATCTTAGGAATCATAGAATCATGGAATGACTTGGATTGAAAGGGACTTACAATGCATCTTGTTCCAACCCGCTGCCATAGGCAGGGGCACCTTCCACTAGACCAGGTTGCTCAGAGCCCCATCCAGCCCAGCCTTGAACACTTCCAGGGATAATGAACCACTCCAGTCACCTGCTAGCAGGCAAACCCTATTTCTTATGAGGCTTCCTTGCTTTGCATTGCTGTTCTAGCAACCAAATGCACCAAGAAATGCAGGAGGAGACCTGTATCTCATTTGCTGTGACTTCATTAATACAAATCCTTGGGGGAGGTGCCTGTCCTGCATGACTTTCTTGTCTCTAAAGTGGAGGGACACGGATTGGATGGATGGAACACTCAGTGGACAGGGAACTGGGTGGAGAAGTGGCTGAGAACAGCCCTGTAGAGAAGGACTTGGGGGTGATGGGTGATGATAAACTCACCACAAGCCAGCAGTGAGCACTCACAGCCCAGAAACCAACAGAATCCTCTGCTGCATCCAAAGGAGCTGGGGCAGCAGGTTGAGGGAGGAATTCTCCCCCTCTACTCTGCTCTTGTGAGACCCCACCTGGAGTCCTGCATACATTTCTTATGCCCCCAGCATAAAAAAGACAGGGAACTGTTGGAGCAAGTCCAGAGGAGGCCACAAAGTCGATAAGAGGACTGGAGAACCTCCCCTACATAGACAGGCTGGAGGGTCAGGACCTTAGTTTCATTGTCTTTCCTCATCTTCTCTCATTTGGAAGGACGTTGGAACTCCCAAAGCTGAAGAAATAGGAGTCACTGACAGTATTTGTCATAAAAGTTATAAGCTTTGTCCTAAAATCTGTTCTTCTGAGCTCAGCTTGCTTCTGTGCAGAGGGCTAGCACAGGGATTAAGCATCCCATTAGTCCTACTTATGCCTTCGTATTAGTGCATAAATAAGATTTAAGCCACTAATAGCTCCTTTCTAGCTCTGCATAGAGCTGAATTTTATATGCTGGCCATGATAAGACCAGATAAAAAAATACGGTTGTGGCAGCAATGGTGAATTTTAATCATGGGACTGAATTTTAATGAAGTTGGGATTAAAAGTGCAGTAGCTATAGCTGGGATGTCCTGACATCAGCACGTTTCAGAAGTGGTGCCAAACCCATGCAATAAGCCAAGAACCTTCTCTGTGCATGAGGGATGTGGCCTGTGGAGCTACACCAACAAACCATCTCCACTTTGCTGGTTGCAACTGTGAAGTAAAACACACCAAGGCACCAGACCCTGCCTGCCTCACAGCCACATCATACCTGCTCTCAGCGTGGCTGGTGCAGAATTCAGCCAAGCTGTGGTGCTCTGAGCTCTCAGGCACTGCAGGATCCCAAAATACTGCCGTGCCTGGGAGCTAAACCTCTGGAGTCTGTGAGAGCTTGCTCGGTCCCTCTGGTCAGCGGTTGGGTGAGGCTTTCCTTTGGCCAACTGCTTATCCAGGAGCTGCTGTCTCTCCCCAACATGCCTATCATCCCTTTTCTGCAATTAGTTAAAGTGATGTCTGCCGTTTTTTATCTTTTTCTTCTTTTTTTTTTTTAATTGAGAATCACAGATTAAGGGTTCAAACAACCCTGGCTTTCTTTCAGGAAGCTTTCATTAACAAATCAATTAGCTCTACTTATTCCCATTCCCACACAATTCTGTCTCAGTGCTTTTTTATTAATTTTCCTATTCTGCTAAAATGTGCTGATTACACTGGTAGAAAGACGACCTGGCAAAGGCAAAAACACAAAAAAGGAGCAAGGGTAAAAGGCAGTGCCAGGGCAGGCAGATGGGGCCAAGCTCCAGTTATTTTTTCCCTTCCCTAGACGTGGGATGCATGTTGGCAGGTGGCTAATTCTGCTCATGATGAGCAGTGCAGTGATCAGGGTGAGGAGTAACACAATTACAGCTCAAGAGAGTCATAGCATTCCAGAAATGAGCTGGATCCAGTTGGAATCTCTCTTCTCCACCTACATTTGAGCCTTTGGTACTGAAGAAGCCTTTGGTACTGCGCAAGCGATATCTGAGCTCTCCATAGCCCACTGTGATCTTTGGAGCTTGGACAAGACCCAGCTTGGACAATTTCCTGCACTGAGACTGCAGGAAATGAAACCAATCACTGTCAGTGCAGAAGTTGTGTTTTTGCTAAATGATGTGTGACCTTTTAGTACCTGTGGCCCCAGATTGCTCATGGGTATCTAAAGGATCAGGTGTATTGTGCACAGGGTCCGTCAGGGCTTGGGCAGGGACAAATCTGCTGAGAAACAGGAAAACAGTGAGATGGATGGTCCTTACCTGCTGTGCCTGCTGGGAACCATCAGCACCAGGGAATCTGGGCCAGGTTTTGATAAAGGCAAATGGGACTGATTTCACCTTAATCTTTTATAAAATGTCTAGATTTCAGTGGACTTGATTGGTTTATTCCTTCTCCAGCCTCTGTGTTGGCTATGAGGGGGTACACGGGGTTCATTTGACTGTTTTTCAAAAAGAGAATGAGGATTTAGGAGAATTAGTGCCACCATTTCAATGCTTTGTTGTGAGCAAGTGAGGGCTTTTGCTAAATCATTGGATCGCAGAATTTTTTGGGTTGGAAGAAACTTTATGATCATCTCGTTGCAATCCCCTGCCATGGGCAGGGACACCCTCCACCATCCCAGGTTGCTCCAAGCCCCATCCAACCTGGCCTTGGACACTTCCAGGGATGGGGCAGCCACAGCTTCTCTGGGCAACCTGTGCCAGGGCCTCCCCACCCTCACAGGGAAGAATTTTTTCTTAAATCTGAGCCCCACGAGGTGAGCACAATCACATACCTGTGTGTAAAACTGCTTCTAAAGGTGATGTGAAGCAGAGGGAATGTTAATCCCAGATCTTTTTTTTCCTGTGCTCATGGAATGCCTGGTCACTGACAGTCACAGCTGCTTCAGAGAAGAAGATGGCAAAGCTGTGAGTTTTTTGTTTGATGCTGGAGCTGCTTAGCGAGATTAAATAAGGCAGGGCAGTGAAAATGAGGAAAACATCTTTATGTCCATTATAAACGTCTTTAAAGATGGAACAAAGTAATCCCTGTGCTGGAGCACACTGGGGCTGTGTTTGTGCCAGTCTCCCTTCTCCAACAGTGATGTGGAGCTGAGGGAGGCAGATCTTGGAGGTGAGCTCCTATACCTGCCCAGAGCACACAGCAGAGCCAGGTGAGGAACCTGCTTCCAGGCATGACCAAGGTGTGAAGGATCTATGGATGTGCACTACATTAGTGTGACTGCCTGATGCTCACAGATATCCCAGCCTGGAAGTGGCACCCTGCCTTTGATAACCCCTTAGAGGACTTTTGTCCTAGAACTTAGCTGATGGGTTTTTTTCACTGCATAATTTTATCTTTTTTTTATTATCCAGAGTGTCCTGTGTCAAAGAATTCTGTAGCTGAACTCCACCTTGGCTAGAAAATTTCTTTTTATTTTCAGGTTGTTGTACTGGCACCTTCTGTGTCCAGCAGTGAGCAGCACTCCCGTAACCTTCCTTGGGACCTTGAGGCTGTACAGAACTCTCCTAGAGGTGTCTCTCTGTGGTTAAGGAGTCCAGACTGCTTCCTCATCCCTTGCTGGGTAGCTCTGATCACATTTGCTTCCCCTCCTTGAAGCTCCTTTCTTTGACCACACAGGGCGTGAGGTGGGTCAAGGGCAGGGGCTGGGGCAGGGAATTTCTATTTTTGTGTTTCTGTCCCAGACAGCTCGTGCCTGGGGCAAAGAATATTTGAGTATTTCCCCTCTTCATCATCTTGTGCCATTTTGACTGTCTTGAACAACAGTGATGTGTCAGCACTTTTCTTGTGGGCAATATTTCCCTTTTTCAGTCCCTTAAACCAACTGGAAGAAGAAATATTAACCAATATCGGTTCAGGCTGTTTTGAAGTCAATGCTAGACATGTACTTGCATATCCTTCAGGCACTGCCCCTTGCTAAGTGAGCATATTGACAATGTTGCAGAGCATCTGTGCAATTATATTTGAATGCACCACTTAGAGACTGTGACAAATCCATTACGTGACGTGAAAAGGGCAAAAGGTTAAAATAAAAATGGCTTAATAAAATGATTCATGGTGACAATCCATTTAAAACTGCACAGGAAAATGCAGAACTATGAAAAGCACTGAGCATCCACCATGAAAAAAAAGTCTGTATTAGTTAGAATGGACAGTGGGCAGCTCCTTGGCTGGTACAAATAGATGGATTTAGTTACAGCTCTGTTAAATTAGCTGGGGATCTGACCATATAGCTTTGGTTGATCTTTAAGCATGAGATCATACTCTGCTTCTGTGCAGATACCAAGACTGAAGCTACTGAAGACTTTGAAGAAAGATGTAGTTAAAAAACAAATGATGCTTTGTTTGCCAGGGCATTGGGTACTAGGAAAGGCTGGAGAGAGCTGCCTTGCTGTGTCCAGGTGTGAATGGGAAACTACTCACAGCATGTGCAAGACAGGAAGGTGGCACAAGATGTTGGCAAGAAGTCTTTTAGTTCAAGTTGGCACCTGAGCCAGGAAAAGTCATTACTTCCCTTCAGTTAAGTTTGAGAACTCCCAGAATGAGAAACTGAGGTAGCCTCAGGGTCTGTCACTAATTTCAAATAAAAGTGTGATGGGTATATGGTTGCCCACAGGAGGATGAAATTCAGTGGCTGTCAGAGGCCTTGGAAGTGAGCTTTGGGGACCAAACTGAGCTGAAGTCAAGCTGAGCTTAAAGACAGCCACAATGTACTTGTAGGGCTGAGAGAATTTCATTGTTGCATCAATTAAAAAACCCAGCCTTGGTATCAAACTGCTCTTCATCTTCTCAGAGAGAGACGTGGTTTTAAACTGGGAATAGCAATTGTAGTGAAAATGTGTTTGTGGCCCAGGGGTTTTCCATCAGGAGGAGATGGAGGGGTCACTGAAGTTGTGTCTTAGTCTCCAAGCAGGGAGCAGGGCACAGGAGCTGGATGTGGGGGTGCCCTGCCAGGCAGGAGCAGGGAGTGACTTCCAGCAGCTGCAGCTGCCCCTGGGGATGCCCACTCCCCCAGAGTCATTTGGAGACCAAGGCTCAGCAGGTTTCCATTGCTCTTGGCTTGCAAATAGCTCTGTAGTTAATTTTCTCCATTTTCAGTGATTTTCCCCCCATTTCTATTTGCCCAGAGACAGCCTGACACTACAGTTCTATTGTAGTAGCCACTGGTTTTTTTTGTTTGTTTTTTTTTTGCCTGAGAGATCAATTTTGTGTCAAATTTGTGTCACGCTAGCACTTCTTCCCTGATTTCTGAAGTAAGCACCAGGCTTAGGATAATAATGAATTCCTATAAGTCTGTAATGGAGCCATCACTCAGGAACAGCACACTAATGCTTTGCTGTATTCCTTAGAGATTGCTCCCTGTTGCTGTTTTGAAGGGATAAAAGCAAATCCAATATGCATCTCATGCAAGAAGTGTCTAAAGCAGTCGTTGGTATCACATGGGCTCAATCCTCTTCTGAGTTACGCAGATCGAAATCCCTGGGACTTGTTTGACCCGTGGGCTTGGCATGTGTGCCAACTTCACCACACAGACCTTGCCCTGGCACTGTGGTTTTGGACAGGCCTGGCCAGAGATGGGTCAAGTTCCACCAAGGGGTGTTTCTCTGAAATCAGGGTGACTTATTTGGTATTCGTGGAGTGACAGGACAAGTGGGAATGGCTGTAGGCTGGGAGTGGGCAGTGTCACACTGGGTATTAGGAAGAAATTCTTCCCTGTGAGGGTGGGGAGGCCCTGGCACAAGTTGCCCAGAGAAGCTGTGGCTGCCCCATCCCTGCAAGTGTCCAAGGCCAGGCTGGATGGGACTTGGAGCAACCTGGGCTAGTGGAAAGTGTCCCTGCCCATGGCAGGGGGTGGAACAAGATGGTCTCTGAGATTCCTTCCAACAGAAACCAGTCTGTGATTTTATGAAGCTGCTCATGTGCCACCTTTGGCTCCCCAAAACAGAATAAAATCTGTAAAAAAATAGGATGAAAATAATGAAATAAATCTGCTCTCTGTATCCTAACATTGGAACTAAAATTTGGTTAAGAATTGCTAAGAAAATTACGACAAATTTTCATCTGGAGTAGAAGCTTCAGCCAAACATTACAGTTGGACAATTTTAGGTAGATAAAACCAGAATCTAATAACAGCATGTGTCAGGGACAGCAGTCTTTGCCCGTGAGAGCCAGAGCAGTGGCTCAGGTGGGAAATGCTATGGCTTGGGTGGCTCTTCCGAATTGAGATGCTCTGAAGCTTTTTCCAGACAATCTGCCCATTTATTATTTGTAAAAACTCACTCTGGATCAAAATTTTAAGTATATTGGTCCAAGAGACCAGAGAGACAATCTATTCTAAAAATATACAAATAATAGTAAAGAAATGACACTTCCTGTCAGCCGATGTCAGAGTGGATTATAAAGTGGCTCTTGAGATGACAAGGTGACAGCTTTCCTATATATTACCATTATAAAAGCTCTCTGCACCTGAATTTTTGTGGGAGACTGAGGTGACTTGAGGTTTTGTGCATTTGCTTTAGAAATTAAGCTCTGTTTTAAAACATGCCTATGTGACTGTGAAGAGCTGCAGTTATGGAGAACATCCTCACCTTGTTCGAGGCAACACAAAAAATTATTTTCGGTTTTTGCGGCAAACGTGTGAAAACAGACATTAGTGCTTTATAAACTGGTACTCAAATCCAGAGAAATTGGAATCTGGGAAAGTGAAACAACAAATAATGAGGTTTAGCAAGGTGCAGGTGATCTGTGTCACAGAGCTGCAGGACCACAGCAGCAGACAACTGTGTGACCCCAACCCAGTTAGGGCAGGGCAGGGGCAATATTCCCAGTAAAATCCAGAGGAAGAGATGATTCTTATTTTAGCAGTAAAACTGTAACACCTGGGTGACCATTTGTCTACGATTTAAAACTGTCAAGCTCCAGCTCTTCAGCACCAACACTATCATTGCAACATCATTGGTATGGAGTGGTTTAACCAGGGAAACGTGGAATTGTGGTCTGGCAGGTTTGTAAGGTGGAAGGAAGTATTATCACCACTGCTTATGCAGGCACGGACAAGGCTAGACTTCCCTTAGCTAATTTCCTTTAGGAAAGCATTCCCTCCTCCTCCTCATGGGGCTGCAGATTCACAGCCAGAATTGGCTGATCCTCACTGATGGTCCCCACACGGGTGCAGGTTTTGTCTCACCCCTTTGCGTGGGCTCTGCTGGGCCAGCTCTGATGTAGCTCATCAGAGCAAAGAGCCAAATAATGTTTTGTCCCTGTCCTTTGTTATTTATAACCATCCATGAAGTAACCCCCTTGCTCTCCCCTCACTCTCCCCTCCAGCAAATCTATGACATTTTATTTTTCTCTGGTGATTCTGCCACACTTCCCCGAGTCCTTCCCAAACCAGTGTTCTGCCTCTCGTCTTGAGCACCAGCTACCCATTTTCTTCCACCTTTGTGCCATTAGAAAACTCTAACCATGATGATTTTGTATTTTGTCATCAGTAAAAATATTAAATGGTTCTGAGCCCACTCCAGCAGGGATGCAGTGGGAGCAGTGATGTGCCACTGGTGAGCCCCCAGTTGCAGGGGATGCACTGGGAATAGTTACAGTGCCACTAATGAATCCCAAGTTGAGCTGCCTTTGAGCGCTGTCAGTCTGCCAGTTTTTAATCCGTGTTAATCCTCCTGAAAGTAGGATTGGGATTCAGGAGTACAGCTTACCCTAAGAGAGGGGTCACATGGGAATTCAGCGTGCTGTAATGAATGCTGACTTCATTCCTTTCATGAAAGGACCATCTTCGTTTCCCAAGTGTCCCTGTGGCACACTCCAAGTAGATTCCTCCATAAAATATGCTCTTTCTGGGGTGGCTGGGATACACTGGGGGCAAGTGATGCTAAACCTGTTAGGGGGTGGAGGAAGCTGACCAGGAGAACGGTGTTTGGATAAACTTTTGCTTTTGCCTTTGTTTCTGTTTAACTAGCAAAGCACTGCATTAACTCTACAGGATTACCTTTCCAGGAAAATCAAGCTCATAAAAAATCAACCAGAAGTATGATTCCCTTGTTTCACAGATGGAGGAGTGCAAAGCTATCTCAGATTTGTGAAGGCATTTACATATGTAGCTCCTGTGTGATAAATGGTAGATACTTAAATAGGAATAAGGCATCCAAATGGCTTTGTAGAGCTAAGCCAAAATTCTCGCCCTCGACTAGAGAAGGAAGGCTTTGGAATGACAAAAAACCAAACCTGTCTGTCCCTGTATTCAGAGCTGTTATCCCCCTCATTTCATCTGTGCTATGAGTGCTTCAGGGTCAGACTGTTACAGGAATGAGACACTGACTGGCAACAACAGCCCAAAAAACTTGAAACTAAAAACTTTAAAAAAAAAAGGGAAAAAATATAAATCTATAATCAATAAATCTTTCTGACATTCAAACATGAACCCTAGAGCTGCATCCTGCAGCAAATATTTCGACCTCATAACAACCCTCGAGTGCTTCTGTGGAACCCACTGGATACACCTCAAACACTGTCCTGAAAGATCTCTGCCTTAGTGAAATATTTAATACATTTTATTGATGTTGTCCACTGCCCACTCATTTGCCCACATTAACTGAAATGATTATTTCATTGTGCACCGAAAGTATTGTATTATTGGGAAAAAATGCATGTATAAATATATCATATATATATAAATATATTATATATATATAAATATTATATATATATGTGTATGTATATATATATAGATATACTATGTGTCTGGTGCCCTGTGTGTTTGTGCATACATATTATATAGAATATATACAATATGTATACAGCATGTGTATATTATGTATATAGATAGACATATGGATATATAAATAAATGTAAATACATTGACAAACACACAGACCACCAGATAGAGCTGATGAACTGAAGTGCTTTTGAAAGATTATCAAGTTCCTGAGCAGGGTGCTCTAATGCCTGATATAAATCACCACCATGCCCAGCAGAAGAAGCCATCCAGAATAAAAAAGGAAGTTAAATTGTAATTGTCTTTTGGGAGAGAAGGGAACCTGAAAGGTTCCCTTTCTTGTCTGAACTCCCTCATGTCCTCCAACCCCAAGGAGGCGGGGAATTTGTAAAATTCAAAATGGGTTAAAAATGCATCACGAGGTGGTTTTGCTCTTTCATTAGCTCCCGGGTCCCAAGAGGGTGTGTTGTATAATGCAAATATAACAGGGAAACATCCCTAGGTGTGAGTGAGGGTCCCACTGTGTTACACACTGTGTGGGAAGGAGGTGCCTGTGCCTGGGAGGGTTTGTGTTCTACATAGACAAGATAGCAAAGGAGAAGCCAAATGGGGACAAATGGCGTCACAACAGTCTTTGTCTCTGCCATTTCCCTGATATTGTCATGGTATTTGTACCAGCACTGGTGTGGCAGCAGGACCAGGGCAGTGACTGTCCCCCTGTGCTGGGCACTGGTGGGGTCACACCTCAAATCCTGGGGGCAGTTTTGGGGCCCTCCATGACAAGAAAGACCTTGAGGAGCTGGAGCATGTCCAGAGAAGGGAAGGGAGCTGGGGAAGGGTCTGGAGCACCAGTCTGATGAGGAGCAGCTGAGGGAGCTGGGGGGGCTCAGCCTGAAAAAAAAGGAGGCTCAGGGGGGACCTTCTCACTCTGCACAACTCCCTGACAGGAGGGGGGAGCTGGGGGGGGTCGGGCTCTGCTCCCAGGGAACAAGAGACAGGATGAGAGGAAACAGCCTCAAGCTGTGCCAGGGGAGGTTTAGATTGGATATCAGGGAGAATTCCTTCACTGAGAGAGTTGCCCACAACAGGCTGCCCGGGGCAGAGGTGGAATCACCATCCCTGGAAGTGTTGTAAAAGCATGTGGATGTGACACTAGAGGGCACGGTTTAGTGGTGACCATGGTGGTGCTGGGTTGATGGTTGGACTTGGTGATCTTAGAGGTCTTTTCCAACCTCAGTGATTCTATGACTGATTTAAGGACTGGACTCCTGGGAGTAGTTGGAGCATCTGTAGCTCTTTGACTGGTACTCTGCCAAGTGATCCTGCTTTCTGTGGCTCTGAGGGTAACTCGCTGCTTTGGGTTAGAGGGACTTCTGCCTGAGGCAGAGGGGGCTTCTGCTACACCAGGTAAAAACCTGGGGTTTGAGGCAAGTAAAAACGTAAATCACAAGAGCACATTCATACACACTATATTATATAAACACTGGCTTCTTTTTCTTTTTTTAAGGAAAAAACTATCCTTTTTTAAGAAAAAAGTCTACTTTTTTTTAAGAAAATAATTTTTTTTTTGTCATTTTTAAAAGAACCTCCCACCCAAACGAAACTCCAGTTGAGGTGCAGTGCAGGCTGAATGGCCTCTTTGCTCTGCTTTTGCCTTGTCACTCGTGTTTGGCTCAGGCTGCACCCCTGTCTGAGAGCATCACACGCTGTGTGCTCTGTTGGAGCAGATAAGATAAACCTCACCCGAGCACTTCTCTGATGTTCAATCTATTAATGGAAAAGTGAACTTTGTAATTCCTGTTATTACCATCTGGAAGCCAGGGATGGTGCCCAGTTTCCAGCCTCCGTCACAAGGACTTCGAAGCCTGTCTGCCATGGGGGGGTACCCAGGGGGGAACCTGCAGCCTGAATGTCCCCAGTGTGAGGCCCTGGGGAAGGTCCCCTGAGTTCCAGGTCTGCCTGGGGGGTGCAGGAAAGCCAGAGCCCTCCCTAAGGAGAACAGAGTGGGTGGATAGAGGAGATGATGACAGTGCTGTTTAAGATGATCTCAGTGCTGTTTAACTACAGCACTGAGAAGGAGCTGTTTGGTGTGTGAAAAGGGGGTGAAATTGCACTCCCCCTCCCCAGCCCCTCTGGGCAGAGCAGCTGTAGCTCAGGTTTGGTTTCTGCAGAGCTTACCTGTCACCCAGCTGCTCCCCACTGCCTCAGGAGACGGTTCCTACAGTTCCCCCAAAGCAAACACAAGGCCAAGTCCCATGCCTTGCTTCAACACTGCAATTTGCTCCTTCAGCCTGCTTCTTGTGCCATGTATTTTTTGTAATTCTCATCCTCACCCTGCCTGCCAATCGTGTTTTATCGCAGTGATTTGGAAAAGGACTCCTTAATCTTCCATATTGTTAAGAGAATGATGCTAACTTCACTTCCCACTTCACAGCAAGCAAGAGGTGAATGATTACTACTCTAAAACGTGATGCTTGCTAAACTGGGACCAGATCAAACCCCTGCCAGCAAGCAGTTCTCCACTTGAGCTGATGGGACTGGGGAGACCGAGGCTTTCTCAGCTACTTTCTTTCTTTCTGACAAAGTTGCTAATATCTAAAATTATCACAGCTAAAATGTTCAGATTATAAACCACAGACTATGATTGCTATTCATAAGGTGACCCACTATTCAAGAACAACCAGTACTTTGCTGGGCATAAAGCAAGCCTGTATCTGCCAGTGGACTCTGCAGAGCTCCTGAAGAAAAGTGACATGAAATTTAAATAATTGGATCCACTGTAATTCAGGTCTATCAGTTGCTGGAATGATGACATATCCTGTTTTAAGGAAAGATAGTGATTTTTGTAAGATACAAGAAAAATGCTCTCATTAACTACTTCTCTCCACCTGCAACTTAATCTAGTACCAGCTGAGATTCCTGCCCTGGAACAATGGATTAGTTTCTAGATAACTGCCCCTGGTAGTGGGGGAATAGAGATGAGTCTTAAGTAACTAATAACCTCCTAACACATTTAGGATGAAATTTTCTCACTGGTGTCTTCATCCCATGTAGCTGGAAGTAGGTGAGTGCATCTCAGTGCTTGTGATACCACTCTCTTTGGGAGGCAGTCAAATGCCTGCTTCTTCATCAGTGATTTCTTCTGTGGTTTTCTCAGGGATCTGCTGGAGTACAAAAGCACCTCCACAGCAGATTCATGAGCAGAATGAACAGGGCTGCATTTTCAGACAGAGGTGAGATGCATGACTGTGTAACACCAGGAAAGAGTAGGACCATTTACACCAGTTGTGAGCGCTCTGGCTGTGGGGTATGTTGGTTAAATGATACTTGAGTTCAGTAGCTGTAGTACATGATATTTAAGGTTTGGATTGGTTACATTTTTCCTGGCTTCTGTATGTTCTTGCAGTTTTAGTTTTCTGTAGCACTTCACCCAGCTTTGGATGAAGGTTGTACAAGGGAGATGATGAACTGGAGCAAGGCCACTGAAGGATGAATGAGGTGGGGAGAAAACTAGAAGAGGCAGCCAAGGGAACTGGACTTGCTTAGAGGGGACTTGATATCCAGCTTCTGGCACAAGTGAAGGAGAGCCAGGCTCTTTACTGAGATGCACAGCAGAAGAATAACAGATAGTGCATATAAATTGAGGCAAAGAACCAGAAATAAAGAAAAATGTTTTTCATTTAGAGGATAATTAATCAGAAGAACAGAAGCCCACAGCACACCAAAGACATCACTGGACTTGGAGGTCTTCAGCTCCTGTCTGGGTACTGCACTGAGGTCTGAAATCAGGTCTGATCTGAAAGCAGGAGTTTGGAGATCTCTCAAGGCTCCTTGCAAGTTCAAAGAGTTGATGAATCTGCAATAGTTTCTGTTTAAGCTTGGCTCTGTTCAGCATCACTCAGGTTTCTCTAGGACTGGGGTCAGAGTTAGACCAGAAAGGACAGCAGAGTAACAAGTGCTGCCTATTGCTGGACCTCCCAGGGCTTGAAGTGTTAGGGACAGGATGGTTTTGATGGTACTATTACATGTCTGCCAAAATAAAGACAACATCTTAGGCCACGTTGTTTTAAAAATCTTGTGTGGGAGATTGTCTGAGGGTCACAGATCAGAACCTTGTCTTCATTTTACTAATGGGTGACTGAAATGGCAGGATGGAAATGCCATTACCCATTGTTCAAGCAAAGTTGTCTTGAACTATATATAAAGATAGATATATATATAAAGAACTATATATAAAACATTTAAAACCTATATATAAAATTCAGAATCAAGGTAACACACTGTGGGAGGAGCAGGGTCAGTCCAGTGAGTCACCTCAGTAGAATTTATGTGAAGCTCTCAGTGGGAGTGAAGAAGCTGGCAAAGTTTGCCTGCAGCAGTTTGGACAGAAGACCTAGTCCTGACCTTCCAACTGTTTTGTGAGGAGGATTAGCTTATCCCTGGAGACCCACGCTGCCAGCACCAGGCAGTGTGACATACAGAAAGCAGCTATCATTTGGGATTTAATCTTTTATTGTCTATCATCTCCACGGGTGAGAGTCTCTTTCCCACAAACTCAGGGGAACAGACTTGCAAGAGTCATCTTGCAAGAACAAACCTACTAGAAAATAAGTTTCCCTTCCTGTTGATTTAAATGAGGAATGAGAAGCAGAAGGTCCTGTGTGTAGCCAGAGCTCACATCTCTTCTCCAGCACACTGTGTTATGTGCTTCATTCATATTACCATGATGAAAGTTTGATTCTAAAATATCAGATCTAGAGGAGAGTCTGTGACCATGAGAGCTGGAGGTGACCATAGTCCACAGAAGAACTTACAGTTATGGTACCTAAATACTGTTGGAAAATTCTTAGATATGGCAGTGAATGTTTCCTGTGTATGTGTGGAATACAGGGCTCAGGGATATTGCCCTGAGCGAATTCTCTGCAAAACCACTCTAGAGCATTAGTGTATGGAATCTCCTTTAAATTCCATTTCTTTCAATTTTTCAAGTAAATACAGCAAGCAAGTGCTGTGGAGCTGCATTGGTGTGTGCAGAGGGCCTGCAGTGCTCATCCCTCCTGTCAGCAAGAACATTTATTCTAAATATCCTGTTTTGTTCTTGCGTCTTCCAGATGTGCTCTCCTGCCACTCCCGGGCTCTGGAGAAACTCTGCCAGATACAAAAGGCTCCCACAGAACTTTACCCTCTGTTTTATTGCAGTGGATTAGTTAAAACTCAGAGAGCTCTTCTGGAAGAAATACTCATTTTGTGTTTGACTTGGTTTCAAAAGAAAATATGAAATAGTCTCTTAATTTGTTGTTTCTTACAGCTACAGAACAGCATCGTACAGAACACTTGGGGCAGTGTAAGAGGGAATTTGCTTTTGTGCTGTTTAAAAACCCACCAGGCACAAACTGTCACCACACTTCCACACTTAATCCAGATGTCAGGTTTGTTTGTCTGTGATGATGCTGTGTGAGTATGCATCTGTATCCAGGTGTGTGGATCTGTCTCCAGAGAAAATTAATACTTGTCCACTTATCATCTGAGTATTTCAAGCACGCAGGAGTGAGACCGATAAAAGGCTGAAATGACAAAAATAATATACCTGCTCAGATTTGGGTTATAGATTGAGCCTCCCTGTGTAGAGAGACTTTGCTGATAGATTCTGATTTTGCTGTTATGGAAGCAACATGTCTAGAGCAGGCTGAGGCTCTGGTGCAGCGAGTTCTGTTTCTGTCTGTAAGGAGAACACCAAGGTTTGCAATTTGGACGTTTTGCTGCACTAAATTTGATGCCAAATATTGAATACAGAGGTTAAACCTACTGCCAAAACTCCTAGGGACAGCAGTATTGTCAGGGACACAGACAGGCTGGCGGCAGCCTGGTTCTGTCAGGATGCTTGCAAAGTCAATCTCCTCCTCTCAGTGCTCACGTGTCCGCAGGCGGTGGTGAACACTTATCATCTTGGAGGTTCAATGCTTCACCTGCCAATGAAACATCAATATTGCCAGAGTTTATTTACACCGATTGATGGCTTGTGTAATCATCTCAGACATTAAGATCCTCCTGTGGCTGCAATGGGTAATAAATGCACATGTGCAGTATAAGAAAATTGATATATTCTGGTGTTTTCTTGAGAATACTGTCAGTCCCTTCTATACCTTGCTTTGCACTGGTCAGGGCTCCATTTTTCTCAGCTGTGTGTGGGTGTTGTGCTCCCCAGTGTGGCCAGCTCTGATCTGCCAGCGTTGAGGAGCCAAGGGCTTTGTGGTGGCTCTGCACAAACCATGGTGGGTCAGGCTATACACATGGAAGTACGTGGGTGAATTTTCTCTCTGAAAGTTTCCTACAGACGGTAGAGGTCTTTCAGATAAAGCAATGACAACAAAAAGGAAGTACTTGCCCCAGGGACAAATGCATAATGGTTTCTTCCATCACTTTTTCAATACAAGGAGGAGAGGGGCTCTGGAAATCCTCTGTGGACCTTCTCATTTGGCAAAATGTTCCCTTCCCTGAATTTTTTGTCTCATCATATGTACCCTTTCTGTTTCTTTAAGTTATGTTTTACTTTCGTTACTCTGCAGATTACCATCTTCTCTCTTCCCAAATTGGAAGGCTAATTTAAAAGAATGAGACATCATTAAACTCCATTGGGTCTAGAATTCTGGTCAACTAATTTTGGATTTGTAGGAAATTATGTTTTCGACTTTAACTTTCCAAGTTCAATGGCAGCAATGAGTCAAACACTTCTCACAATTCTTTTCAGATTATGTTTGTTGCCTTTCATGTAGTTCTTTTAAAGATAAGCTGGTTTAGGATATAGGGATCTCATCCTGTGATCATAACCCAGCCCAAGATGAAGGCACTGTGCCAGCCAGCAGTTCTTTCCCTTCCAGTTTCTGTGGGGCCATCACCTGAGGAGATCACACATGGGAGCACTAAGGACCACCTATTCTGCTGGCTAAGGAGTACGTGGGGATTTTTCCTATGTCCAGCAGCTACAACAGAATTTTCCTTCCAGCTGTGTTTGTTGTGTACTACTCCATTGTGGTTCTCATGCTGATGGTGTTATGATGGGACATAACTCCTACACAGATCAGTGCTCATGGGGGAAATTTTTAGCAGAGCACAACCCATGGTACAATACAACTGAGTAAACAGATGCAGAAACAAGGAAGGGGGATTTGGAGTCTCAAAGCTTTGTGATCCTGGCATTAGCAATTTTAGACAGTGTATTTTGGATGTGAGTTCTCATTTTCTGCTTATTTTGGGATCAGGTTTCTGAATTCTGGCAAGCTTGATTATTTGTAATTTTTGCTTGCTAGATTCCTGATTGAGGAGAATCATGATTTGTGGTTCACCTCTGTGAACCCAGATGATTAATTTGCAGAGAAGTCTGAACCTATGCAGTGTTTCTGCATACTCTGTGGCTGAAATGGCTCAGTCTATAGGTAACAAGTACTTGATGACAAGAAACTGTGGCTGTGATGGGAACTGTGCCATTGCCTTTGCTGAGTGCAGGATCTCAGCACATAAACCTTCAGCTTTGTCGATCATGTGTCTGCAGAATGAAGGAAAGATGGATGTGCTACTTCAGCTGTACATGGCTTTTAGATGGAAAGTTTGTCATTTTGACTGGCTAGCCTGAAATGTGTCCAGTTCACAGTATTTCTGGGACATACTCACCACTCAGCTGAGTGGCAAGAGCAGCTTTATTTCTTAACCCTTTTAGAGCCCTGAGAGATGCCCAGCAGGAACTGGTCATTCCTTCAGGCTAACTGGTTTAGCAGGGTGGCCTGGCTGCCTCGGTGGGGAAAAAAATTTCAGCAAATGAGCTCAGTTTTCATTTTATTATTTGATTTTCTTAGCTTACTTTTTCTGTACTTGTCCCTTACTTTTATGTTCCTTACTTTATGTGTTCCCTCTTTTTCTCTCTCATGTGCTGCTGTCCTTCCAGTGTTTAGGTTGGAAGCATCTGAGATCCTGTGGGTGTCTGGCAGTCAGGAAGAACACAGTGGATAAAGGTGAGTCTTCTGACCCTGCTTTCCTTGGAACTCAAGAGCAATCTCCTGGAAGCTATGGACAGGTTTTTACAGAGACCTTTTTTGCCTTTTTAAGCTCTAATATGCCATTCATGCCTGCAATGTCACTTGCAGATCCATTCTTCATATTGCTCTGGTATTAGCACATTCCCAGATGATTTTTGGGGTAGCTGGGATTGGTTTGTAGTGCTGCTAACATGTGAATAGCTGGAGTTTTCTCCTAACAAACAAGTTAGATCTCCTGGCACTGCCTCCCCACATTTATTTGAGATTGGAGCTGTTGGAGGGCTGTAGACAAAGCCCAGCAATTCTCAATAAACTCAAGTAAGCCGTGATATCACTTGCAGAGTGAAATCTTTTCTGTAAACTGCACACCTGGCTGACCTGGCTCAGAAAGACTGCTGTTCTTCTTGTCTGTTTTATTAGAGGAAGTTATTTCTTGCTGGAATCAGACGAACTTAAGAGCATCTCACTCAACAGCCCTTGTTAATAGTGCAATATACAGGTAATTCTAACAACAACACGCATCAGGTTTTCGCTTCAGGCCAAATGTTTAGGCTATAGTTCTTCTGTGCATGCTGTTACATGGCAGGCTCTAATAAATGGTTATTACAGAAAACTGCCTGCATAAAGCTGCTGCATAGAGTTCTGCTGTATTTCATACAGAGCAATAAGCAGAACAAGTAGATCCACTCGACCTCCTCGAGCCACCAGCAAATGTAGGGCTTGCACTTTCACAAGGTGCTGATGTCTTTCTCCATAACTCCTGTCAGGAATATAATTTTAAAAATGAGCACCTGAGGTTTCAGGGAGGCTCAAGGTTCAAAGACTGAGGGGATGCAATGAAGTAAAAGGTACTAATTACAGAGGGAAGTCAGCGGGGGTTGGAGTGCTGCCAGATCACACAGTGTGTTTTGAATGACTGTGACTCCAGAGGTTAGTTTGTGGTGGGAAAATAAAATGAACATAAATATTCTAATAATTACTTTCCTTGTCTGTGAAATCAGATTGACAAGTCCTGTGGGGGGAAGTGACTCCTTTAACGAGCCTTTCTGAAGGTGATGACTGCTGTGCTTGTTCTGACTGGTATAAATTTGAACTTTGGGGAGTACATTGTGTCTGTCCTGGATACTGTTTATTTTCAAGATAGAAAACAGGACATAGAAGTTGTGCATTTATTTTCAGTCTAAACAAAATAAGTACATTCAGGAATACATTTCACGCCTTTGCTCAGAATCCATCTTAGTGGAACACATCATGCACAGGTAAGATGTGCAGGCTCCAACTCAACAGCAGTTGGAACCCAAGAAAAAAAGGGAAGGGAAAGGAAGGGAAAGAGGGGAGGAGAAGGGAGGGGAGGGGAGGGGAGAAAAAGAAAAGAAAAAAGAAAAAGAAAAAGAAAAAGAAAAAGAAAAGAAAAGAGAAGAGAAGAGAAGAGAAGAGAAGAGAAGAGAAGAGAAGAGAAGAGAAGAG
>NW_016690366.1:1211178-1256111 GCF_001604755.1 Lepidothrix coronata
TCTCCAGAAGATTTTTGAGATATAATTTACATCCCTTCAGAAAACCCATGTTGACTTTTCCATGATATATTAAATGTACTAATGTGTTCTCTGATCTTATTTGCTAAAACATTTTTTGTAATTCTAGCTGGTACAGGCTGATTTCAGGCTTACCAACATGAGGTTTTTGGTGTCTAATCTGAAAGGAATGCTTCAAAAAACCTAGTGTCCCATTTCTTCTATTGCAGACCTTGTGTAATCAAGTAGATTCAACGTGAGAGGTTACGTATCACTGTTTAAAATTGATTTGGTTGTTTCATCTTGAGTCTCTTTTGCACTCTTGCTGAATGCCTCCTGCTCTAGTCCTCTGTCTGCATGTTCCACAGCATCCTCTACCACCACAGGGACTATCCCCTCAGAGACACTCTGGCTTAATTTACCCTTTCTGCCATGACTTTACCTTCTTTAAATGTTTCTTTCAGACCCTGACCAAGTACCCTGCCAGTTCTCTGACAGACAGACTTCCTGCCTTTGGGTCATCCAGAGGCAAATTTATGATCTGTTTTGCAAATAGTTCTTCCACTTTTTGGCCTTTGCTTCTTGTGCCTTTCACGTTTCATCTGCCAGATCTTCTACTTTCTAGATCTTTCTACTTTACTAGATGATCTTGAAGGACCCTTCCAACCCAAGCCTTTCTATGATTCTATGATTCTTTCCTCATTTGGGCACATCTTCAGATTTCCAGAAGGATAGCTACTTTCTATCACAACTTTTTCTCTCTGCTGCCTGATCTTCCAGTTTTTTTCTTTATAACCCTTCTCAAGTCCTTGCTGATCAGCAGGTGTGTCCTGTACCTCCAGTGGTGGCCATCAACAGCCTCTGATCTCTCCGTGAGGATTTGACTCTCTTGGCTCTTCCTCAGAGACTGTTTTCTAACAAGGGCCTGTTGACCAGTTCCCTTTCTGAGGTCAGTGCTGTGGTGGTGAACTGTCTGGCTCATTTCTCTTGCAAAGAGGTTGGATCTAGAGTATACCACAGGCAGCAGACTCAGGTAGACAGTGTGCTCTGGGTCCCTTCTCCTCTGGAATGTTCCTCCAACAGCTGTCCCATGCAGCAGTCTCCTTGAGTGCCCCTGAGAGTGCAGGCAGGCCCTAAGCCATGCATGGGGTGGTGCTGAGGCCATCAGTAACTGCTGCAGTTCAAAGGAAAGGGGAAAACTTCAGGTTCCAGTTCCACAAAGCCTGGATTGCAATAACAGCCCCCTGCCGAAAGGAGAGGGGCCACTTCCCCCTCTGGATTTGCTGGGAAGCAGGTGTCAGTGCACACCTTGCTGTCAGAGCCAGCAGAAAGTCAGAGGTGAAACCTCTGGCTGGGAGGAGGAGGAAGAGGAGAAGCCAGGGGCAGAGTGAAGCCACCTCCCTGGGGCAGCAGCACACCCCTGATCCAGCACCCTGTGGGATGGGAACAGCTCTGACAACCCGACAGATCATTTCCCAGTCACTTCTAAGAGTCAGGTTTTTCTTTAGGGAATTGCTGAGCTTTTAGCTATCACATCTATGCATGTGTGATCTGATTAAACAGGAACTGAGGCTGAGAGCTACTGTTCTCCTTTTCAAGAGGCACAAAAAAAGCAGCAGGATCTGCCCGAGGCTCTGAGCAGAGTAGGCAAACCTGAGCATCACTGCCTGGGGCTGAGGGGCTGGTGCTCAGCTGGAGCCAGGCAGCTCCTGTGGCTCAAGGAAGAAGGGGGTAGAAGCAGGCCTGGCTGGGAGAAGAGAAAGGGGATCAGCTTGCTGCTGCTGGAGGGCTGGAAAGCTGGGCTGGGAGTCAGGGAGCACGTCCCTGCCTGCAGCCAGGAAAGCCCTGCAGTCACCCGGGCAGCTCCACCGGGAACTGTTGCTTCAGCAGTCTTGTGCCCTTGGCATGCCTGGAGCCAGCCCTAATAACTGGGATTAAGGAAAGGCAGTGCCTTAGGGCAGCTTAGTGAAATCCAACGGTTAAACAATCCCTAAGCAAAGGCAGCAAGTGTCTGGTTGGGGCTGCACTGGCTTTTCCTGACTCTGAAGGTGAAACCAGGGGCCTTAAAGATTATGAGCAGCTCTATGCTGCAGCCCAGTGAAAAGTTTTTAAGATGTTCTCCCTGTTTTCTTCCTTCCCCTCTCACCTTTTTTCTTTGTGTTTGTTTCCACTATACCAGTGAGATACTTTTTACTAAATTCAAAGTGTATTTCCATGGGAGAGGTGGCTTTAAAGGCAAAATCATGTCACTGCCATTGATGATGGCAGATGACAGCATCTGATTTGGACAAAACTCCATTTTATGACAGCTGGATTTTAAGTAGGGGTTGTAGGCTTTGAGACAATGGAATCGGCCACCTTCTCCTTTAAAATCATCAGCAAGGCTTCCGCTGATGGCAAGCACCGAATCCCCACAGCTTTCCCAAGAAAGCACTCAACTGCAGCCAGGGAGGTGAGTGACCTCCTGGAGGGTCACAGACAGAGCCAGGGCTGCCAGTGGTGCTCCAGGACATGCAAACTACTGCTCCTGGGTTACACTTTCCATTACAAAGCAAAACTGAATGCTGCCATGAGGTGAGTGGGATCCAGATGCTGCTGCTGAACTTGCTTCTGTGAGCGCCTGTAAGGAAAGATTTAACTTGTAACTCAGTTGTGTTCAACGTGAATTGTATAATAGCAGCTGCAGGGGTAGTGGCTTACAGAAAAAATTAATTCTCTATCTTTGGTATTCCTCTGGCTTCACAGACATGAGGGACTTGACTGTGGGAGTCTTGTTGGCTTTAATTAGATTGATGAGTATTTGGCATTACTGGAAATACAAACCTAAGCTGTTGCATTTTCAAAAATGCTGGGGTTTTGCTATAATGTGACCAAGCTTTACTTCTAAAATGTGGTTTAGTTGTAGAGATGGAAATAGCAGTTCTTTATATCTACAATATTTCTGTGGGCTCCCTGCCAGATAAGCACACAGGGAAGAGTGCTATGGCCAAGAGCACAGTGAGCTGTGTCACCATTACCCATGGGCACAATCCTGCTCCATTTGATGTTGCCAGAAGAGTCTTAAGAGATTTTTCAGTCTATTTGGGTTTGGTGCATCTTGGAATTTCATCTCTGCAGTCTGCTTCTGTGGACTATTTTTTCCTTCTAATTCCATGTGAAAAAAATAATGAGAGGGTAAAACAAGTGGAGAGTGTGTTAATAGCAGCAGTGCTTGGTGTGGGCCCCAGACCATATGCTCGGCACAAACACACAGAGCTCCTTCAGCAGAGCAGGTTGTTCCTCCTCTTGCTTTTCCTGAACACATGGTGCAGACCACTGAAGGCCTTTTCTGGACCCACTGTTAGTGTCAGCAAATCAGGGGTCTCACCGCACACTGCTGAGACCCAGCCTCATTGCAGTAACGCCGCCAGGGCAGCAAGTGACAGGGGGTGACACGTCCGGGATGTGACAAGCACAAAATGACACATGCAGTGCATGCAAAGCGCTCAGGTTTCACTGAGTAGCCTATGCTGCCCAGCTCCGGTAGGAAGATGCAGTGAAACCCAGTGGGTTTCACTGCAGATCCCAGTGAAAACAAACACAACTTTGCAGACCGTGAGCTGGATGTATGTGAGAGATCCAGCTCCGGGAATATAACAGTATAGAGAGCAGCAGACAGCGTGTTTGAGAGATCAGGTCCATGAGACCAGACCAGAGGACCTGAGGATCTGGTGCTGTGAGCACCAGCCCGGGGACTGAGGGCAGGCAGGATAGGAGGGCAGACAGGGCAGGCAGCAGGCAGGGGCAGGCAGCAGGCAGGGGCAGGCAGCAGGCAGGGGCAGGCAGCCCCTTGCCGGTGCCACAGGCAGTGCCGCATCCCCGCCAGGCCGCTCGGGGAGAGCCGCGCGGGCCGGGCCGAGCCCCGGGAGTGTCACGGCCGGCCCTGCCCGGTGCTCCGGCCCCTCCTCCCGGCCCTGCCCTCCTCCCCGCCCCGCGGGGGCCGCGGAGGGGCCGCGGGGAGGGCGCCCGGCGGGGCTGACGAGGCCGCGGCTCCCGCGGGACGGGCCCCCCCTGCCCCGGCCCGGCCCCGGCGGAGGGCGGGCGGAGGCGGCGCGGGTGCACCTGCCGGGCGGGCTGGGCCGGGCTGGGCTGGGCTGGGCTGGGCTGGGCTCGGCTCGGCTCGGCTCGGCTCGGCTCGGCTCGGCTCGGCGGGGCCATGCCGGCAGCCACGGCGCCCGCGCTGGACGCGCCGCGGACCCCCGCGCTGGGGCGGGACAGCCCCCGCGGACACACAGGTACGAGCGCGGTCCCGCATCGCTCCTCGCACAAGTTCACTCCCGCGCTGCAGCGGAGGGGAAGGGGGATGCCGGCGGGGGTAGCGCCGGAGCCTGGGCAGGGTGCGGGATCCCCCCGGCGCAGGGATGCGGGCTGGCCGGGGCAGGGTGCGGTGCCCCCGGACAGAGGTGTGTGTACCCGGGAAGGGGTGCGGGAGACAGCGGGGCTGCGGTGCCCCCCGCTCAGACCCAGACCCGCTCCCGTCCCACTCTCTGCCGGCTCCGGGCCGGTCCCCGCAGTCGCGGAGGGCCGGGGGACTCTCGCCCGCGCCTTGGAGCTCTCAGGGACGCAGCGGGTCGGGGCGGGTGTCCCGGAGCCGCCCCGGTCGCGGGGGGTCCCCGCGGGTCCCGGCGGCCCTGGGACGGCTCTGCCAGGGCGGCGCTCGGGGCCGAGCGGGCCGGGCACCCCCAGGGCCGGGGGTCGGAGCGGGGCTGGGCAGCAGGCCGAGCCCCGGGGGAGCATCGCTGTCAGGGAGGGAGCGCTGCGGTTCACTGCTGGGACTTTAGGGTTCGTTCGCTGAGGTGGCGGCGGGCACTGGGTCCGGGTGCGTGGGTACGGAGGGAAATGTCCAGGGATGGGAGCTGCTGGTCCTCAGAGACATCGTCCCTGGGCACATGTCACTTGTCTGAATAGGAAATGAAGATATCCGTATTTTAATGGGATGTGATAATGTACTGAGGGGTGGAATGAGGAACCGTTCAAAGCGTTTTGCTTCCTTTTCTTTCTCTTCCCTTGAGTTTTGGTACTCAGTTCGATTGCACAGACCATAACATCCTTTCAGAACCTCTTTGGCAGAACCTCTGGGTGCAATAATTTGGGGATAGTGGGAGATGACAGAGGGTCTGCCCCTAAACTGGTGGGACATGCCTACTGCACTGGCCGTGGCCCTGGTAGATGTCTGTGTCCGGAGGGAGCAGAGCCATGACCTGGACCCGCTGGCCCGGGCAGTGCTTGGTCCCAGCCACAGCCGGCTCTGGAGCCTGGGAGCAGGGTGGGATGGAGGAATGCTGGAGCTTGGTGCAGCTACGGGGAGCTCCTGGTCGCTGGAGTTTCTTCCTCCGTACTGCAGATCACAGGGCTTTCCCCTGGCTTCAGTGCAAGCATGGCTGTGCACTCCTGAAATCCAGGGTCCTCCTTCTCATGTGCAGCCTGTCCCCTCATATCCCTGCGCTTGAATCTGCTCGTGAGGTTCTAACAGACTTTAAGGCCTGATTTTGTTGTGCCCATAGAAGTGAGCAAACATATTTGGGCTACCCGTGTAGTGATGCTTTAAATTGCATCCTCTGAATGTGCTTAACTGTGCATTTAATTTGAATTTAATAGAGCAGTTCATTTGAAAATGCAGAATAAGTTATGGGAAACCTACTTAGAGAATTAACTCAAGCCCAAGTGTAGACTCTGTTGCTCTAGTTTGATAATGTTGCTAATTATTGATTTTTTTTTTTTTTGAAAGCATGTATACTTGTCTGCTTTTATCTGTTGTGTCAAAGTCTTGTGGGAATGGGTTTGCCCCCACTAAGATGAGTTTTGGAAGCAGCATGTGCTGTGTTACACTCGGTCTTACTGATTCTTTATAGGTTAATCTGTGGCAAAACTGCCACAAGTGTGGGATCCAAAAAAAATATTTGGCATTCAGATTAGAAATCCACCCCCAGTTAATCCCTCAGGTATCTATAGACTCTCATTCAGGATGCTTCATTTAAATGCAACCCTGTTATTTATGCATCAGTGTTTGCTGCCAACTGTATTTATACAATATCTTCTGTTTCATCGTGTAATTATTGGTGATCCTTCTTCATGCTGAGTGCCCCCTTCCACTATTACAGGCTGTGAGCAGTAGGGTGATAATAAAGATTTGGGTGGATAAACTCCCTCACATGTTCCTTTTGAGAGGATGAAAAAAAAATACGGCAAAATTTCCATTTGAATTAATGTGTGAATGAGAGAGAAATTAAAGGAAGTTCCTTGGCACACCCTTGATGCCTTGTAGCACTTAGAGGGTCTTTCAGCTTCCTGAGACACAGCTGTGAGATTCAAACACCCTCTGCTTTTCCTGGTCTCCCTCTGACAAGGAGCAGGAAGAACGATCCCACTCTGTGTTTGGGGAGAGTTATCAGGGCACCTCCCAGAGGAGCTGTCAGCAAATGTGCAGGGTGGGAGCATAGGGCAGGGGAAGATCACAGCAAACGTCTGGAAGCTGAGAAGGAGCGTTCTGCAGTTCAGCCTCTTACATTTTGAAACTACACAGATGCTGTTATGTGTTCCTACTGTACTGTGGTGGTTTTGCTGTCACAGCAGCCTTCCAGTGTTATTGCCTTGCTGCAGTAGTGCACTATGGACACTCATTGACCAGAGCTTGCCAGGCTCGTTAAATTCTCCAAAAAAGCCTCTGGCATTCTGAACTGCTTGTGTCAGTGGTGCCCCAGCACTCTCCTGCCCGGTGGGAATCGCCATGGAGCAGGGTGCTGTCATCAGCCCTCCCTCTGCCCTGCCACTGGGACACTGGTGCCTCTGAAGCTGCTCAGACTATACTGGGGGCATTTTGGGTGAGATAGGAAGGAGTAACGAAGGTGTATCATTATTTTTAGTCTCCATGTTGCTGAAGCTGAAGGCTCTGGCCCTCTGGCTTGCCAGGGTGGTACCTTGTTTTTGCTGTGATTCCTCCCTTATTCCTTATGCCATCCTGTAGCTCTCTCAGACCAGGCAGCACATACTTCTGTAAACATAGAGAGGCATCTGCAACTACAGCCACAGACAAAGGGAAAAGAAATGCAGGACATGGCAGAAAAACTCATTTTGACAGGTTATAAACGAGTAGGTCTCTCTGCCGGGCTCTTGTCTGTAGTTGTGTTTCTTTCTCATCCCTCTGCTTCCCAAACCAGGGAGGGGGAGAGGTTTTTCAAGGTGGGACATGCTGCAGGATGCTGTGAATGCTCCAGGCCAAGTCGTAGAAGGAATTACCTAGCACACACCGCTGAAGGGAAGAGGCTGAAGGGTCTCTGGCTTAGGACAGACACAAACTGCAGTTTGCTGGAGGATGGAGGAGGGATCACCACGTATTGGCTAAGTTGTCCCCTGGATGGCTGTTGGTGGCTGTCATAGTAGGGTGCAGGTATCAGGATGGATGTATCTGTGGTGTGACTTGAGGTGTCTGTTCTTTTCTTATGAGAACTTTATTTTTCTGAAGTGAGTTTCTTTGCCAGTGCAGAAACTGAAATTGTGTTGCTAAGAACTTACAGTTTCTCTTCCAGGAAAGCAAAGGCAAAGTTGTTCTTCAAAGCCAGGAGCACTGTTGTTCTGCAGAAAGGCTGCACAGGGAGTTTCTCACCTTGTCCCTGCCATCTTGACATTCGACTCAAGATTTTAGGCTTCGGAAGAAAATGTTGATCCCGAATTTCCACTTCCACAGGGCAGAACGTGACACAACTTGGAATATATGGGCTTGTAATTGCTTCAGGGTTGTTTCTTCTTTCTCGGTTCTCCCATGAAATCAAAGCCAAACCTTGTATTAAGTAAAGTAAAAGAAGTGACAGTTGCACAACGCCAGCTAATTGGTTTTATCTCCTGTACATGCGAGATCTTAATCTGGGTAGTTAGACATTTGCACCAGGCATTGATACTGAGGGTAGGAAGGGGAAGGATTTCTGTGCTTGTCATTAAGACTCCAGAACAGTACAAAATAGAAAAGGAACAGAGTTATTGGGTTTTCTGAGTCCTCCACAGTGCAAGATTGTTCCCTATGGTGCTCTCCAATGCTTCATCCTAGCTACTCTGAAATTACCTGGGTTAGAGAGACAGATTATGATTAGGCTTCTGAATTTCAGCTAGGGAATGAGGTGAGCTGAATGCTTTAGACCCAAAACATTGATACCTAAAGAAATCACAAGTCAGTTCTTAAAACACAGAAACAGAACACCCCAATGTCAGCAGTTAACCAGGACTTTCTGGGTTAGCTGTGACCACAGATGTGGTCTATTCTAAAGGGCCAAACTGCTGAGGGTTTTTCTGTTCCCACCATGGCAGAGCCAGGAGATCCTTGGACCTTTCCCATGAAAAAGCAGAGCCTCCCCATGCACCTCTGTAACTGCATAGCAAAGAGATTTGTAGCTGTGCTGGAATTAGCATGATTTAGCTTATTAATCATGGTTGCCACTGGCTTTTTATGTGCACTGCAGAGTCTTGCCTTCAATATTGTGATGGGGACAAGCCAACGTGTAGGACAATTGCTAGTTTTCATTTAGGCATTTTATTGACACGCTGTCTTTGAAATGCAGCCGTAGATGAGCAAGCATGTTATTCTGAGGAACAGTTTTGACTAGCTCAGTGGATCAGGATTGGCAGAGAGATGATTTTGCAGTCTGCATGGAAGTCTGCCTCTCTCGCATTTTGGTTGTCAGATGTCAGAGAAATGCAGAAGTTGCAGAATGAGCAACCGCTCCCCAGAATAAATCAATTCCTGTATCTGCTGAGGGTCTCGGGGATGGGGTTGAACCGGTGCCTGGGTTATGTACGATCCTTTGCCAGCAGAGCAGAGCCCCTCGTGGCTCAGCAGCATCTTTAGGGGGTCTGTAGCTGCTAAGGGAGGCAGTGCTCACAGCTGCCTCAGCCCCAGTTGGAGCAGCAGCTGCTGGGGAAGGAATGGGTTAACTGCTTGCCTTTCCTCCAGCAGACCTGGGAGCAACAACTCCATTATCATTTCTGGGATGAAATAAAGCCAGATACAATGCTGCTCATGTGTGCCACACTCCTAAGCAGAGGCGCTTTGATTCAGAATGGTTTTGAGCAGAGGTGAAAATGGGGGCAGAAGTCAAGTAGGGTGAAGGGAAGAGATGATGTACAAAATTCCCTGAGTGCATGCGTGGGCTGGGAACAGTGTGTGGAAGGGTGATTTGGGCCACAGTGGCTCAGAGGGGTGCAAAGAGCACGTTTTGGTTTTTGATTCCTCCTGTTCAGAAGAGCAGAAGATTGTGCCTTCATGTACAAGAGCAGAATTACACCCAGGAGGGTTTCTACCCAGAGCTGCAGTTATTTCCAAGACCTTTGGTAGCTGAGTGGGTCAAAAGAAGCATCTGGACTGGGCACACAGGTTCTACTTTGCTCTAAAAAGTGATGCCCCATGAAGCCGGGGCAGTTTTGCATGGGCAAGGGAGCTCTGGTGTTTGGCCCATTGTTATTAATACATGCAGAAATTTAGATTAGGACTAAGTTTTTCGTTCATTTTCATCTGGCTGCCCAAAAGCTGCCAGTGCTTTAGCTGAATTTTCAGGTGCAGGTCTGAGTTCCCCAGCCGTGTGCAGTACAAAGGAAGGGGAGGGCATGGGGCTGCTGTCCTCTGCTCTGCTCTCTCGAGCTACTTGTCATTCTGCATATAACTCACCTGCAATCATTGACTTTTTTAATGGGAAAAAGTAAACACAATGGACTTGTTCCCTGTCCTTATACTGGCATTCCTGTCAATCTTCATGCCATCTTTCACCAATTCCTGTGGCTGGGGAGGCTGAAAGCAGGTGTGCTTATTAACTCATGCTGTTAATCATTGCTGGTCCTGGCAGGAGGTTGCCTGGCTTTCACACCATGCAGTTTGCAGGTTGCTTTGGTGTCCATGGCCAGGCACTGGCTGCACCCCCCTCTGGGTGAAGCCCAGGAATGGCAGAGCCAAACCCCGTCAGGAAAAGGACCAACCAGGAGAGAAGAAAAATGAAAAGTGATAAAACTGCAGAGGAGGGTTTTAAATCTGGCTGTTAGTTTCTCAGCCCATGAATGATTTCTGTCACCATAATGGAAGGCGTGCTATTGCTAATTTTTTCAGACTGGTGTCTAAAAAAATCAATTATTCACAGAAATCCTTGCTGACAGTTTGTGGGTGCCAGGTCACAGCTTTGTTGTTTTTGCATTTCACAGCTTAGCACAGCAAACCAAGGGCAGGAGCAGCTTGAGGTTGCTGTTGGGAAGGAAGAAGGACTTGGAGAAGCCAAAGTGGGCCAGCCAGAGGGAGTGAATGCAGGCAAGCTCTGTAGCATTCAGGCTGGTTTTGCTTAACAGGGTGGTTGGAAATTGTCCATGAAAACTAACAAATCTGTATTCCATAGTCCGTTTTAAAACAGGAAAGCTTCAAAGAGAAAAGTTGAAAAGTTTCCGTGTTCTTTACATATGCATGTTCTGCACAAATGCAATTCCTATGTTTTGGGGCTTTTTGGCAAAAAATGAGTATATCACCATCAAATAGGGTGCAGTTCTGATCCACCTAAAACTTCAGGTTTGGGGTGGATTTTAATGCCCGAAGTGTTTTTTGTCCAGCTCTGGACCTTTCCCACTTGAGAATTTTTTGACCAAGGCAAGTCAGTGCAATATCCCCCAACCAACAGGGCTTTCTACCCTCCACAGAGGTTGTGCCCAGGGTGGCAAACGTCACGCAGGAGCGAGAGGCCACTGGCTGCATCTCCGGGGCACATCTGCTCTTATCGGTGCCGTTCACTGCACGTCGCAGTGCACGACCCAGACCCAGCAGTTGCTGCAGGCAGATAACCTGGGGCCAGGCAGGGCAAATACACAGCCAGGCTGAGCTCTGTGTCCTGCAGTGCCCAGGGTAGCTGGAGAAGAGTGTTGGGGTGGAGAAGAGTGGCGAAGTGTTGGGGTGCAGGTGGTGGACGCACAGGGATGCTGCCCTCCCCACGGCTACTGCAGGGCACAAGCAGCAGCCTCTGCCCTGCCCATTGGCTGGTGGGGCATCCTTCATCCTTTCTCTGTCCGTAGGTCCTAACAGACATGCATTTTCCCTGTGGAAATAGGTGGGGGGGTTTCTTTTGTCTTCTCTGGTGGCTGGCTTTCCAACGGAGTGCTGGATTTCAGCCCTGCCTGTTGAAAATTAAATAGAACATTGAAAACCGTGTTAAAAGCAGGAGATGTCTGATCATATCCAGACTCTGCTTTGCATCAGGTGTGTTCAGATAATAATTTTCTGTCCTTTACCTTTGTGTCCTTACCAGCCACAGTTTCTCTGGGCAACCTGTGCCAGGGCCTCACCACCCTCACAGTAAATTGCTGGGGGTACAATATTGAGTTGGCTGCTGAAATCTGTATTTCCCAAAGTCACTGGCTTTCTTTAGCATATTTGTTTAACTTTTATTAACATTTGCAGTGATTGTTTTCTTGTAGAACCTGAGGTTCTTAGCACTGCTCGTCCGTGCAGCCCACTGAGGGTCACCAGAGGCACCGGTGGTTTATATATTGAACCTGAAGATCCAGAGCTTAATGGACAACATTGCTGCTGTTTTCTCTCTATTTTAGTTTCCCCATCTGCAAGAAACAGTAAAATCCTGTTCAGTTTATCAAAAATCTCTTAAAATGTTTAATTTTGGCCACAAAACTTCAATAATTATCACGGGAGGCCAGAAAATGGTGGATTCGTTATTAGTTGGCTTTTGGGTTAAATATAAATTGATCCACTTAGGTGTTACAGAAGATCATGTGCTATAATGAGAAAAAACCAAAGGGTTTTGCAGAGATCCTTGGAGGTACCAAGCCATTCAGTAAGTGGAAATCCACAGAGCTGAAGCTTTCTTGACAGTGAGCCCTTTTCTAGGCCCATTGATAGGATGGGTGCTGGTGAGATGTTTGTATTAGAACTGGCCAGACAGGGTGGGCTTGACATTTTTCTTCTCTCTGTGTTTTAAAGGGAACAAAAGCAAGAGGGTGGATTGTGTCAGACCATCCCCTTTCAGACAAAAGGGTCAGGTTTTCCAATTCGGTTTCCTACAAGCAAGCACCCGCAGCCTTCCCTAGACCCTGCGTGCCCAACGTCATCTTTGTGTGAAGGGAGAGTGCTGAAATCAGTTTGTTCTTGTAAGCTGTTGTTCATTCTCTCTCATATTGAGCTCCTGTTACAAGCATGGAGAAGGGCTTGCCCCAGGCAAACACTTGCCTGCTTTCCTCTTGATACCTGATCCATGTTAGCAAGGTGCTAAATCATAGAATCACAGGATGGTTTGGGTGGGAAGGGACCTTAAAGACCATCATTCCAATGCCCTGCCATGGGCAGGGACACCTCCCACTAGCCCAGGTTGCTCCAAACCTCCTCCAACCTGGCCTGGAACACTTCCAGGGATGGGGCAGCCACAGCTTCTCTGGGCAACCTGAGCCAGGGCCTCCCCACCCTCACAGTAAATTGCTGGGGGGACTATATTGAGTTGGATGCTGAAATCTGTATTTTCCAAAGTCATTGGCTTTCTTTAGCATATTTGTTTAACTTTTATTAATCTTTGCAGTGATCGTTTTCTTGCAGTTATTGTGATGATGAAAAGTGCTTTGAGCATTGGCCCAAGATCATGTTTACCTCGACTGTGGAAAAGGGAAAATTATGACCATCGTACTTTCCATTAGAAAATATACAAGGTGTGGATCATGGAGCCCATGGATCACTTTGCACCATCTGCAGTTGGCTGCACAAGGTTTAACAAATGAGAGGTTATTCATGAGCACTGGGCAAAAATAATGGTGAAAGTTGAAACTATAAACTACAGACTTCACCAGCCCAAAGAAGGACACTTCCACCAGCAACGACATGCCTCTCAAAACCTGGCTGAGGACAGAGGAACCCGGGGGCAGAGAGAAGGTGCAGGGATGCTCCTACTCTTTGTTATTCCGCGGAGAGAAGGAAAATTACATAGAAACATTCCTGCCCTGCAAATTCCAAATTCAGAGTTGAGCTGATGGATTCATTTGCCTTGTTCTGTGCTTCTCATGTCCCTGATTCTGCTTGGCTTTCCCTAAAGATGGGGTGGCAGATCCTGGGGTAACACTTGCACGTTGCTTTGAATTTGAACCTCTCGGAGGCTGCGGGTGTAGAGATGCATGGGGGAGGCTGAGGACCATCTGTAGAAGACTGTGGTATTGTGTAACCAGTTACTTCTGTTCTCCTTCTTGTGAATACCAATGCTCATTATGCAAGAAGCAGTGCTAGTAGGAGTTGGAGGCAACAGGAGCCAGGGCTGATCCCTGGCTGCCTGCTGGGCATGCTGGCTGGGACTGGGCTCTGGGAGCCTTGGCCTTTGGTGGCATCCTGCTGAGATCACCTGTGGGACACTTGATACACTCAGGGTCTCAGCTGAAGTGCAAATGAAAAGCTCATTTCAAGTTATTCCTCTTAATTGTATTCTCTTTAGGATCTTGATTTTAGAAACCAAGCCACAAACTCTGCTTTGTACAAATATGTAATTTATTTATTATCTGTTTTAGAGTGTCAAAGAGGGGAACCATCAGCACTAATAGCTCCGTTCACTAAACTATCACAAAAGAACTGTTGGCATTACTTCCATGGGCCATGTTTAATTGGGAACAGCTTGAATTAAGCATCATTCTGGTGTGCTCCATAGTGGAGAGATATATAGATAATAGATATATAGATAATAGATAGATAGATAGATTTAGATAAAAAGTTACCTCATTTTTCATTAGTTCTTATTTGTCATTCAGTTGGTGCCATAAGAAGAGAAATACTCAAGTGTTGCCCTCATTTCTAGATCCAGAAGTAAAATCTACAGATGAGAATAACCTGACTTTGATGTAAATTGGCAAGATAAATCAATCATGGTGAGGACAGTATGGTGACTGGAACAAATCCTGTCCTAACAGAGTAACATAAAACAGATTGGTAAGAATCACTTTACACCAATCCTACCCATTATTTATGTTTGAAATCGGAGTGGGTGGCACATGTTGCCACCAAGCCCTAATCTAGCACTTGGGTGATAGGTAGCTTGGATTTTACAGGGATTAAAGTTGCTTGCAGCCCCTACTATTCCAGAGTAGAGTTGGGAAGTGTTTAGTGCTGGCTCCTAAATCTTGGTCCATCAGTGTTGTAAACGAGACAAACTGAATTTGTCTGCTTCGGGCGTGGATGTAAGATTTTCAAACAGGGTTTCTTTGGGAGATGGAAGCGAAGGATTTGCTGCTATCCGATAATTGTTGCTGCCTTAGCAGGCATGGAAAGGTCTCAAAGGAGGCTTCTCCATCCTTCATCCATCAAAGCCCAGGTGAGATGGGATACTGGGAAGAAATCCTTCCCTGTGAGGGTGGGGAGGCCCTGGCACAGGTTGCCCAGAGGAGCTGTGGCTGCCCCATCCTTGGAAGTGTCCAAGGCCAGGTTGGACGGGGCTTGGAGCAACCTGGGCTAGTGGAAGGTGTCCCTGCCCCTGGCAGGGGGTGGAATGAGGTGGGCTTTAAGAGTCGCTCTAACCCAAACTCTGCTGTGATTCCGTGAAAGCAATGCTGCCCAAAATGGGCAGATGAGACTCAGTCTGACATGGGAGTCTCAGCACCCCTTCATGCTGCAGAACCTTTGCATGTTGTTAATTGCATGTGCTGAAAAATCAGTTTTACCCACAAAACAGACCACAGAATAAAATGAGGGCATTGGGTAGGAGTGAGCCTGAGGTGTCTGCTGTAACAGAGGTGTGAGCAGAGAGCTTATTTGAGCATGGATATGTAAACACAGAAAGAAACTAATTTCAAATATCTTTTTGCTCTCCTTCCCTCTTTCTCTCTTATTTGCACAGAAATTCCTTATTAATGGGAGAATAAGCTTTTTTTGAAAAAGCATTTTCAAAATGGTCTGTGAGAATGATTAGAAATTGGGTCCCCTCTTTCACATTTTAAAAGTTAATTATATGAATAGACCCCTGGAATGTTTTATTGGGAGTATTTTCATTTGGAAGTGCTTACATCAGGAGGGTACCACCCCTGGACCTCAAAAACCTTCCCTAGGGAGTTACTTTGTGGGGCTGTCCCTGTGTGTTGGAAGGCAAACAGGCCTGTAAGAGCTTTCCAGCATCTCCACAGCAACTTTCCAGTGGCTGCAGCACAGCTGGGGACCTTGTTCAATCTCTGCAGCTTCAAGAGCCTCAATCTCCCCTGCTCTTTTACTGCTGGTCTGGTGTCATGTTTAACACTAATTTCTTAAAAATCTATGCCAGCATCTGGATTTTCTTGTGAGAGGATCATCTCCTGGGTAGCCTTTTGTTGCTTTAAAAGCCCATCCCTGGCAGGACTCGTGGCCAGCTCTGCAAGGGAGCAAAGGCATGGCCAGGGCCAGACGGTTTCACTCTACAAAGATGCTTTGCTGCGTCTGCTTTATTTCACGTTTCACTTCTAGCTGCTTTTCTTTTGCTTTTTGACATGGCAAGCTCTTCCTAGAGCTCTTCTGTGAGGCTACTGTGCATGTTCAACATCACGGCTGTGATTTCAGGGACGCTGATTTCTGAGGTGTGTTTCTGTAGGAAAAGGGACTCGCAGAAATAATATTGGCGTGTTTATTTTCTGCAGGGTTGATAGAACCTAATGTCTCTTCCTGGCATCTGGTTATTCTAGCATGTTTTAGTGACATTAAGTAGCCAACAGTAAGCAATGCAAAGGGGTGAGCTATGTGTGTTTGGGAATAATGAGGCAAAGGCATGGATCACTCTGCACAGACAGCGAGTGGCAGCCTTGCTGACGTGCTTCCAGATAATTACTCCTGTAGTTTAGATAATTCTGGTAGATGCTTATGCAATGTATTTGATTTTCAGTCTCTGTTTCACATGGAAGGAGCACAGGAAATGTTTATGGGGCAGGTGTGCCTGGGTTGCTCTCTCATTTCTTTTTTCTTATCAGCAAAACAGAGCCATAAACCCACAGCTTGCTGACAGTGAAACCATATGGTTCCTCTTTTTGACAAATTGATTTTGCAATACAGATAATCCTGGCTGTGCATGAGAAGAGATATTTTGGATTATTTTGTTTTTAGTTCTTGCATTACTCTCTATTTTTCACTGCCTGGAAATTATGTGTGTGGCTCTTTCTAAACCCAGAGGTTGGGGTGAATTAGGAATTTATGGAGGATGCTGTGCCTCAGTGTCTTTGCTTTGAGGACAGTTATTTGTCATATGCAATAATCTGTTTGCTGTAGCCAGTGCTGTTGTGTGCTGGCAAACAGCAACATCAGATTCAGGGACTTTCTGAACACTGGATATCCTCTCAGCATGAGGCCAAGCTGAGAAATGCGTTTGCATAAAACAGCTCTTACTTTACAAGAAGCTGCAGAAGTAGTTGCAGGAACTTGAATCATAGAACCTCAGAATCACAGCATGGTTTGGGTTGGAAGGGACCTTAAAGCTCATCCAGTTCCACCTCCTTGCCATGGGCAGGGACACCTTCCACTAGCCCAGGTTGCTCCAAGCCCCGTCCAACCTGGCCTTGGACACTTCCAGGGATGGGGCAGCCACAGCTTCTCTGGGCAACCTGTGCCAGGGCCTCCCCACCCTCACAGGGAGGAATTCCTTCCCAATATCCCATCTAACCCTGCCCTCTGGCAGTGGGAAGCTGTTCCCTCTCGTCCTGTCCCTGTAGGCCTTTATCCAAAGTCCCTCTCCAGCTCTCTTGGAGCCCCTTTAGGCACTGGAAGGGGCTCTCAGATCTCCCTGTAGCCTTCTCTTCTGAACCCTGAAAAACCCCAGCACTCCCAGCCTGTCAGAGGGGCTCCAGCCCTCTAATTAGAGGGTTTATTCAATTTTACAGTTTTTAATTTTTACATTTCGGGGTGCTAACAGTTACTGCAAACCAAGATCTGAACATAACATTTCCTAAATATTTATAAAAGAAATGCAAATCAAAATGTAAATCTGGTCAGCACAAATGTTGGTGTTTTGCTTGAGGCAGCAATGTAGCCTCAGACACCTGTCTCAGCTGAAATAAAAAAATATAAATATATTAATAAAAACAATAATAATATTCTTGATTGTGGTAGATTTAGTCAGATAAACATGCCTGAAGAGTATTCAAAGTAGAAGACTATGTGGAACATCTGCTTACATAATTATGAGGATGGAAGCTTACTTAACCATGATTTTCTGGAGATGGAAAGGTAAAATTAACCCAGCAGAAAAATGTTTGCAGTGGTTGAGCACAAAAATATTACAGATAGTTAATAGTGAAGGATGCTGGAGCTAACAGGAAGGGTTTTCCAAATGAGTTTTCAGAAGGCAACTGCTGATGAAAATTAGGGCAAATTTTATCCAGAGATGCTAAATCTCAACTTGGATGAAATTCACAAAATCATCCTGGCAAAACTCCATCTGGGCATTTCAGTAAAGGCATTTGTAAAGAGCAAAAAGCAGCAGCACATTTAATGCTTTGGCTTCAGTGGGAAGAAATGGTGTTGAGAGGCTCTTAGAAGAAGAAATGGTGTTTCTCCTCTGCTCAAATGCAGGTACATCGTCGATGAACTTTCAGCTCAGGTATAGAAGCTTTTGGGCATGTAGCTTTCTGTTAAGCTATTGTTGAGATGACCCTCTGGGGTTCTGGCCCCAGTTACATTCATATAGGAATGATCCTCTGGGAATTATTCACGATCCTGTTGCAGCCCAGGCCAGAGCAAGGAAACACCCACGGTTTCATGGGACACTGGCTGTTAGAAATCTTTGTGGTGGTCAACTGGAGAAAAATATTTTAAAGCCCACGGCTGAGGAATGATGCTGACAAGGTCACTGACATCCAGAGGTTTTACCACTGGCATAAACTGTCATGGGCAAGGATAGGGCAGGGAAGGGCCAACCAGCCTCAACCAGCCACAGCTGCACGTGTTACTCAGGATGGTCAGTGCTGGATTAAATGAAATATGTCTTGAAAGAAAGGAGCCAGGGACAAATAGTCTGTTCTTTGGAGAGCAGAGGGTGAGTAACAAGCCCAGGTAAACTGGCAAGTCTGCTAACTGCCTCTCCTGAGGCTGCTGTGGTGGCCCAGTGGGTGTGCTTTGAGTCAAATTCGGCTCTGAATTACTTTCTGCATCTCGTGAACTCTAAAATCAGCCTTGAAATTGTAAAATGCAAAAAAAAAAAAAAACCACCCCAAACCCCAAACCTATATCTATATGTAAAATCTTCATTTTCCAATTTAGGACAGTGAATTTTTGTGGTAAGTCACCGAGTGATTAAAATAAAAAGCCCAAACTCTTAACACTCATCTGGAGTGAGAAGGAAAGTTGTCCAATGCATCCCATGCGTTCCAGGAATGAGATGTGGGCGGGAAGGACGAGAGATGAAGAGAAACCACCCCCTAGAAAACGTTTGCTGTCATTGCAGAAAATTGCTGCCATAGTAAATTATTGAAGGAAGTGGCAAAACAAACAGAAATAATCTGCATGGAATTAAAGAGGTATGGTTTAAAAAACTAGTGCTTGGTACATATATACTCATATATATTCAGTAGATTAGCACAGTAATTGCCTCTGTGGCTTTTGTTTGGTCTTTTGCTGAGATTCCTTTGGGTTTGTTTGCCAGGGGCAGGGGTTTTAAGAGCCTGAATTGGAGACAGTGAGGTGGGCAGCCTGCCTGCTGTAGTGTCATCCTGGGAGCTTAACGAGGGTTGATGACACAGGGGAGTTTTAGTATTAAAAATAAAATAGACTTGCTAACAACATGTGGTTCTGTCAAGATGTTCTCAAGGAGGCTATCATTTAGGAAATGTATTTTCCCCCATTTAATATTTTTGTGTGTGTCATCACAGTGCTTGCAGCCTCTAAGTCCCCTCAAGTCCTTTGGAAATCCAGTCAAAAATAGGGAGCTTGGGCTCTGATGCATAGGCAGTGCTGGCATTTAGTAAATGTTAAAAAACCACGAAGATTATATAAAACAGTTTCCAAATTCTGTCAATGCACATGTGCAGAACCAGCAAATATATTTACTGTTGTTACCTTTGAAGTTATCTGGATGTTTTGTGTTGTCTTAATGACACATCATTAAAGTTTGTGTTTAAAATGAGCGTGAACAAGGAATGTTGTGACAGTAAAACTCAGTGTATAAAGTTAGTGGCTGACATTAGGTGGCCAAGGGGAGAACAGCTCCATGGCTCAAAGGACAGCTGTATGAACAACAAAGAAATAGAAAGAGAAAAGCTGAATGAATAAAAATATACTTAAATTTAATGACCTACTGTAAAGCAGAGTTTCTCACTTGAAAAGGAAGATAAGTTGTATGTGTATGTCTCCCTCTGTGGTTTTGACCCCCTTGACACCTTTCAGCCAAGCCAAACAGAGGTGCAGTGCTATTAAAGATAGGAATTTTCTGTAGGATCATGCCAAGATGCTACCAAGTAGTCTGAAGTATGTGATCAATCCATTAGGTCTTGGAAATTCGCACGGGGGAAGATGTGTAATGAATACTCCCAGCATGAAAGATGCCAGCCTGAGTGCTGAATTAGAGAGGGTCCAACAAGACTGGGATCTGTAGGAGACCACACCACTCAGTTATTACTCTTTTTTTAGCATTTTAGTGTTCAATATGTACCAATGTGAGCAGATGATGTCACAATATGAGTTGCTTTGCACTGGGCATCGGGGCAGAGGAGCAGTTGAATGGCACCGATGGGGACTGGCTGTGGGCTGGTGCTGGGCAGAGCAGCCAGCATCGCCCACCCCGAGGTCTGGGATTTGTTCTGGCCATGAACTGGCACTGATTTACAGTCTGGCATCAATAAAACCTCAGTGGACCTTCACTCTTGGCTGTGTGTTTGCGTCTGCAGGGCAGTGCCGCCACCTCCTCCCGCCCCAGCTGGGCACACTCCAGGTTGTCCACGGCAATGGCACAGACGTGGGGACTGTGGTCATGTTCCAGTGCTCCTCTGAGCACCAGCTGGAGGGACCAGGCATCATCACCTGCGTTTGGAAAGGGAACAGCACCCAGTGGACAGCCGGAGTGCCCTCCTGCAAGCGTAAGGTTCTTCCCAAACCATTCCCTGTTTTGCCCTGCCTGTCTCCTGCAACATTAGGATTCATTCTAAATATCTGTGCAAGGAAAAAGACAAATTCAGTTTTCTTCAGAGTTTCCCCGCTGATGGTAATCACACTCCATATGTGTTCTGACATCAGTCATTATCGTGACACAGATTGGATTCATCCCTGACCTCACATCATTGCCCCCAGAATGACTGTGGCTCCAGCTAAAAGCTGTACCCTTCCTTAGAAAATATGTGGGTATGACCAACTAATGTGCAGGCATATGTGCAAACCTCTAATCTCCTGACAGTCTTTTCTGACAATGTTTTTGCTGTAAAAGAAACACAGTGATATTTTTTGAACAATTCTGGGTTGTTGCCTTTGGGCAGACACGGGGGAAAGTTACCACATTGACAAATCATGTTTGAATGGCAACAACATTAACTACCTTTCATGCTGTGTTCCTGCTTATTTGTTACAAGGTTGTTACTAATTTGACTAGAAGTAGACCCAAACAAAACTTGGTACCTCTGAGCTTTGAGCACCTCAGTTTGTGTCTCAGACCTCCTGTCACTTCAAATCCCCGGTGGATGGATTGCTCTTACAGACACTTAGTGTTCTCTCACACACTCAGTAATTCTTACCTCTTGTTTGAGAGATCCCATAAAAGAAAAATGAGAGAAATCCTTCCCTCAGAGGAAGGATTCCCTGCAGAATGCAATGCTTTGCGTGGAGCTCAGCTGAACCCTTTGTGGTGCTGGTCATTGTGACACTGGGAGGACTAGATGAGTTTTGAAGCAAGACATGCTTACTGCTCCAAGCGAGTTGGCAGAGATCTGCATTAGCTGTGCCACACCACATTCCCACTCCTTTTGTCTGGATAACTCACTTCCAGCATCAGATCCCTGTGAACACTCAGCCCTGCAGGTCATTTCTTCCATCCTTCCCCAAACAGACAAACACCTGTTGTTTGCTGCCTGGCAGATAGGATGTGATTTACATGGAACTGGCCTTGCTCTAAAGGGCTTCTTTAAAGCCATTTACCCCATCAGTATTTCTTTTTGCAGCTCCAGTTCTTGTTAATGAGAGTCTGCAGCTCATCTGCATTTGATCTGCCAACAGAGTTGTGCTTTTTAGCTACTGCAGCACTAAAGGCACTGTGTTTAATTAATTGCAGTGGTGAAACGCTTGTGAACAATTCATTAGTAACTTATAAACAGGAGATTTTTCAATAATCCAGCTTGAAGCTTGCATAGCTCCAAGCTGAAGCCAAGATACTCTGGTGTCTTGACACATACTAAAGTGAAAGGCCTCACTGAGGAGAAGTGTGAAGCAGGTAGGTTTCAGCATGGTTTAATGAAAATGTGAATGATAAATTTTGTGGACTGATCTTAGAAACATGGTTCTGTGTTTGCTTTGCTGCAGCTATACCAAAATACGAGACTTTTGGCTTTAAGGTCGCAGTAGTTGCCTCCATTGTGAGCTGTGCTGTCATTCTGCTGATGTCCATGGCTTTCTTAACGTGTTGTCTGATCAAGTGTGTGAAGAAAAGTGAGAGGAGGAGGACTCAAAGGTACGTCAAGAAGAAGTTTTTCAAAACGGTGTAAGAGTGTCCATCATACAGACCCCATTGCTGTGATAGCAGACAGCTTCAAAGGATTTGCTGATTGCAGCACTGCAATGATGTTAATTACTTAAAATCCTTAATTAGTAGGTCAGGCTTTAGGCATAGAAAGACTTGGAATTCCAGAGTATTCAAGCACCTGATGTCTGTTAATATCAGATAACCTCAGTGGGCCTGGGCAGATCTGGATTTACCCAAGATTATGCAGAAGCTGAACACACAAGTATTGTTTTCTGGCCCAGACTTTCTCTCCTCAAGTTATTGAAGATTGGCAGTGCTTCCCCTTCTTCTCTATTTCTTTCCTTTTTTTCCTTTGCTTTCCTTGAACACTGCTGGGAAAATTAATCTCTCTGTGTCACAGCCATCCAACCCCTCCCTATCTGCAGAGCATCCTTAGAACTATCACAGCACGGTGCTGGAAGGATGGAGGATTTTGTCTTCTGGCACAGAGTGAAAGTCAGTGGGCAGGATTATAAACAGGAATGGGAAGAAGTCAAATCTTCAATCAGTCCATTGTAAAAACTCAGTGTGGAGAGTGGCAGCAGGAGAACATCAGGCTGGAGGCTGGAGCCAAGCCACTGTTGCTCACAAGAGCATCCACTCACAGTCACTGCTGCAGAGAATTTTGCATGGTCTCTGTTGCCTTCTCACTTTTCCTGCTCATTATTCCCACTGGTCCATCTGATGGAGTGGAGGGAGAGTGGGGAGGACACTAGTGAAGGTCTCTGCTCCAACCTGTGCTTTATCTGCAGCTGTGTGGGAACCAGCTGAGGGGGGGAAATTCTGTCATTTGAAATCCGAGTGTATCCAAAATACGGATTTTCTGTTTCCTTGGAAAGGATTTTGTGAGTCAAAAAATTAAAGTCCTTGGTGTGATTCATAATATTGGGGTTTTACATGATAGCATGAAATAAGTTTTGAAATGATAAGTTTTGATTGACACTTTTGGAATCACCAGTTTTCTTTTTGATAAGACTATTCATATCAAAAGCCTTGTTTTTAATTTATTTTAAATGAAGTTTTGTCAAAATTAGCCATTCACGTGACTGTGATGACTTGATATTTTTCTCTTACAAGAGAAAAGCCCTTCACACTGGATATTATGACCTGATTCTGTCATCAGGCTGTAAAATTATTCCCTTTGCTGGGAGCTTCCCAGTTCTCTGCTGCCCTCTGTGCTCCCTCCCCAGGCTCCTGAAGGAGCTGCTTCATCACATCAGCAACTGAGCCCTGCTCCAGGGGGAAACCTGGGGGCACTGCAGACATTGTGTGGCTTATCCCCTCTGTCAGAAAGAACTGAAGTGATGTACAAACTGTCCATGCCATGGGAGAAAGAGTAACACAGCCCTGTGTGAAACTCGCCGGACCCTGCAGGAGTGCCAGGTGTGGTGGCTGCATCTCTGTTGTTGATGGAGGCGGAAAAGTGGATTGACTTCTGGATGCACAAAGCCTTAATCTGACTAAAAGCTGCAGGCTTCATAACTTAATACAAAGTGAGAACTCCTGGGGGTGGAAATAGTGAAATAAGTATCTCTTAGACCATCTCTGAAAGACAAGGTACCTTGGAGTAGGGAGGATATCCTCACTTTGCCTTGAGCTCTGAAGTCTGCCTGTCTGCTTTTTTTGGCTCTTTTAGTTGGCAGAGATCACCTCTGCCTACAAACCTGTCTTGCAAGGTGTCTAATGATCTTTGAAGTGCCATCTTGCGTTTTATAGAATTATAGAATCATTAAGGTTGGAAAAATCCCTTAGGATCATCAAGTCAACTGTCAACAGAGCACCATCACCATGTCCATAACTAAACCATGTCCTCATGTCCACATCCACATGTTTTTTGGAGAGAAAAAGGACAAAGGCTGCTGAAAGTCCTCCCTCTGTTCAGCCTCCTCACAGATCTTGTCCCACTGAGTGAGCAACACTGCTGTTTTCTTTGGGAGGAGCAGGATTGCAACCCAAGAGGACAGAAATGGCACCAAAATCAGTGTCGTCAGCTCTCACAATTTAATCTTGACCCATCAGCTAGTGAAAATGTCTGTAAATCTTGGACTTCTTTTAAAAAACAGGCAAAGAAATTGTGATTTCTTTTTTTCTTGCCCCAGAGTTGTAGAGACCAGCATGAAAAGCACCCTGAGCATTTCCAAAAGGGAATCCTGAAGGCAAGGGAATATGCCCTGTGCTTAACAAAGGCAACATTACCTGTCTCCTCCATTTTTAAGTCAATTCATCTTTTTAACCTGCCTGGTGATTCTGGAACCCTTAGGAATGGCAGTGCTGCAAAAATTCACAGAAAATCCTTTTTTTCCCCCTGAAATAGTTTATTCCGTAAAATGGAGATGGTCCATATTCTTTTCACACACAACAAGATGTGGCCTGACTTGTGTCACTGATGAAGGTCCATGAGAACGTTGGCACATCCCACTTTATGGGACTTTTTTTTTATTACCTGTAGTCTCAAAAACCACTGTATCAAATTGATTTAATTATTGGGGTTTTGTTCCTTTGAACTGTCCACAGATGTTTAAAAGAAAATTGCCCTTTTTTTCATTTGTTTGCTGGGTTTTGAGGAGTGCTGGACAATACTTGAAATAGCACTATTTTACAGAATAATATTTATGCTATTTAAGAACTCCCCACTGTAAGGTATTATTTAAGTCTCTAGAAGTTTGACTTACACGTGAAGTTCACCATGTGTTTAAGTGCTGTGTTCAGTAAATCTGGAATTAGATTTGAACTCTAGAAGTCAGGGCTATGGTCAGATAAGAGCTCAGCTATACAGCCATATATCACCATGCTCTATTCTACCCCTTGCTGTATTCACAGAGATATGCAGCTGTGGTACCAGCTGAGAACTGAAGAGCTGGAGCACATGCAAGCTGCTTACTTCGGTTTTAAGGGAAGAAACAATAACAACAACAACAAGAAACTCCGGAATCAGTCTGTGTTTGACGACGTGACTCACATGGCCTACGATAACCAAGGCTTCTACAGGTGAGGCTGGTAAAATGGGGCAGGTTTGGATGAGTTTGTGGAACAGATTTTACACAGAGGATTCCTTGAAAATGCATTTTAAAAGGAGGCCCCTGAAAGGACGTGATGCCAGTGGGTTGTCAGGGCTTGTCCTTGAACTTGCCCATCATGTGGAGAATTAATGTGGTGAAAAAGTGAGACAGCAGAGGATTGAGCGTGACCTCCCCTCTCACAGCTGCTTCCTTCCCCAGCAGTGTCTGGCTGAGCCTGGTCTGCAGGGGAGGTTGCATCAGATTAGCTGGAGAGAGGTTTTTAATTGGCTTTGTTAAATTGATGCTAAACTGCAGCAGGGAAGTCTCTGCTCGGTGGTGGTCGGTGGGATCAAAGTGCTTCTTTCCCAAGAGCCGTGGGAGCAGAGGCAGCCTGGGACACCAGGGACTGAGGGGCAGCCCAAGGTGAGCACCGAGCACTGCTGTTCACCCCGCAGTGAGCAGGAAAGCTCCCTTGAGAACTGGTTGTCAGGGCCTGCAGGGCAAGCACAACAGGATCCTCATCCCCAAGGCAGCGAGAATTCCAGTGTGGGAACCCTGACCCTGGGATAGCCCCAAGACCTGCCCTCACTGGAAGAAAGTACATCACGTACTGTGGGTGTGTGGATGGTGAGCACGGGTGTTCTTTGTGCTGGTTCAGAGCCAGCTCTGTGTGTTACACTGACTGTGGTGGTGCCAACAGAAGGAAACCAGAAAAATGAGTATGTGTTAAAATCTAACCACTGTTTTACTAATACTGTTCATTAACACACGTCCTTGTGTCTTTTACATCCTCTGGGTTCTGCTTTGTCATCGTGTATGATAATATACAGCACAGTCCTTGTTTGCCTTTAATTCACTGCTCAACTGTACAGCCTTTCTGTGCAGCAGTATCAGTGACTTCTAGTGCTTACCTGCAGAGAACATCTTATGCAGATTATAAACCTGGTTCTGTGTCACAGTGCAGCTGGAAACCATGTTCAAATGGAGTTCAAATCATGCACAAAAGTCTGATGGCTGCTTAATTGACTTCTGGCTTTGTGTGATTTCAGAAAGATGTATAAAGGCAATTAAGTGCTGCTTATAACCTAAACGATTTTCAGAAGACTCAAGATTCAGTTTTTAATTTTGGGTAACTTCAATCTACTGTGATGTTAATGTTTTGTGTGAGTGTTATCTGCTTTTAAAATAGCATGGATAAACTTCTAAAGGGCTGTAAGCAGAGGTGAGAGCTGTCATGGAGCCTTGAGCTCCTTCTGGGTCCTTACCTTCATGGAGCAGAGGCTTGTGTGTACTGAATTCTGCACACCTTTTCTTGTCTGAGAGTAACAGGGAATATGTCATTGATCTGGATGAGCAGCTTCTCTGGGCCGGAAATCAACAAGTTTATTATTTCTTTAGAAAACTGGAAGATGTATAAACTTCAGTGGGGAATGGCAGAGGCAGGAGGAGGAAAGCCTGGGAGTTGTGTTTTTCCCAGGTAGAGCAATGCACATGCTGTGTGAAATCCTAGTGCTCATACCTGGCTCTTAGTGCAGGAGGTCAACTAGTAATCAAGGTCTGCTTTATCTCCAGCGTGTAGAGGTGATGGGGTCCTGGCTAATCACCAGCCAGAGCTAAAACCAGCTAGGAGAGGAGGTGTATTAGTCTGTGCACCCTCAGCCACAAGTCTGGCTGTTTTGCACGTGGAGAGCGGGCGCTACTTCTGATCAGAGATGGAAATGGCATTGGAAGTGATTCTGAATAAAGCTGTCCTAGAATTGCTCTTGGAACAGATGTGACCCTTCCTTATTTTTACCTTGTTCCCTTTCTCCACTCAAATAAGAGCTGTTTAATCAACATTAGTAAAAGATGCTGATTTCTACTCCCTAATTCAGTTAAATGGCTATATGTGCACGATGAGATGTGGGAATTCTGCTAACAGGGTCTCTTGAAGACAACAAATGACCTGTCAGCTTTGTGTTTCACTTGCAAGTCTTACTTTTTGTGTGTAGCAAATTAGGCTAAGTTTTCTCATCCTGTGCTTATCCAGCTTACTGGGAACAGTGGGACAGTGTAGGCAAATCCCTGGGGAGGGGCAAACATGTGCTGGGAAGACCAGCATGAAAGGACATGTTCCCTGGCTGGGTGATTCTTGAGGTACCTTTCTCCATCTAATGTGAGGTGGACATGTTGGAGGAGATCTCTAACCCTGCAGGTGTTGCTGTAGTGCTGGGGCTGTTACGGTGTTGATTGCCCAAGGAAATAAATACAGGCACATGGCATGGTTAGAAAAAAGCAGCAAGACTGAGGGCAGGCAATCCCAAAGGACACATTCCGTATATTGCTGCACGTCCACGGCCAAGAACAAACCAAAAGATAATTTAACCAAGGCCCCCCAAGGAAGGTTCAGTCTTGACATGAGGAAGCATTTGTGTATTGAGAGGGTGGTCAGACCCTGGAACGGGCTTCTTGGAGAGGTGGCTGGTGCCCCAACTATCAGTGTTCAAGGCACATGTGTACAATGCCCTTAGTAATGTGCTTTAATTTTTGGTTATCCCCAAAGGGGTCCAGCAGTTGAACTGGATGATCCTTGTGGGTCCCTTCCAACTGAGAGATTTTAGTCTAATCCAGTCTAGTCTAGCCTAGTGTGGTCTGCGCTGCTCTATCCTACCCTACTCTGTCCTTCCCTATCCTGTTCTTTTGTTGATGTTTCAGACATTGGGAGGAATTGTGGAGTAAATCACTAGACCTCTGAGCAAATCAGCAATCCTACTTGGTTTTTCTAGTCAGGAACTGTCCTAGGCAGCACAGGAGGTAAATTGTTTTGTCCTTGCCTTCCTGAGGGCTGCAGTACGTGCTGTTCTCCGCCATCCAGCCATGGGAAGTGGCTCTGCAACCCACTTAGAAGGGGAGGCTGAGATGAGGGGTTCCCATGTCTGAGAAAGGAGTGGGTGGAGGCCTGACAGTTTCAGTCATTTTTACGACAGTGTTTCCTTTTCTTAAAGAAAACTACTCTGCTGCTTCTTGCAGCATATGAAGTATCTGGAAGAGTAAAAACTCCTCCACGCTTGAAGAAGACCCTCCTGAGTATATCTTAGCTTATTTTTGACTAGAAAAGAATGTAGGTCATGCTGCTTTTCAGATTTAATTGAAATAGATTTAGAGATTAACCTTTTGATTCACCACTTTAAGGATCAAAATATTTTAGGTAGAGATAAAATAAAAAGCCAGTTCTTTCAGGCAGGTAAGGTGTTTGTTATGGTTTATGGAGAAATTTAGGATTAAGAAACATCAGTTAAGGCAATGCCTTAGTATGCTGATGAGATAATTTTGGCTGCTATGAGGTGACATGATGTGGATGCACAATGCTGATGTATAGAAGTTATAAATAATGGAGAAGCCCAGCTGTTTGACAGTAGAGGCTCCAGTGTGCAGTTCTGGACCTGTCTGCCACAAAACAAGATCTTTTTGCCCTCATGTTTGAAGCATAGAACAAACATGATGAATATGTAATTTTGCAGGGAAACACTGAATTTTAGTTGCAACTACACTAATTATAATGAGCCCCATTCTGACTTCCTGGCTGCTTGAACAAATTGCTTTAAAGTGCTGAGAAATATGTGTACAAATACCTGGGATCATTAACTACAGAGTGCAGTCACTGCTGATGCCTCCTCTTCCATTTGGATGTAAGGAATCACAATGAGGAATTTTTAGCAGAAAGTCTTATATGCAGGTGCTGTAAGTATTTACAGCATATTTGCTCTTTTATAGTATTTAAAGGGCTAAGTAATGTTGAGCAGGGAAAAACAAGTTACAGATTACGGGGCTGCTGGGAGGGAGGTGTCTCCCCAGTGTTGCTTCTCAGAAGTTCAGAGCAGCCAGCAGAGATAGCAGGTTGCTCTGTGGTGCAGAGGTTTGAGCCAGATTAGCTGAAAAAAGGGTCTGTGTGTGTGGGAGGGAGATTAGCTGCAGCTCAGGGCCACGTAGTTAGAGGAGAACAATGTCCATGAACCTCCAAAGCAGCCCCCAGGAGGATTGCTGGGCAGAGGGCTTGTCAGGGTGTTGGGAATAGCTCTCACAGCCTGCAGGATGTACCAGGATATGTTGGGTTTGAGTCAGTTAATTTCTGATGAAGAATAATACCTGATCCTGCAGTAATTCTTCTCTGGAATAATTGCTTGGGGCACCCACCACCTGAGATGAACAGTCCTCTTCCATCCCAGCAAGGAGCCACATGGGAGAGCTTGGATCAGGCAGCTGCCTGAGCAGGCAGGTTGTCCTCTGTCCTCTGCCCCGTGACAGGCACAGGGTAAAATATCAGTAAAGAGAAACTTAAAGGCGGCTGTCCTTTAAGTTGTATGTACCTCAATTAAATTTCAAGCATCCATGCAGGGATGGGTCTATCTTGAGCTTGTTTCTGTAGTTGTAGCATTTTCACTTGTTCTTTAAGTGCAAGCCATCAGTCCCCTAAAATACACAAGGAAATGCAAGTGTTCTGTAGCAGAAAGGGGAGCCTGAATCCAACTGGAACCACTGGAAGGTAAAATATGCACAATCTAGTGTTAACATAGTGAGAGCAAACAGTGAACCCTTCTGGCATGAAGGGACATTAAAGAACCAGGTACTCCCCAGTTGGAACCTATTTATATATGGACATGTGTAGAAGATAGCTCTCCCAGGAGAAACACAAATAGCCGGTGGAAAAAATGCTGAGGAAACTTGTTTCAGTGTGCATCAGCTTCCTAATGATGGTAAGAAATAGCCACACCTTGGCTCTGTTGCTTTGCTCTTTCAGCATAACAGTGCTGTAACCTGTCCTGGAATAGATACTCCCTTGACTCAGAGATGTGCTGATTTTTTGTAAGGGAGACTTGATGGTCCAGCATTTTCCACACTCGGGGAGAACTGAGTCTAGCTGTAGATTAACTCCTCTTCATCCCCTGTCAGCTAAGATAACAACCAGAAAGAAATTAGACCAGCTCAAAAATACACCTAAAAAGTATCAAAAAAATTTGATGTGGGGGTCTTTTGTCTGGTGTGGAAGCATTTGGAAGAAGTTGTGCATTCTAAGTTTGGACTTCTCAGAGGTGAATTATTTTACACAACTCTAGACCAAGTTATAAAACATTCTCTATGAAGTGGTTGATCTGACTGCAGGAGCGAGTCAAATGGAAAAGCCCATGTCTCAGTAGGTTTAAAGTCCTCCTTTCAGCTATCCACACAGCTGGAGCATATTACCAAGAAGAAAAAATCTCTTCTGCAGAGAAGCAGGCTACTGTGTTCTCCCACAGAAGATATTTTTAGTAGCTGAAATGTTCGTACCAGAGCTCTTTCTGACTACAAGATGCTTTACCAGTGTACCTGGTAAAAAGCAAATAAGGACAATCCAACAACAAAGAATTCCAAGTGAAAAGGTTTTGCAGAAAAACCCAAAAGCCAGCATGCTCTTAGGAGAGGCAGCTCGGCATTTTCGGGCAGTCCACGAAGTGACATGCAAGGTTGGTGAGATGAGCTCGTGGCTTTGACCTCTGCATTAAAATTAAATAAGTTTTCTTTTCCCCTTTGATTTAGTGGCTATCATGGTGGAAATTTTCCACAACTTTGTGTAAGGAGTTGTGAGGAAGGCACAAATCACAAATACATGTTGCTCTGAAAAATGTTGCTGAGCTCAGCTGTGAGCCAAGGGACCTTCTAGAAGTGTGAACAGGATGGGATGGGACACCTGGCTACATTCCTGCCTTGCCCTCTGTCCCCTTGAGGGCACTTTCGCATCTCCTTGTCCTCTGAACACCTAAATAAAGGATCTGATGCCCTTCCATTAGCAGGGTAGTGTGGTGTGGATTTACCGCAGCGAAAGGGGACAACACTTGGAGAAATACCCATTTTGTGAGATAAACTGCTGCAAAGCTTGATGGAAAATGTCAGTAGAACAAGAAAAATGCATCAGGACACCTGGAATGACTGCAGGACCCCTCATCACTGCAAGGTTTAATACTGCACCACATGAAGCATCCAGTGAAAGGGCTGCAAAGGGCAAATGACCTGTTTGATACAACTGTGTGGAATTAATACAGTTCCCTACAGGAGATGTTTGATTGTGTGGCACCAAGGACTGGAGGGGAGGAGATCCAGCATAGGAGAGGGGCAGATTTCCTTTCCCTGCTTTTCCCTGTGACTTGCTCAACCTTGAGCTTCTCTATTCATGAAGTTGTTCTTTTTTTTCTCTTGTTTTTCCTGTGCTCTGTGTTCCCCACTGCCACCTTTCAGAGACTAAAATCTTCCTTGTACCTTTTGACGTGCAGGTTTCAAAGAAAGCTGAGACAGGGGAAGTGAGCTGTGGTTTCACCTTGGGGCCCTGTCAGAAGGGGTAGGATAACTGGTTTCTAAATTACTCCCATTTCTGAATTTCAATCTTAATTGTCATCTCAAGAGCATGGAGGGGGCGTGTACAGCAACATGTGCTTTCAATAGAGCTGCTGTTATTGTTTTCAGAATACTTTCATGATCACCCCAGGGTCTTGTACAAAGCCACCAGATATACAGGAACAAAAAAAAAAAAAATGCCTTCCCATCCTCCAGTATAAAATGTGTTTTCAGAGGCAGTGCCAGCAGCAGGCACTCTGTGGCAGCCCCGCTGCTCTGCATTCTCACACGTCTCGGGTGTCCCGTTAACAGCATTTTCCCTCCAGCAAGGAATAGCTCTCAAGTCACACAAACCAAAATTCTTGTGAATCCTCTAAACCCCATTGATAAATGCTGTGATGGCCATTCTTCTCCCCAGATGGGAACTCTGAATTTATCTGCCAGATGAAGGCTGTCCTTCTCAAATGTACCGTGCACCCAGCCTGGCTGTGCAGCACCCAGCGTCCTGGGGTGGCTTTGCATTGCCAGATAAAGGTACAGGGAGGGCTTCTAAGCCTCTTACCAGGATGTTTTGGAGTAGCCCAGCTGGGAACTGGAGTTAAGGGAAGTTGAAGTGCTTGAAGAAACAGTCACACTTTTTCAGGACAAAGTACAGAGCTCCCAAGGCTGAGAGAGCAAACTGAAGGCTGTGTCTGGCTGAGACATGCACAGAGAGCAGAGCCCACTGCGTGCACGGTTCCTTGTCCCTTGGTGACACTGTGACCCCCTTAATAGCTCTTCTTGTCCTCTGCTGAGGTGGAAGCCCAGCTTGGTGAGCTGGCTTCACTGTCCCTCTGATGGGGAGGGTTCAATGTATTTCAGGCAAGGGAGGGTGCCCACTCTTTCCTCCTCCTATGCTTATAGAATCACAGAATCATAGAATGGTTTGGGTGGGAAGGGACCTTAAAGACCAGCTAGTTCCAACCCCCTGCCATGGGCAGGGACACCTTCTACTAGACCAGGTTGCTCCAAGCCTTGTCCAGCCCTGAACCCTCCCAGGGATGGGGCAGCCACAGCTTCTCTGGGCAACCTGTGCAGGTGGAAGCCAATGGAAGTTTAATAGTTCCTGAAATGGGAGGAAGGGATTGCTAAGCCAGGAGTACAGTTGTCCTCCAAGTATAGTTTTAGCCAGTTTGGCTTCCTGAGTTGGTGGTGGACTGTGGGTAATTGCAGTTTCACAATGTGAAGCTTTAGAGGGGAAACGTCAAAGCAGGATGATTTCTGCCCAGGTGAGCTGTATTTATTGCACCATAACCAGAGTACCTAGATCTGAGCTATAATCCTGGCAGGGCAATTTGAAAAGGCTTTTTTTTTGCAAAGGCAGTTTTGCTGGCCCATGCAAAACTTTATCCCAGTTCTTCTCAGTGTTATGCTGCTTTGATTTGATTTTTATTTTCACCATTGATCACCACCTCAAAAAGATGGAACTGAGTTCCTCATGCTATAAAAAAATAATGAAATGCACAGCAGCAAGTATCTCAAAAGATTTCTTTTGGCAGTGAGGTGTGCAGAGTTACTCCAGGTAGTTTCTGTTCCCCGACAGCGGCTCACAGGGGTGCTCAGACAGGTGTTCTGGTGCCCAACACAGAGATACTTGAAGCCTTGTTGAGGCCCCAAACTTAAAAGGCACAGTTAAAATAGTGAGGTCAATACAACATAGGTGATGTTGCCAGATTGGTATTTTGAGAAATACATGTTTGTTGTTGTCTGAATTATAGGTGAGTGAATTCTGCTCCTCGGAGGACCTCCTTGATGAGTATGTGCAGACTACGCTGATCCAGTGTCCTCTCACATCCAGTACAGCAGTGTTCTGAGATGCCTATACACTATCTGACTGTAGCTCATGCCCCAGCTAGTTTTGTAACACAGCTTTGCAGGGAAGAGCGAGATTTAGTTTCCTTTACGGGAGAGATGTATCTGCAGCAGACCTCCTCTGTACCAGGACAACAAGACTTCAGTTGTTTAGGTTTATGTTCTGTTATTTCCCTGCGGTTCCTCTGTGTTTGCATGTTTTGTGCTTGAGCATTTCTGCTGGTTTCTGCAACTGATAACTGCAGAATGCAACTTCTGTTTCCTGACCAGCTTTTCAGGTCTGAAAGGGTAAGACCGTGGACGTGGGTGTGCAGGCTGCTGCCTGCAGAGGCCACACCGAGGGCTCAGAGGCTGGAGGAGTTGGCTCACCTGCAGTGAATGTGGGGCAGAAACCCTCAGCCTTCCCCCTGCCTGCACGAGCTGCTGATGTTTTACAGAAGCCCCCAGGCTGCAGTAGTTTGGTGTGGCCCCAAAGGGTCTTACCTGCCTCTGGTGCACAGACCGTGTGTGTCCAGCCCACTGCATCTGTCAGCAGAGTTCAGGAACGAGCTGATCCCATCCCCACCACGCTCCTGAATGAAGGGGGTGTGGTTTACTGAGCATCTTTTCAGCAACTCTGCCATCTCCATCTGCCACTGCTCCTGCTCTGCACCACCCACTGCTGGGCTGTTGCTGTCTGGGGCAGTGGCCTGTGCTGGCTTCCCCCACAACTGGGCAAACCTTTCCTTCCTGGTGGGGAGTGGGATGGATCAGTGACTGCCAGTGCTGCAAACACAGCCTGAAGTCCCTTCAGTACCAGAGCAGGCAGCCAAGAGCTACCACGAGCCCTAATGCAACCACTGGCAGCTCTGCAAATAACACCTCATATCCCACTGAGCACAGCTGGCTCCTGTGCTCCCAGCAGTGCTCCACTCCGAGCAAGGATGTTCCTTCTGCACCAGGCTCAGCATTCAAGTGCTCTCAGTCACATTCTGCCAATAGCATGGCACTACATTGAAGCTGGGGACTCGTTTGATGGCAAACAAACAAAAAACATCTGCCCCAATGACAAAAAAAACCAACCTCACATGTCTTTTCAAGGTCTGCATCAGCTTTTACAAAGACATCATTATTTGCCCCAGTGCTGCCAAGTGGTTTTGATGCTGGGAGAAGCAATTCCTTATGGTACAGCACAAGTGGTTTGTGAAATGCCTGATGTGCAAATAAAACAGATTAGGAAGTTCTGTTTCCTCACCAGAATTAATGGAACAGAAATAACTTTTTTCTCTGTTGCTTACAGGTTCCAGGAGGAGTGGACTCGGGATGTGGTGGCTCCTGGGCATTGTAAAGGCAATGATCAGGTGCTGAAGCAGAGCAGTGGTGCCCCTGGGCCACAGGCTATGCCCAGACACACCACCATGGTGCAGACAGTGAATTCCATACACGTTGCTGAAGTCTATGGCCATAAAGATGGTTACAACAAACCAAGCTGCCAGATCCCTGGATAACTGGTGTCTGAAACACAACTGCTCCTCTGGACCAAAACAAAATTTGGATAGAAATATGTGCCTTAAAGACAACACAGAGAGTTCATTATTCGTTTGAGTTTGAAAGTTTTCTATATTCCAAGATGGTTGTTTAACAGAAGTGCTTCAAGGTCTGAGACAAATAAAACCACGAGTGTTGGGGCTGGCAGTTTGTAGCTGTTCTCTACAGTTTGCTGTGCAGTGGGACCATGGCAAAAGCACAGTGTCCTTCTAGACAGCTGGAGAGGAGGTACCAGGTTTGTATATTTACCTCTTACAAAGTCGCTGATGATAATTATGCACCCGTCTGATGCCAGCCTTCTCCGGACCCTTGGGTTTTGTAAAGCATTCCAGAATGAAAAGTCCCCTGTATTTTTACACAGTAACGTGCTAGAACTACAATAAAATTTTGATTTTTAATGGAACGCCGTGTTTTGTGTCAGGAAGGTCTTTTTCTTTAATTCATCTGCTCTGCTTTTAGAGACGCTGTGAGACTGGCCCATGTCCAGCTCTGCCAGCCTGTGGGAGAGGGGATGGCACACAGAGAGGTGTGCAGCCCTGCTGTGTCCCACCCTCTGTAGCTGCTGCAGGTGTGGGAGCAGTGCAGCCTTCCTAGAGCTCAGGGGATCACTGCAGCATCCCTGTGAGAGCACTCAAAATAAAGGGCTGAGGGAGCTGTTGGAAACCTGCCTCTTTTCCTATTACTGATCTATTCCTAGTGTGAGGAAAAAAAGGTGGTGTGTTTTCTTGTTTTGTCCATTCTGAATAGTTAAGTAACTGATATGGATGGCTCTTATTCTGCTGTTTATATGCACATAGATGTATATCCTGTAGTTATAGTATAGTTATTTTTGTTCAAGTTGAAGCCTTATTTATTCTGTCATCAGCTGTCTAATGGGTATTGTCACATCCCTCTCATGATGGAAATAGGACCTTACAGCAAGCTCCAGTAATTGTTTTATGGCATATCCCCTTGTTATGAATCAGGTATCCTCTTAAGACCCTCAGTTTTGAAGCTTCAGTTTTGAAATTCAAATTACTGTAGCTTGCTGGCAGGCCTAAGAATGCCCTCTTCTATCCTGGCCATACTCTGCAGAGATCAAAAACACGTGCTTGAAATTCAGTAACATGGAAGTTGCAGCAAAAGACCATTTTTACTGTTGCTAATGAGCTCAGTTCTTCTGTACAGTACACCATGGTGCACCCTGCAACACACTTCTTGGGATGAGCTGCAGAAAGGAGAATGGATGTACTTCTCATCACTCCACCCAATTAAGTTGTCAATTAATTCAGTTAATGCTAGCCATGGTTGTGCTGTGAACCATTTTGCCTGCAGTTTTTGGTCCCCTGCCAGACCCAACCAGCTCCTGTACCCAGCAGGGTGGGCAGCAGGTCAAGGGAGGGGATTCTCTCCCTCTGCTCCACTCTGGTGGGACTCCACCTGAAGCTGTGTCCAGCTCTGGGGACCCAAGTCCAGAGGAGGCCACAGAGATGCTCCCAGGGCTGGAGCCCCTCTGCTCTGGAGCCAGGCTGGGAGAGCTGGGGGTGTTCACCTGGAGAAGAGAAGGCTCCAGGGAGAGCTGAGAGCCCCTTCCAGTGCCTAAAGGGGCTCCAGGAGAGCTGAAGAGGGACTGGGGACAAGGGCCTGGAGGGACAGGACAAGGAGGAATGGCTTCCCACTGCCAGAGAGGAGCGTCAGATTGGACAGTGGGAAGGAATTCTTCCCTGTGAGGGTGGGGATGCCCTGGCACAGGTTGCTCAGAGAATCTGTGGCTGCCCCATCCCTGGAAGTGCCCAAGGCCAGGTTGGACAGGGCTTGGAGCGACCTGGGCTAGTGGCAGGTGTCCCTGCCCATGGCAGGGGGTGGAACAAGAAGGTTTGTAAGCTTCCTCCCAGCCCAAACCCTTCTGTGATTCTATGATTCTATGCACTCTTGCATCCCATGTGTGGCATTTTCTTCTGTCTGTGCCTGGCACGGGCACTGTCCCGTCAGCTCCAGCTGTGCCAGCCAGCTCAGCCGGTGGCTGCCGATGTTTGGAAGGGGCCAGAAAGTTTTTAAGAAGGTGGATTATAAAGTCTCAGCATAAGGCAGCCCCTGAGGGGCCAGCTCAGGGTGCCCTTGAGTGGAAAATGGGGTGCAGGGATGTGAAACCTCTGCACAAAGCTGTGCAGTCCAGCCTTCCTGGCTGCAGCAATTCCTCACTGCTGGCAGGGGGCTTTGTGGCTGGACAGCTGGGAATGGCTGGGCTCCATCTGCCAGAAGAAGCATTCCTGGGTCCTGTTTGGGAGCAAAGAATCAATAGCATCTATGGGGAAAGTCCACAGGGGGATGACAATAAAAACCAAAAAGTGTGAAAGGACTAAAGGGAGGAACAAAGGCTGGGAAAACCAGCCAAACATCTGAGATGCTCCTACACATGTGGCCGGAACATTAGAATTAAATGCAAAGATGTCAAAGAAACCCCATAATGAAACTTCATAAGAATGACTAGTGCTTGTGGGACAAATGCTAGGATTGGGGTCTTGGCATAGTAAACAAGGGTTTGTTCCAGGTAGGACACATGAGAAGAAAGGCTAGTGCATTAAGTCCAGCATGAGGTGAAATGCTCATTGATTAGTGTCTGTGGTGGGAGGATGAAGGGTGAAAGAACGTGGCACATGGGCAGTGGGGCGTCCAGTACTGACTCTGCAGTCACAGGAGAAGCTGGTGGAGGTTCACCAGGGAAAATAGCAGAAGCATCTTTAAAACTGGGTGATTTTGTCTGATTCCCTGCTGGAGAAGTGTACAACCATCAGGAATCCGGACAACTCTACTGGCAACAGCTTAATTTCTGAAGGTGGTGTGAAGTGGGGGGCAGTTGCTTCTGACTGTAGCAGGGAAAAACTTGTTAAAAACCAAAAGGGACATTTGGGTGAATGTGAAAATATATGACATCACATTTTTAAGAAAAGGAGAGCAGCAGGAAAAGGAAAATGGACTTCAAAGAGACAAATGTTGACATTCCCAAATAAAAAGTACAAAGATCTTGTGGAGAAACAAGCTGTCACTAACAGGGGCTGATTAAAGGCACACCAGACCAACCCGATGCAGGGGACAGCAAAAACCTAATATAGCTGCCTCAGGAACTCTGAGAACATGAAAATCAGAGTGGAAAAACTCAAAAAATGGAAATGTGGCAGACAACTGAGGTGCAGCACAAAGAGAAGTGAGTGGAGCTGTTCAGGAAAGTAAGAGGGAAATGTGAGTCATGGCCAAGCAAGGGAAATGAAAGAGAAAATACAGTGGAAGAAACAGGTAAAACTCCAGGCAAGGTTGGGAAAACTCCAGGTTGCTTGGGAAAAGCCAAAACAGACCCAGAGATGACAACCACTTAATGTCTATTTTGGATCAGGCCTCACTGGAAAGTTCACTGGTTATTGCAAAGAATTTTAATGCAGGACTAGGATTGCAGCCTCAAATAAAGCAAAAAAGGGATCAGAAATACTAAGATAAATTTGATTCCATGATGAATTTTATCCCAAAGCACTAAGAATTAGCTAAGCAATACTTGAACCACGTTGATCACAGAATCATTTAGTTTGGAAAAGACCTCAGAGATCATCGAGTCCATCTCCTTTGAATTTCCTTTCTCTTCCCCTTCTCTGTGATTATGTTAACTGGATTTCATAATTTAGCTCCCTGGTGTTTTAATTTTATAATGTGGCTTTAAAATGCAATAATATGGCTGGAAGTGAAATAAATTCCCTTGTTGGGATGTCTGGGTCAGCACACCACATGAGCAGGGAGCCTGTTCTACACATGAGGCCAAGCTGAGGTGTTGGATGGGAGAAAGTACACCCTTGAGATGACAGGGATGCTGGCAGCCATGGGAAGCACCAGAGAAAGCAGGTCAGTTCATTGTGCCTTGTGCCAGAGCACTGGCTCACTATCATTTATTTGGGCACAAGAAGCAGCAAAGTTACACCAAGATAAGGAAGCAACACCCAAACTGTTTGTATAAGATTTCTGGCTCGGCTCCCTCTGGGACTGTGCTTAGTTCTGATGGCTGCACCCCCTGGAGTCAGCCTTATTGCTCATGCAAACATGATTTATTGTCAGAAGGGAAATAAGTGCTGTGCAGGAAGGAGATGAAAGCAGCCGAGAATATAAAATAGACTTTTAAAACCTCGTTTTTATTACATTAACCCTTAAATGTTTCCCAGCCAGTGGTTCCAATTGGATTCTGCCACAGGACACTTGCATTTCCTTGTATATTTTAGGGGACTGATGGCTTGCACTTAAAGAACAAGTAGAAATGCTATAAACTACAGAAACAAGCCCAAGACAGAGCCCTCCCTGCATGGATGCTTAAAATTTAATTGAAGTACATTCCAGCAGGACGGGATAATTCTTCATGGATTTTAAAACTGATGACAGTATTTATCAGCCCAATTGCTTCTTTGCATTTTTCTCACCTTGTACTTTAAAACTGTTTCCCTACAGCAGCAGCTCTGCTGAGGCTGTTGCACTGCTTTGCTGTGAAGCTTTGCCTGCTTGCAGAAAACTGTAAGGCAGTTTTTAAGATCTGTAAATTTTGGGGAGGTTTAGGTTGGATATTAGGAAAAAACTCTTCATTGAAAGGGTTGAGAAGCCCTGAAACAGGCTGTTTGAACACACCATCCCTGGGAGTGTTCAAAAAATGTGTGGATGTGGCGCTTGAGGACATGGTTTAGTGGTGAACATAGTGGTGGTGCTGGGATAATGGTTGGACAGTGAGCTTACCTGCCCTTTCCAACTTTAATGATTATATGGTTCTACAATCTTACTTGAAATACCAAACAGGGAATGGTTTCTAAGGCAGCTGACTCGCTATAGAGGGTGTCTGATCGTACTTTCTTTGAAATGAAAATCCATTCTTTGAGACAAGGGGAAGAATGCATTTGCCACACTGGAAACCTGGAGTGCCTCAGCCTGCAAAGTGCCCAGTGCTTCACATGGGAACCCCCTGCAGCAGTAAATCTCTGAGATTTGTGGGATATCAGAGTACAGTGTTGCCAGAACCTGTGATTTTTGTCACAAGTCTCATGATATTTGTCATTTTCTTAATCCACAAATGGTAGATTTGGATGATTATGTGAAAATCACAGCTTCTATTTAAAAATCTGTGTCTCATGCTTGTCTTTGAATGGAGAAGTCGCAGTCATGAAGTGTCAAACAACAGAAAAAACACATCTCTAAAGTTTCTTTGATGGTAATGACATGGTTTAGGGGAAGCCTAACTCATGATTCACAAATAATTGAAGCTGTCAAATGTATGTATGACCTGTCTTCTGTGGTTGAAAGAAAGAGAAATACTACGTTTTGATCTGGATGGAACAGTGAAGCTTGGAAGGAACACCAGAGTATCTACCACAGAGTTAAGATTGCTTTCTTGGAGCCTTCCACATGGATTTTTGGCCATGCAGGCTTTCCCCTGGACCCCTGCCCCTTGAGTATTAGCCTGGAGGTCTCTAAAGATGCTGTTTCCTCAGCACACTCTGCTGCTGTCAATCTAACTTTGGGTTATGGCGTAATATTGGTAAAAGTTTCTGAGAAGCCCAAGACCCAGAAAAGAGGCAGAGCTGTAAAATTCATGGAACATGACAACCTGCAGGATGTGGCCAATACCACCGGTCTGAAACAAGAGGACACAGGAAAGCAGGAGCCCTCTGGTTGCACCAGACATCAGCTGAACAAGATCTAAGTGACTGATGGGTGGAGAGGATGCAGGCACCTCTAACAAGTTTGTTTCCAAAACATCTCAGTCATTAGTGATGTCTTGGAAGGAGAGGAACTAAATGAATCTGTTATCACTTATTGTCAGATGTAAAAGGCTTTTGCGACTAGTTTTTTAAAAAATGTCACATGACTCAGCTTTTTAATAACTTTAATTAAATGTGACATTTTAATAAACTCCTGCTGTGGGGTGGAGCAGTGCCTTTCCAATTTAGGGTGGTATTTGCAGTTACACCTCATAATACAGGACTATGTGAAATCTCAAATCCTGTCCACCCCAAACTGATATATGGAACCTCTCTTGTTTCTTCCCTCAGCAATATGAGCAGGTGATCTTTTCTACTTACTTTTAAGAACTATTTTGAAGAGAGAGATGATTGACAGAGCCAGTGTTGAAAGGCTCTTGTATAATTATTCCTCAAGCAATAGCCATTTCTGCTGTCACTGCAGCCCAAGCATGTCAGCTGGTGGGAACACTGGATAGTTCCCCAGCACATCGAGGTGTTTCAAAAGCCAGTCTCTATTCCTGGTACCCAATGTTCCTGCAATGATGGAATGGTGCTCTGGCACAGCAGCAAGCGAGGCAGGGAAAGTTCTTCTGGTGTAAAGCAGAGCAGCAGAAGCTTGCTCCCCAGATTTCTGGTGTTCAATATGTTTCAAGGCCAAGGTGGTATTGAAAATACTTACAGCAGTGTTTCCCACAGGATGCGTGTTGTATGTATGAGCTGGAGTCTGTAGTGACTTCTAACCCATGCCCAGTGCTGACCTTTCCTTCACACAGCCCGAGGGTTGCATGCTGGCTGCACATCATCCTCTCCATCCTCCCTGGCCTGTGGGGCTCAGGTGAGGCCAGGAGCTGGCACAGGGATGACTCTACATGTGAGGACATGTAGACAAAATGTCTTTATTCCCTCCCCAGAGCTCTGTGGCATGTCAGTTTGCCAAATCTGTTTATTTACACACTTATTTTAAGGGGAGGATGCTCAAACAGATTTATTTACTTCCTGCCTTCAAAGAATTCAATTGTTTGGGGATTTTTAAATAATCAGTTGAGTATTTTTTTCTCCTGTGTAAAAGTATTTTTTTCTCCTGTGATTTGCACTTTACAAGGGATCAAATAAGGAGCCAAGTGTGGTACTGAACATGTTTGTGAAGATGGCTCTTCATTATCCTGTGGACAACCTAACAGCCAACACAGTAACTTCTACAATATTTATCAGGATGATTTATGATCAGTATAGATGGGCTTATTCTATATGCTGATTTTTCCCTTTTGCCAGGAACAAGAGGTACTCAATTTTCCCATTATCTACATCGTCTTGTTTTACTAATGCTGCTAAAATGTCCAAGGATAGGGTGTCATACAGCAGAACTGGGGAGGTGGGGATGGGTGTAATTCTCCAGGTAATTATGCAGGAAGTTAAAACTGAGCAGGGATTTCCAGACCTGTGGGTGCTCCAGGCTATCACAGAACCACAGAATCTCCTGAGTTGGAAGGGACCCACAAGGATCCTCAAGTCCAACTCCTGGCCCAGCACAGACACCCCAACAATCCCACCCTTTTCCTGAGAGCATTGTCCAAACACTCCTTGAGCTCTGGCAGCCTTGGGCCCTGGGGAGCCTGTTCAGTGCCCGACTATCCTCTGGGGGAAGATGATTTCATCCAAGTCAGTTCTATTCCCATTTAACAGTTTGGCTTAACTGGCTGGAAATAAAGTGCTGGGAACTTGCAGCACAGCTTCTGCCTTTGTTTAGAGTCAGAGAATTTTTTTTTCATCTCCTTCTAACCAACAAAGGAATAAAAGGAATTATACCAATAATAATACATAAATAAGACTGGAAAGTAATCCATTCTATATGCAAAGCAACTGTAGAAATTACGAGTACACACACACACACACAAAACCCTTTTGAGAAAGCAGACATGGTTTTCAGAGCTCAGATCATCAGCAAATTGCCGCTGGCTTGCAGGAGCAGCGGATGCCGCCGGTCGCCGGGAGCTGTGCCGGATCTCTGGCCCTACTCGCTCCCTCCCCGTTTACTTTCGCTTCTCCAAGCAGCCCGTGACCTCTGCTCATCCAGGCGAGGAGGAGGAGGAGGAGGAGGAGGATTGCCCCGCGCGGGACGTGTGCCGGGCACGGCGCAGCCCCCGAAACCGATGGATGATGCTCTACAGAAGATGTAAGTGCATATTTGTAACGGGGAATCTGGGCAAAACAACGGCCTGAAAAGTCCGAATCTGCGGGAACAGAAGTGCGGAGCCGGAGGGGCAGTGGCTCTGACGGGAGTGGCCAGCCCGACACTGCCTTCCCAGTTTTTTTGCTTCTTAGAGCTTGTTTTTATAAATTATTGACGAAAATGTGCTGAAGGGAGCTTAGTGTGTAATCTGAGCTTTTAAGAAATATTTTATTGTATTTTCTTAAACACAAAGAAAGACTTTATTACAGGAACTCCCTGCACTATCTGGATTTAATTTGTTGCTAAAGAGATTCAGCCCTCTTGGGCTGTGGGAAAATAACAAATTGTATTGTGATTCAACAGTTAACAGATAAACCAAAGCACTACATAGCGATGCTGCCAGGACAAGGGTGAGATTTAGTAAGTCAAGTAATTCACTCAAATAAACAAATCAGTCCGTTTAGCGAGGGGAAACAGCACTGGCTTTTGAGATTAGCTAACCAGGAAATGGATCTGCTGGGAAATAAAACATTGTTGGGCAGCTCACTTCGCTTGGCCACTAGATTAGGAGGCAGAACTCTGAAGTGGATCAGAGTTTTGGAAAGGCTCTGTCAGGAGGTGGGGGCTTCTCACAGAGCTCCGTGCCCTGGGAGCAGTTTGAAAGCCCACGTTCCTGTGCTGCAGGAGCGTGAGGACCCGAGGGGCTGTTCGTGCCCAGCCCATGGCTGTGACCGGCCCGAGGTGTGGCTTCCATGTCCGCTGTGCTCTCTGAATGTCACGGATCACACCACGGGAGGGGTTCGGTGCCCAGCTCCAGCCAAGTCCGTGCCTCCCAGGGAGGGTGTCCATGGCTGCTGCCTCTGCCGGGGCCATGTGGCTCCCCGAGGATGCCTTTCCAAGGCAAACCTCACAGCAATCCTGCCGCAGAGGTCTTGCGTGCCACAGGCATGAGGAGGAGATATGTTTAACCTCTGCTTCTTGTATCATTATCCGAGTCTGTAGGACAAAAATATCTCCAGGCAGTGTGGCACTGTGCATCGCAGCACTCCTGAGGGGTTGATTTTCACTCCCATTTCACTCACCGTGTGCTGAAAAACATTTTAGATTTATGTTAGAGATTTCAGTCTATGTCACATTAAGATGACCAGCTCTTCAGCTTGGTGGTTTAGATTCTGGTAGTTTGAAAAGTTCTAAAAGCTTTTAAATTAGGAATTTCTAAAATTTCTAAAAGTTTCCAGAGAAACTTTATAGCAGAGCACAAAATGCAGTGAATTCACAAAGTTATAAAATGGTCATAAAAACAAATCCTCAGCATACCATTCTGCCACTGCTTCTTAGTACTAGGCAACGCCTCTTGCTGTAATATTTTAATATATGTATATATATGAAATAAAATAATAGAATCACAGAATGGTTTGGTTTGGAAAGGACTTTAAAGATCATCTTGTGCCATGGGCAGGGATACCTTCCACTACACCAGGTAGCTCAGGGCCCCAACCAAAATAATATTAAAAATATATGATGAAAGGATTTATAAAGCGACAATTTCCTTTCCTGTTTCTTTACTAAAATACATTGCCAAAATCACTCTGGTACAGGCATGAGCAAGGCCTCCATGTGCAATAATAATAGTAATTTAAAAATCTATTTTCATGCTGTTAGAAAGATCTGGATTCCTGAGGGTAACTGGAATAAACTTGGGATGTTTATTGATCTTCTCAAGGACATGCACCATGAATGTCACAGCATTTGGCAACACTAAAAATATTTCAGTGAGGTGTTTTCCCCATGTTCTTACACTTTCTAGGGATGAAGCTTCTTTCATTTCTTGTACAGAGCTAGAGATCAACATGTCAGAGGGTAAATGTGGGGCTGCAGGTGTTTTGTTTCTTAATGGAGGTGCCTCAAATTGTGATATGGCACGGGGTGGGACACTGCCTTCTTGGGAGAGCTGTGCCACACTAGGAACCACTCCCTGGCAGGGAAGGGCAGACTCTGAAAGCAGAGGTGAGAGTATCAGAGGGAGAAGTGATGCGGAAGAAAGCGTCAGGATGGTGTGGGTAACCCTGCCAGCCAAAATGCTGCCCCAGGACCTGCCCAGGTACGGCCCAGGCCTCATCTCTGCGGCTGTGCTGGGTGTAACACTCACCCTGTGATACCACGGAGTGGCAGCACTTGCAAACTGCAAGCAAATTCTTTGTTTCCTTTTTCTTTTTTTCTTTTACTAGCTGCCATGCTAGCTGCAGCTGTCTCTCATGAGAGGGTGTACGGCATGTCCCGTGCAGAGCCAGGAGCTGGACTCGATGGTCCTCGTGGGCCTCTTCCAACGTGAGACAAGCTATGGTTCCTGATCCAAGCACAAAGTCATGTCCTCACTAAATCGTTCTGGCAACTTGTACCCACCCCATAGGGCTTCAGACACCCCGGCCTGTCCGTCAGGACATGTTGACTGACTTCCAGCTTCAGTGCTACACGCTCCCAAGACACTACACCACTCCAAGCATGGGGCCATATTATTATTATTATTATTATTATTATTAGTAGTAGTAGTAGTAGTAGTAGTAGTAGTAGTAGTAGTAGTAGTAGTAGTAGTAGTAGTAGTAGTAGTAGTAGTAGTAGTAGT
>NW_016690366.1:1256121-1307918 GCF_001604755.1 Lepidothrix coronata
TAGTAGTAGTAGTAGTAGTAGTAGTAGTAGTAGTAGTAGTAGTAGTAGTAGTAGTAGTAGTATATTTATTATCTGTTTAACCACTCCTGGTGTATTGGTACAGCTTTTCCACACACTTGGGTTACGATGGGTTCAAACCGAACGAGTGGAAATTTAGGTTAGATATAAGGAAGAAATTCTTCCCTGGCACAGGTTGCCCAGAGAAGCTGTGGCTGCCCCATCCCTGGAAGTGTCCAAGGCCAGGTTGGACAGGGCTTGGAGCAACCTGGGCTAGTGGCAGGTGTCCCTGCCCATGGCAGGGGGTGGAACGAGATGAGCTTTAAGGTTTCTTCCCACCCAAACCATTCTGTGATTCCATTATTAAATGGCACAGAGGCAAACGAGGGCAAACCTCTCAGGGTCATATGGACTAGTATCACGCATGCAATGGGTGTTCCCTGGTTTAGCATATACGTTGCTGCTTGAGGACTTGTTACTTAAGCAAATTTTAAATAAGAAGTGTCTGTGCAAGGGCAGTTGTGTGGTTGAAGTGTTTTATGTACCAATCTAAAGGCAGCTTTGCCTACTGTGATTTTAATCCCTCTGGAGGATTTCTGTCCCTCTAAAACATTTTCTTCATGGTTTTGACACAGTCATAATTAGAAATAACCCCGTGTCTTTGCCATAGTAGAAATCCACCTTTTCTATACAATAAAAAAAAAAACAACCAGATTTTACAGTCAAACCCCCCTGTAATAATAAATAACATATCCCTTTCTTCACAATTTTCAAAACTGAGATTTGCTTTCAACCCTCTGCAGCATTTATACCTAGGAAGGCATATTGTCCTCCATACCTTGCTGGGTAATTAAATGGTCAAATTTAGTGCTGGTGAAATTTAGTGCAAATCAGATTTTTTAAAATCCACAGATTTGCTTGTACTTCTTCCCTCATGAAGTTAATATATCCCAATTAATTAGATGCTTCCCTGCAACCTTTTCTATGAGACGAGTTGCCCCTGCCCCTGGACTTGAGTAACTAGGGGGCCAAATGTGCAGCTGCACTAAAACTGCTGCGGCACAGGGAGAACATGAACTGTACGTGGGTATCGTGGAGATGTAGACGTGGTATTTTGGGCAGTGAAATCAGCAGTGGGAAAGGAAACTGTGGCATTACTAATGGTGCATTATTAATTGCTCGGGCCAAATGTGCCTTACCCGCTGCAGGCGCGCCAGAACTGCTGCGGCACAAGGAAAACACGGATATTGCGCAGGTGTAGACGTGGGTATGTCGGACAGCGAAATTACGAGTGGGAAAAGAAAATCGCGGCGTTACTAACTGTGCAATGGATAGTTTCAAACCCCGGTGGTTGTGCGGGTGTACATTCACGGTTTCGCGCCCCGAGGCTTTCAGGGCGCGGGGGAAACCCGCCGTGGGCTCGGAGGGTGCTGACCCTGGGACCCCGGTCCCCCCGGTCCCCCCGGTCCCCCCGGCCCCGCAGCCCATCCCAGCTCCCTGTCCCGCCTCCCGGAGGCACCGCCCTGGCCCCGCCGCCCCGCCCCGGCCCGGCACAGCCCGCAGGCCGCCCAGGGCCGAAGGCCGCAGCCCGCGGGCCGGGCGGGGCCGGGGCCGCCATGGCCGGTGAGTGCGGGCCGGGCCGTGAGGGACGGACCCCCGGGACCGGGGGGGGGTTTCGGTGCCTTCCCGCGGGGTTTGGCTGCGCGGCCGCGGGTCGGGGCCGTCGGTCCCTGGGGCTGGGGCGGTGACAGGCGCGCAGGGCAGAGTGCGGGGCCCCAGCCCGGGGTGTCCCGCTCTGTTCGCCCCCGTCCTCCGGCCGGGCGCTGCGCCTGCCGAGAGCACGGGCTGCCCGCGGACTTGGGGGCCCTGTTGCTTCGGAGCTTGGAGGCCCTGGGGGCTGCGTGTAAGCTGGTGTCACACTCGGGGGTTAAGGGCGTATTTTGCTCGCTGTTATTACTTTTCCTCTTCTGTTTTTAAAAGATGTTTCAGGTAGAAATGAGTTGCTGAAGTCTGCAACTTCCTGACAGGGGGCTGTAGCCAGGTGGGGGTCGGGCTCTTCTCCCAAGCAACAAGTGACAGAATGAGAGGAAGCGGCCTCAAGTTGCAGCACGGGAGATTTAGGTTGGATATTGGGAAAATTTCTTCACTGAAAGGGTTGTCAAGGCTTGGCACAGGCTGGGCAGGGCAGTGGTCGAATCACCATCCCTGGAAGAGTTAAAAAAAGTGTGTATGTAGCACTCAAGGACATGGTTTGGTGATGACCATGGTGGGGCTGGGTTGATGGTTGGACTCAATAGTCTTAAGCCTATTTTCCATCCTAAATGATTCTGTGATTCTCTGACTTGCTGTCAGACACTCTTGACTTCTGGTGACTTGCCAGTAGCACGTGGCAGTGGGTGAGCATGGCTGAGGAGGGTGGCATCTTGTCTTTCACCTCTGTATCGCCCTTCCAGCCCAGAGGAGCAGAGCAGTTGCTTGTCGTCGGGGGTGCATTGAGTAGCCGGTGCCGTCTGATCATCTCAGACCATTTCTCTGCAGCCAGAGATTCCTTCTTAAATCTTCAGCATCCCTTTCTTGGGCTCTTGAAAGGGAGAAACCAGAACTAAGTTAGTGTTAAGCTAACAGTTTGTTTAGAAAGGCTTTTTCATCTCTTTTCTGAAATACTTCAGCAAGGAGTTTGCATGGACACATACAAATGGTTTGATCATCAGATCCAAGCTTTCGAGGTCTTGGTTGCCAGCTTTCCTGTATAAAGTTTATGAAAATCATCCAGGAGTTTTACAGGAAGTGGCAGCTTGTGTTTGCACTGCAGACACCACTGAGGTTTCTGGAACGGATGTTTGCAAGCTCTGTGTGTTGTTATGGCGAGTGTCTTGTGTTGTGTTTTGTGTCTCAGTGTTTAAATTTATCTGCCCGATGATCCTGTCTGTTTGGTAAACTGAAGGAGGCTTTTAAGGGGAAAGCAAACCAAAGATGGAACCATACTAAAGATACAGTGGTGTCAGAGGCAGTCTCAACAGTCCTTATGTAAATGTTGGTGGAGTTGCTAATTGGGTGTGTGCACCTGCCTGACAAGGCAGTTGGCAGCATTTACGCTCCCAGGCCTGGATGACAGGAGTTATGTGTTGCAGTGTGGGAAGGAGGGGCCGATCTCAGCCTCTGAATTTGAATGCAGCTGGATTTATTCATTTACTGTGATAAATACGAGTGGCAGTGCAGACCCAGCCTAAAGTGGCAAGTCCATAGGGCCTTGTGGCTTTATCCAGAAGGGCAGTGGAAGTAGATGGTGGAGGAGCATGTGCTCCTGCAAGAGACAAAATTCCATTTATGTTCCTGGTACAGAAAGCAACATGGGGTCTTTTATGGTATGAAGAGTTAGGCAGAACCAAATTTACAAAAGGGTTTTTGACAACCAGGATAACCTGAAAGTCCTGCTTTGTGTTGTGCTAGTGGCTAGCTTTCAGGGACACTTCAGCACAGGCTGAGCAAGAGTGCAAAGGCTTGTCCAGCATCCTGGCTGCTGCCCATGCCTGGGTTAGGAATTGTCTCTGACAAACTCCCTGTGAACACTGCTGTTAAATCAGGAAGAACTTCAGCAGATGTGTCCCTGTCACTCGTGCCATTTTTCCTGCAGGTGCTGTAGCAGACAGCCTGGCACGTTGTGGTCACATCTGATCAGGGGTTTTATGAGCTTTGTTACTTCCAAGAGCAGAATATGTTTCAGCAGCCTTACAATACCAGCAGTTTGTGTAGTGGCTATTGTCAGAAACCTAATTGCCCATTTGGAGGGAAGGATCAAGAGATGATATTTTATGAAGGGTTTCAGTGGGGGTGACTTGTACTTGCAGGTGGAAAATGGTGAGTGTGCTGCTTTGTTACTGTCATATGTTGCTTGTGAATTTATCATCACTAAATCAGTGATGATGTTTTATAATCTATTTAGTAAATTATAAATTTGATGTATGTTATAATTATTTTATAATCTATTTTATCCTCTGTTTGAGGAGCTGCTGGCCGCTTTCCTCTGGTATCTTCTAGTTTTATGTGTCCTTCCTTTCCTTCCTCAGGTGCAAGGGGTGTGTGCTGGTGTGGGTGCCTGTGCTGTGTGCCAGAGGCTGCTTGGACTTCGGGTAACAGAAAAAAGTGGTTGTGTGTGGTGTGTCACGGGCTTTTAGTAATTATAAATCAATAACATTAGTCGTGTTTTCTTCCCAACTATCAGAGACAGTTCCTGAGTTTCCTGTTTGCCTCTTTGGCAAGTTTACATTTCCTGTGAGTAAGGAAAATACCAGCTTTTTTAAAGCAGGTCAGGTTCAGTGTTATGGTATCCAGTCTGAGCTGTATTTGCTCTTCAGCAGGGCTGAGCTCAGTGCCAGCCCTCCACTTCCTCCCCAGCACTTGCACACTTGAGCAAACCTGCTCTTGGCTCCAAAGACTGTGGGACAGGATTAAGCCCAGTTAGCTTAATGTTCTGGCAGAGGGAAAGGTGAAACTGTAGTATGTTCCATTTCAAATTTGAAGTTATAGTCAATCCTTGTGCAGTCTGAGGACATTAAAATGCCTGGCAATGGCACACCTGTGCACTAAACTGTGGTAAACTCACCTGGTCTCCCAGTTTTGCTGCCCTGAAATTTCTAGGCAAGTACTGACTAACAGCATTACTGTCCCTTTAATGCTGGGGTGAGTCCTGCTTAAAAACAGTCTCCTTAGCATAAAGATTTTAAATTGTTCTTGCAATAGCTGTTGTCTCTTTGAGGCAGTGAGATAAAAGCTGGATATGCAAAACATCCCAAACACCCCCTCCCTAAATTCTTAAGACCTAAGTTCTTAATTCACATCAGTAGCTTTGCTGCAGTCATGGAGTCACCTGTTTTGGGGTTCCTGTTACTTAAAAATGTTCATAATAGGTGTGTTCTATTAAAAAACTGCTGCTTGTGAGCAGTGATCATAAAACCTTGTAGCACAGCCATACCTAGGCCATGACTGGCAGTGCTCAGGAACAGTGACAAAGCTGCCAGAGCTCCTGGGGCAAACTGGGCCCAGGAGCCTTCAAATGCACACATGTGCTGTCCAGATATCCTTATCACTCCAAAGCAGGGTGCCATATTCCAGCTGCTAGGATTGGTGGGGCTTTTTTTGTTCGTTTTCTTTAAATTTTAGTAGCTGGGGCTACAGTTCTGCACTGGTGAGTGGTGTCAGTGTGGGAATTTTCCCTTCTCTGGTCTGAAGGCAGTTCCTTGTGCGGTTTGGACAGAGATTTCTCAGAACTAGAGAAAAGACAGAAGATTTTGGAAGAGAGAGGTGGGATACTGGAAGGATGAGATACATTTGCTCTGCTTTCGTTGAGCTGGTGTTGAGCTTGGTAAGTGCTCTTCAGGAAATATTAAGCCTTGCTCCTCATCCTAAATACTGAGCTCACATACTTTGGAGGAGGTGCAGGTGCACGCAGGGGAAGTGTCTGTAGGAGATGTTTCACAGAGGCTTCTTAAACACGGAGCATCCCATAGGATGGGTGAAGCATCTTGCAGGTGCATAAGCCAGGCATTAAACATGTCCTTGGCAGGCACAGTTTAGCAGTAGCCAGAGAGGCCAAGAGCGTGGTCCCATTCTCTGCTCCTGTCTTTTGGCTCAGATGGTAAGGAAATATAGCCCCTGAAATCTTGGAGAGGCCTCTGCCCTGTAGTTTGTTGCCCCGGGTGGGGGGTTTCAGGTGGCAGCAAAAGGCCTTGGTAAGACCTCATAAACTGTCACGTAAGGTGATGGTTTGCTGAGTGTGTGTAAATGGAAACTACCAGGAGGACAGGGAGCACTTGGGACTGCTCAGAAAGTGCTCTTGGCTTAAGTGGAATCTTCAGCTGGTCCCAGTTCCCTTCGCTGGTGTAACTGCTGTGTCTGGACACTGTAATGATGGGGCAGCAACAGAGAGGAGATGACACTCTGAGCCTGCCTTTATTTCACTTTGGATACTCATTCTTTTGGACTTTTAGCCCTTGCTGTGGTTGGTTGGTTGTCACAGTGTTGTCTGAAGTTTAATTATTCGGCTGTAAGACCCTGGTTTAATGCATGTTCTGTCCAAGTGCAGGTACAGAGTTGTTGGTGACACTGAGAATCACGACAAATCATGTCACTGAGGCAGAGGAGGGGGAGGATGCTTCGGGGAGCTTCATTACCCAGAAAGCATTTGCATGAACAGGCACAACTTTATGGTCTTCCTGGTCCTTGCCTCAGCCCTTTGTGCATGCCAATGTGTTGATTTGAAGAGAAGTGTGATCTCAGCTCTGAATCCAGGAGAACCTGGAACTTCTCGCAGCAGAAGGGAAGTATTTCAGCACAGGAAGTATTTCACGGCAGTGTGTTTGTGACAGTGCACTACAGCTGCCTTGGAGCAAGCTGTGGAAAAGTGAGGCATTAGAAAGACGTGGAAGTAAAATGGTGTTTGCATAAAAAGTAAGAATGTAGCTGGAATCTTGTTGTGCCCCTAGAATCACAACTCTCTGTGCCACATCAGTAGCGGTGTGTTCTTGTTTGAATAGGAGTGGCAGTGGCACTGCAGAAGTAAGTGATGGTCACACTGGGAGGTTTTCCTGAACCCTCTCCTGTAAATGCTGTCAGTGCTACACAGATACAGAAAAAGGACAATGCAGTACCCAAACCAGTGACACTACAGGAAGGGCAAGGGCTGTGCGTAGGTGCAGTGCATCAGGGCAAAGTTTTTTGGCTCTTTTCTTTCACTCCTTTGTTCGTCTTCTCTTAATTGCAGGGCACAAGGGGCTGATGGTTTTGCATTTTCTGGTAGCCAGAATACCATAAAGCCTACACATTTGCTTTAAAGGGAGAAAGTGCTGGGGGTGTGGGGGTGTTTTGTGTTTGTTTTCTGTGCTGCTCAGTTGTAAAGCATTGTACTGGCATTTTAACACTCGTTTCAGACATGGTCATGGATGTTCTCTTTTTAAATCTGATAAGGGCACAGTAACCTGTGGAACCAGTCTGTGCTTGTATCTTAATCTAGGGATTACAGACAAGCAGCTATAGGGAAAGCTATGCTCCTGCAAAATCCATTGCTGACAAATTGGGTATGATGCCTAAACCAACAGCAAATCTGGATTTGTGTATTTGCAGAGGTTTGGGTTAGTAGAAAAAGATGTGGTTTATTTGTGTGTGTGTTTGAGTGTACTTACCTGTAGAAATGTACTACTTTTTGAATGCCCTTTCTTCCCTTCCTGTGTGAAATCCTTTCCTAAAAAACTTAATGGCCCCTTGGCAGAGATGCTGTTATAAAACACATCAGTTTTAAATGTCATAATCTGACTTCCTATATGATAGAAAATTTATTTTCAGTGATTTATTAACTTTAGGGCTGTATTTGATTAAATACCCATCAGTGCTTGACTTCTAAACGATTTAGAACCCTTTGGAAAGAGAGAGGTAGCAGGACTGACCAGCCAGGAGATTGGATGTGTGTCATTTCAAGTGGATGGGTCTTTGGAAGCAAATGGCTGTGTTGTGTTTCCCTAACAGATAGTTCAGTTTTCTAAAATTAGGGGGTGATGGTAATTTTAATTTAGGTATTTAATCACTGGTAGGAAAATGAAAATTACAGAATTTAAAAATGGCTTGTTGATTAACTGCTGTGGTTTGTTCTGTATGTTATTTTTTCTCTAGATCAGTCGTATTGTCATCGGCTGCAGCACGACATGTACTTCCTTACAAGCACTAGCCGACTGAATGAGCAAGTGGTTGATAAAATTATTCTTCAACTTAACAGAGTCTATCCCCAAATTCTTACCAATGAAGAAGCAGAAAAGGTAATTTGATGAGTTCTGCTGTGTCTCTGACTGCTGTGTTGTTTTTGCGGGTCACTAGCCTAGCTCTTCCCCACAGACAGCCAGTCCTCCTCACCTCCTCATTGCTGGCCAGCTGTATCTGGGTTCTCATGTGAGAGGAGCAGTCACAGGGCTGGCACATTCCCCGTGCCAAGTGGTTATGAGAGAGGACACTCTCCCAGCAGCAGCTGAGTGCCAGGGTCCCTGCCCTGACCAGGAGCACGCACCCTCACAGCCACTCCATGGGCAGGAGCTCACCATCCTGTGACCAAGTGCCCCACGTGCCTCCTCCTCACATGGGGCGGTCTGGGGGTGTCACGTCAGGTGATCTGTGCTGCATCCAGCTCTGTCCACAAAATCATCTCTTTTAGCTTAATCAGTTTTAGTAACTAATTAATAACTCCGAGTATTGGTAGAGGAGGGGGTGTTAGTCCCACCAGTAAGTGCAGGAGCCACGGGAAGTGGATGGAGTTAGTAACATCTTGCAGTGGTGCTGCCAGGTGTGCAGAAAGGCCATCCTCCCTGGCATAAATCTTTCAAAAATGGGAGGTGTTTTTAGAGAGAAAGAGCTTCTGAGTTTGTGTGGAGACAAAGTTAAAGAGCTTCCCTGATCCTACTTGTAACAGTTTATACTTGCCCTGTGCTGGCTTCCTGTCTGCACAAGGCTCAGGGTTTTGGCATATCAGTGTTTTAACCTCAGGAAAAATGGGCCTAATTCTGCCATAATCAAACCCCATGGGGACAATTAGTGTTTTGTGGTGTAGAGCAGAGCTAGATCATCAGCTGAGCCAGTCTTGCCACTCAGTTATGATAACCAGTGTGACATGTGCCAGACAAGATCATCTCATTCCCTCAAGAGCTTCAACAGAAATACATAAAGAAACTGTGAGATGTGATTTGTGAGTTCTGCACTTAGGCAGCAGTGAGCTGCTTTTGCATGGGTCCAGGCAAGTTTGTGTCAACTCTGTTGAGTGTTTAGGAAGCTTGTAATCTCAGCTGTATCTGGTAGACCCTGTGGGAATTTAATCAGAATAAGGAGTGTTGTGTAAGGTCTGTGGCATTCTTGCCCCCCTTGAGCAGGAATTGTTCCTAACTCAGTATGCTCCAAAGGTTATCCACTGTGCTGCAATGAAATATGATGCTTTGCTCAGAATGGCTTTGGACATTTTCCAAATAAGATGAAATCAGTTTGATGTGTAAGCCTAGGGATGCATTTTCCTTCTCTTTGTAAGGTCTCCTAATACTTATCACATTCAGCACTACAGAGAAGAGGTAATTTCCTTTGCAGCTGCTTGCCATGTCACCTGAGTAATGGGAATTTGTGCCTGTTGAACTGGGTACTCAGCAGTTAATTGTGCTGGAATCAAAGAAAAACAATGAAATATGTACTCTTGGGATGATGAGCACTCCAATACTGGGACTAGGATAAAGTGCCTTTTTGGGGATCATTACTAGACAACTAAGAGCAAATTTGAAAACATCAAGCTTTATTATAAAGATTTGACAATGTTTTCTATCAACAGTCAGAATAGAATTGTAGAATAGCAAGTAGCATGTTAGCTTGGATCCAGGGAAGACATCAAATGCAGTGGCTTTCCCTTGATCAGGATGGAAAAAAGCATGAGGGGAAGCAGAGGCAATATCCTCTCCATCAGGCAGTGCTGACCATGTGGAGCTCAGTGCTCTGCAGTGCATATATGTCCTTTATGGGTTCTGCTTATATTTTTTGGCCTTTGAAATATCAAAGAAGCTCCAAATCTTTGCTCCCTGGCATGCTGGAAAGTGATGTAAAATTGATCTCTAGCTGTTGTAATCTGTCTTCTGATGAGTGCTTTTCTCTTACAGTTCAGGAATCCAAAGGCATCACTCCATACCAGACTCTCAGATCTGTTAAAGCACCTTCAAAAGAAAGGAGACAGACACTGTCAGGAGTTTTACAGGGCTCTGCAGATCAATGCTGAACAGCTGTTTAATGACCTGCCAAGTAGGAAAATCTTGAGTAAGTTGATTTGTAAGTTGATTGAGTTGTGAATTTCCTCATCAGTGAATTTCCTCCTTTCAGATGAGGTTTAGGTTATTTAGACAACCTAAACAGGTTATAAATAATATAAATAAACAGATTATTTAAAAAAATGTTGGGATATACCTTAATTCCTTTTCACTGAGTTTTCCAAAAGCTGTACGGGGATTTGACTTCTTGTTATTTGCTGATTAGAGTGGGCAAAACTCTTTGATTGTTTTGAAATATGAAATATGTCTTTAAAACAGTTTAAGTGCAACATGTCAGCAGTACAACTCCTATGAATTACAGCTTCTCTTTCACAGCCATTGCTTCATAATGGCTTGTTTATTTCCTCTGTGCTTATTCTGACTTGCAGCACAGGGGAACATCACAAACCTCCAATTTGTTAAGCTCAAATGTCTGCTGGCCCAGGAGCTTGGCTTTCCCTCAATCCATAAATCTCCTCTTGTGTCTAGTTTAACACGAAGCACACATTCATAGGCCCTTGCACTGATGGACTGTGATGTTAAAATCACTTAGGACTTGTTTTGTGCAGCTGACAGGCCTGACTGATGTCCATAAAGCTGCCCCCCAAATACACTTGTATGCACTTTGTAAGGGCTGAGGCTCAAACAGATTTGATTCTGTACTGCAGAGGAGTTCATTTCTTTAAGGAAAATTTCAACCCTGACTTGCCAGCATGTGATAATGCTGTCTACTGTGTGTTGGTCTTTCTTTTTTTCCCCTACTTAAGAAATGCAGGAAAGAACACTGTTGCAAGTGGATGGGAAATCGGTTCAGGCATCCTGCAAATAACTGAGGAACACTGAAATAACTTGAGGAACTTGAGGGAAAACTCCCCCACTTATGTTAAGGAAGCTGCAAAAGGACTGCAGTTTAAGAAATCCTTATAAAGTATCCCAGCAGTAATGCTTCACCAGTCACTTGATTTCTTCTTGTAAGAAACTCCACAGTGAGGTACCAGGGCAAATTACAGGCATGAGACAAACTCCAGTGGGATTCAAACCATTACTGCAAAAGTCTGTAGGTTGACCTCTTTTATTTCTGCAGTGAAAATGTCGTGTAAAAATGTAATTAGCTTAATTTCAACTTTCATTTTGAAGGAAGGGATTTGTATCTACCCAGCACAAACACTGTGAAGCTGCAGAGTTACCCTGCATCCATACCTGAACCCTTTTGAACTGGGGACTTCAGGGCCCATCCCTGCCTCAGGATCTCAGCTGAGCACCAATCCCAACTGACTGAGTCTCACAGCAGCTTTAAGACAGTGTTATGATCTGATACTCACCTTGTAGAAGTCATGCCCTTTGGGAAACAGGCTCTTAGTTTTGGATCTATGGTTTTTACTTGGGTAGAACTCAAGAGCAACAGGTTTTTCTGCCAGGCTGACTAGAAGTCAGCAGACAGCCTGTGTAAATTAAGAGCAGTTTAAAAAGCCTTAGTGTAGTCACTAAGAATAAAATTTCAAGACTGTTTTGATGTTTAAGAGTTCAAGCTTGTTCATGTTCAATAGCACCTTCTACAAGCTGTTTCTGCTAATATGTCTTCACAAGGAGACTTGGGTAAGGTCTGTGGGGTGTTTTCACTTTTAGCTAGAGCAGAAGTGTGCTCATCCTTGCACTTGATTTATGTGGTGACTCAGAGCTTTCCTCAGGTGGCAGGGTAGGCAGGGTTAGAGCTTCTCATGTGCAGACTGTGCATAGCAAGTACCTGCGCTAGAAGTGCTTTGTGTTAAACATACAGCTGCTTGTGGTGCCCCAGAACTGTTTTGCTGCTGCAGCATTATGCAAAGGGACTTCAGTAACCATCAAAAGTTGTTAAATTCTCCGTGTCTTGGCACACTCTCTTATGTTAACCATCCTCAGAAGGATGAGAATAGTTTAAATATCTGGGTTAAAACACTACTATTTGCCAAGATTCTGCAGTTTCCTTCTGTTGACCTGAGAAGGAAATACTGAGATGACTGTGTTAATATGCTTGCTGCTTCTTATGAGTTCTGTAATTAAAACAAACGTCTGCAGTCTGGATTGAATGGTCAAGAAATGGTCAAGTGGAAGGTGTCCCTGCCTGTGCCAGGGGGGTGGAACTGGATGGTCCTTAAGGTCCCTTCCAACCCAAACCTTTCCATGATTCTATAATACTCTTAGAAGTACTCGTTAAATTTGTCAAATTTAGCACAGAGTATTTACTGAATTGCCACTAGAATTTGTAAATGTGAAGAAAAAGGAGAATCCCTAACATGGGGAGTTTGTTCTAAGTGTAGATGGAGCTGAAACAAACAGCATTACAAACACCTGGAGAAATTACTGATAAGGACATGGATGAACCATGGCCAGGACGGAGTTCTGTAATATCTTACATACTGTACATATGACATATGTTTTCTACAGAGGGAATCCTTTCAAATATATCTTTTTTCATTTTTAAAACAGCTTTAAAAATTGTGCTAGAACAAAAGTTCTTTGCCTGAAGTGTAAATTGCCAGAGCAGTGTCTGGTAATGTCGGAGCATTCCCACTAGAGGGGGGGTAAGGCACACGATTGGGGCAGCCTCAGAGCTAGTGAAGGCAAACAGGAGCTTCCAAGTGACTCAGAAAATGTTTTTATTTCCCTCAGTGCTGACACAGACTAGAAGGATAAAGGCTCAGAACAGCCCCAGGCAGCAAAATCCTGGGAGAAGTGCAGAGGTCTGGTTGTGCTCTCCTGTGCAGAGTGAGGATTTCCAGCTGGAGTTCCTAGGGAGGACATCAGCCCCTCAAAGGGGCCGGCTGGGTGAGGCTGCCAGTGACACAGAGTGCTCCATGGGGGCTTTGCAGCAATCCTTCCTGCTTCAGGGACTCTCAGGCCTCACAAAGCAAAGTGCTGCAGGGGTTTCTGCCCTGCACCAGTGCCATGGGCTGCCCCCACACCGAGGGGGACGTCTTTAGCAGGGGAGGTGGCTGTTCCCCTGGCAGCAGGTCCTGTTGCTGCCTGGGTGTGCAGGGCAGTTTTCCAAGGCACCTCACCGAGCTCCAGATGTCATGTAGGAGAAGAAGATCAGTTGAAACCAGTCAGTCTCAAATTATTTCCTATTGACAGCCATATTTGGACCTCTCACTTTTTCTCCTTTCCTGTTTTTTAACCCTTTGGCTGTTGGGCTTGGTGATCTTAGAGGTCGTTTCCAACCTTTATGATTCTGTGATTTTTATGACCACAAAGAGATTTGGCTGAAAAAATTGTTATGCAGATTGGTGATGTGTTGAGGAAAGTCACTCCTCTGCCATGTCTGGTAACTACTGTGTGCACACCCATTCTGCAGTGTTGTCTCCACATCTGTGTGGCAAAGGCAGCTCTAAAAGGGTCTTTCTGCCCAGAGTGGAAACTACTGAACACCCTGTCTTAAGGCCAACCTCCTTTTCTACTTGAATTTGCAGAAAGATAGAGGCAAAAATTATTTATGCCAAAGGTTAGCACGTAGAACCTGCAGATTTTCAAAGAAGCTGAGCGTGTCTTTAGCCAAGACCTGAATTTAGGTAAATTATCTGCACCAAGAGGCTTTTTCCAAGTGCTTTATCCATTAAATACATCAATACCCAGAGAGATTTGCTCAAGAACAGAGAATGGCGATACATCAAATTATAAAGGTGTTTTCAGATTAGTGCATCTATTAACAAATAGTTTATATTTATTACCATGAAAATTGCTGGCATTATGGAAGAATTAGCTCCTGCTTTCCTCACTTGGGAAACAAGTGTAATGTTATTTATGTGCTCAGTTTGCTTAAGCAGATCAGAGGTGGGGCTGCAGCTGTTTGTGGTTGCATTCAGGTGACTGTGTGCCTGTCTTTTGATCAGCATATCCCCACCTTTGACTCTGGTGATGATCTGCCTTCGGAGGGGTTAAAACTTTATGTCAATATTGGGTATTTTTTTTTGAAATGTGTTGTTTTGCACAATTTTGCATGTGCTGATTATGTTTGTTTGTTTGCTTGAGCTGAGTACTAACTTCTCATGTGTTGCTTTTATTTCTAGAAACCCCAGATCCCACAGAGATAGACACTGACAAGGAGCAATATATGCTAAATGACAGGGGTAAATAAACCATACAGTGTCACCGGATGGAATGGCTTTGCAGATTACGATGCAATTTATTTTATCATGTAATTTGCATTTCATGTAACAACTAGTTTGGTTTATGATGTCTTTACTGTCACAAGTTAAGTAGAATTAATGGAGTAAAATGTATTGAGCTGCTGTTGAGGAAACCAGTGCCAGGAAATTGAAGAGACTGTAGAGTTTAATCAATATTTTCAATGGTATTTTCACTTATACTGTTACAGCTAAACTCTTCATTTCCTGTGATTTCTTCAGTGCTTGAACAGTAAGGGCTATTCAGATGCTGCTATCACTTTGCATAAGGCCATCAGGGTTTTTTTTAATATGACTTCCAATTTTTTTCATTTTTTTGAGCTCTCAATTTAAGTACAAATCATTTGAAAGCAAAAGCAGAAAGGAAAGATGTACTTAAATGTATTTTCCTTAGGAAAACATGTTAATTATTTTCACCTTCCTCTGTTCAATGCCAGATTACACAGACAAATATTTTATTCACTGTAGGATATTTTGGAAAGGAAGAGCTGAAAGAAAGATGAAGAATTTTCTGAATTTATAATGAGCTGTTTTATCATTTAAGTTTAATTAATATTTTATTTAGAATTTTGGATACAATTATGAGATATTCAAGACACTTTCTGTAAATTATGCCTTTTTGCCAGTTTTCTGGGAGAAGACTGAAACAAGAGGCAGAAACACAGTGTAACACAATGTATACTTTTGCCTGTGGTGGTGTTTCTTTGAATATGGAACCAAATTGCTCTTCAGATTTTTCACATTGCTGTTGCTGTCTGCATCATAAAAGTACAGGAGGAGCAGAGAAAGTTCTTGGAAATAAGAAAATGAAATATTATTTTACTTTATTTTTACTTTTTAAAAGTTTTTTTTTTCCTGAGCTGTCCTCAAGCTGGAGATTGTCTGGCCTCTAGCCACCCTCACTGGGAGGTTACATCCCAAGGAGCAACCAAATCCTTGCTCCTTTGCTGTTTCTCCAGTGTCAGCTCCAGGACTTTGTTAGTCTGCAGCACACTTGTCCTTAAATTGACAGATGTAGTTTAACTGTAGCTCTATTCCTAGTGAAGTGGTAAATACAAATAGAATACTGGGCAATAAAGAAGCAGATATAAATCTTTACGAGGTTTTGTCAGTAGCTAAGTATGAATTAGAAAGGTTTTATTGAACATCAATACCAACCATCAGCATTAAATGTGTAATTCCAGGCAGGCAGTTTCCAGGGGGAGATTTGTTTTAGGCCCACGTGTGGCTCTTCATCTCAGCCCTCAGGAGAGCTGTAAACAGGAGCAAGAATATCTGCTCTTGTCATGAGAGTGGAGTTTGTGGAACATCTGTGGGGGACAGAAAAACCCCCTAAAACTGTAACTCTGAGGGGCTGTGGTCTCTTACCCTCAGGCAGGGGCTGTGAATGGAAGTGCCACGCTGTGTGGTGAGAGCCCTGCAGGCTGGTTGGTGTTTCTTGTGGTGTTTAAAGGGGGTTTGCACAAAGTTTGAGAGTGATGAAACATCCAAGGAAGCTTTCCCTTAAATTCTACAGGCTGAAGCTAGATGAGCAGAGGGGAACAGAGGGGGGTGGCAAAGCAACTGTAGTAAAAATTAATTGCTGTCCATTAAACGTGCCTCATAGAACATTAGCCACAGAACAAACAGAATTGTGAATGTGTTAGCTTCATTTGAATATGCTTAATTATGCATGTTAATAGCAATTGATGATTTATGAACCAGGCTAAACTTCTGCTGCCCTTAATGTGTTCCCTTTTGCATTTTCTCCAGGCCCAGTGTTTTTCCTGGCCTGTTTCAGCGTGGCTGCAGGACTTGCCCTGTTTTGGTATTGCTGTAACTCAGGTGAGCTGCTCTGTGGGGTTTCTCTTGGAAAGGGAAAGGAAACACCTTGGAAGGCTCTGCCTTCCCTGAGCACGGGACAGAGAGGGCTCCTGATCTGACACGTCGTAACGGGGAGGGTCAAGATGTCATCATTCATCAGTGAGCTCAGGATACAAACTGCACTGCAGACGTGCTGCGGTATAAATAATGGATAGTTTGCCTGAGAGGATGCCACAAATAGGGACTCTTTTTAAAGGCAGTGGTCACATGAGCTCCTGTTGCTATAGCAATGGGTCATGATTCCCAGCAGTCATGAGACAGACCCAAGGCCTCTGGTTCCCACAGCCCCTGGGAGCCGGTGTAAGCTTGGCCAGTGCCAGGGCTGGACTATGCTGGCTCGACTGGCTGAGCCCGAGCAGCTACAGCCATTGCCCCTGCTGCTGGCTCTGGGTGTTGGCTCTACCTGTCACTTTTGGGTTAGTGCCTTCTGCTCCTTGTGCCCCAGACACAGCAGTTACAGTTACATTGCTCTCTGCTGGTTTCCTTCACAGAGTTGTAGGTTTCGAGTAGCACCAGTCAATGGACTTTTCAGGTGATGTGGAAGTCTGGGCTCTGTGCTTCATTCCCAGATCAGAATCCCTCAGCTGGACTGTCCATGGTGTCACAGTTTAAGGCTGAGGGAACCCTTAGACCCTCAAGCCAAACCCATGTATTTCCTTAGATGCCATTGCTTCCCCTCATCAGGTTCAGTCATTCACATTTAATAAAAGCATTTTCAGAAAACTATTCAGGGACTGATACCAAAAAACAGAGAATTCATCACTTCCCCTGATCCCAATTAGTCCATAGCATTATAAGTGTGTATCTTACTCTCAATTTGAACTGGCTTCAGGTCCAGCCTAACATTTTTGTTCAGCCTTTCTCTACCAGACTGCAGAGCCCCTTGCCCCTTGTTTCTGTGCCAGCTGACTTTGCATATTTTCTCCCTGTAGAGCTCCTTGTGCCTCACGTCATCTCTATGTCTTTAGTTAGTAATTTTAGCAAAAGTAATCTCAACAAGTGTTTTGTTGCAAGGCTGCTTTTTCCGGTTTGTGAGGCTGTTTCCTGACTCTCTGTAGTATCTCAGTGCCCTGTGTGTAACAGGGCCAGCAGCCCTGGATGGGGTGGTCCAGCCTTGCACCATCCAGTGCCATGCTCAGGTGTAAAGCTGCCCCTTCCCTAACTCACCAATCTCCTCTTCCTGTCTGAACTTGCAGCAATGAATCCCAACAGATTCCTTGTTCTCCTCTCTTGGCAGTTGATTTCTACAACACTGAAGGAAATTTTTCCTCCAGTTATTTTCAATTGATTTTTAATTTTTTGCAGGTGCTGCTTCCCCGCTAAGAATGAAACTTAACTGTGTTCACTTTCTCTTTTTCCTCCCGTCTTCATTCTCTTTTAGATACAAAAGTCGTAGCAAGAGCCAGGAGAATCTTGGGCTTTTCTCCTATTATCATAGGAAGACATGTTAGAAATATTTGTATGTTGTATTTGGAAGACATATCAAGAGAATAAGGAAGAGCTGCCTCTTCGCCTGTCTGTGCAGTAACCTGCCAAGGGAAGCCAACGGTGCATCAATATTAATCTCCTGTACTCATACCAAAGATTTTATTAACTAGCTTCATCAATAATTGCCTTGCCTCCAGATGTATTCAGAATTTCAGCTATAAATGTCCTTCCCTCTGGGAACGGACCGTTTATTTTTGTAAATGCTTATTTTAAAATATTTATCGTTTGGATAAAAAAAGGTATTTTTTAATACAAGCTTTAAAACGATCTCCTAAGTGAGGGTCTGAAGCCATGTTTGCATATGTGTTTTATACTGGAACGAAGGATCACAACTGTTTGAAGAATGCTAGCCTGTCTTTTGTGGTAATTAATTTAAGAAAAGTACTTCAAACAAACACATGCACTCAAAGCCTTATTAAGAAATGGATCTCCATTTCAGAACTGTTTTGTCTAGATCCTTTTTACTCCCTGCCCTGAGCTCAAGTGTGAAAAGTTTATGGGTGCCAGTTCTCTTTGTGTCTGCCTTGTACTCAGTGTGCCTTTGGATTCCCTGCTGGTGCCTCATCCCGGCCTGTTCCTGGTCAAACCCTGCTGGCCCTGGTTTGAATGCCCTGGAGCTGGTGCTGACTGGTGCCAGGCCCACAGAGGGTCCCAGGGACTGGAATGTCTGACCCGAAGCACTTCAGACTACCAAGATGTTTAAGGTTTATTTAGTTCTCCCTTTCCCAGTGAAGTGCTTTGCACTCTGTGGCTAAGAAACGGAACTAATCCAAGATACTTTGCAGTGACTTAAGTGTCATGACATGGGGCTTTTTTATGGCCAGAAGTACTTGAAGACTCTGGGATTGTTCATATGTCATGTGATGATGTCCTGTTTTTCTTTTCTGTGAGTTGAAACCTGAGAAACTTGCAGAAACCATTGTAAGATAAAATTCCTGAGGGAGAGGCAGGGAGCTGGGCTGCAAGTGCAGCAGCTGGGGGTTTCTGAGCTTGCTCCTGCCTCAGTCAGTGCCAAGGGCTGAGAGAGTTCTTCAGTTACTGCTCAAGAGCATCAGGAGCTTGGGGAGACCATGATCTTGTACCTGGTGAGAAAGACACTTTTGTGGCTCTTCATTCAGTCAGGAATTTTCCAGATCAAATCAAATGTCATCTGAATAAACAGATACAGCACAAGTTACCAAGCACTGGAGGATCTCACGTGAAATTTTCAGTCATTTCAAGTGTTTTTTTTCAAAACAGACTGAAAATTGTCTTTCAGCTTTAAACCTTATTCATGCTATTAAAATGTCATCATCAGGGACTTTTTATATGGGTAGGACAAGGGGAAATGGTTTTAAACAGGCAGAGGGCAGGGTTAGATATTGGGAAGAAATTCTTGGCTGTGAGGGTGGGGAGGCCCTGGCACAGGTTGCCCAGAGAAGCTGTGGCTGCCCCATCCCTGGAAGTGTCCAAGGCCAGGTTGGACGGGGCTTGGAGCAGCCTGGTCTAGTGGAAGGTGATCTGTGATCTCCCCCAAAGGAAATCTTCTTGTAATGACTGTGTTTCATTCCAGTACAGCACTCTCTTGATAGAGCAGCAAGGATGTAGTCCAGGGGAGGAGTTGGGTACAAGGCCAAATCTCCCAGCTCCCCGATGTCCCTGTGCCAGCAGAGTGTTCTGTGTCCACAGGCAGACATGCCCCAGGATCAGCAGTGGGCCAAGGGATGCTGTCAACATATAAAATCCTGGTTGCTGCAAACATGGAACGAGGCAAATACCATGGAACAAAGTAACACCCAGCAGAGAAGGTTTTTTGACTCCTTTCCCCTGCCCCCACCCCACCAGCTCATGTGTCTCTTGATCCCATCTCAGGGAGGACTCTTATTAGGGAGAAAACATCGTATTTCCTACAGAATTGAGCAGCCACGAGGCTCTGCTGCCCCCGTTACACAACAGCTGCTGCTGTGCTGCCTCCCAGCTTGGGGAGGGCTTTAATCATGGTCTCTTGTTTTCTCCCTGCCTTGCCTTGTCTTTAAGGTGAAAACAGGTTGTGTTTTTTCTTCAGCAAAGCAGATCTAGTTTACAACATTTAAAATCATCCCTCTCTCCACTGCTACTTACCTTGTCTAGCTGCCCCTTCTTGAAGGACTAGAACTACCTCTGAAAGCTGAAGGGGTTTTAAATCTTTGCTTTGAAGCAAAATTTGAAACATCATTAGAGGAGCAGAATACTGTTGTACACACAAAAATCATTATTCCAAATAATACAGTCACACCTTATTTTGAAGCAGAAGCAGAGGCCTTACTGCTCCCAGGCAGATTCTTTCTTTTTAGCTTACCCCCCATGGAATAACAGGTTACAAATTGTTGTGAGCTGCTGCTGAGACTTGCAGAAGTTATCAGTGCCTTTCTGAATCTGAAGATGAGAATTTGCTGGACTGCCCTCTTGAGTCGATCTAACCCTGTGCAGCAGGACATGGTCCTCCTAGTGCCTTAAACAGTGCCTTCTTGGCATGGAAACCGTATGGAATCAGAGAGTCACAGACTGGGATCAGTTAGAAGGGACCTTAAGGACCATCTTGTTCCAACCCTGTAGGCAGGGACACCTTCCACTAGCCCAGGTTGCTCCAAGCCCCATCCAACCTGGCCTGGAACACTTCCAGGGATGGGGCAGCCACAGCTTCTCTGGGCAACCTGTGCCAGGGCCTCACCTGGCTCCCAGGGAAAAATTTCTTCCCAATATGGTACAGGGAAGTTTACTAAAGGCTAGAACTGTGTTTCCTCCCTTCCTGAGGTTGCTTGAGATGAGGATGCCTCTCAGGGGGGAAAAAAAGTGATCTGGAATGAGCTGTGCCAAGATTTAGAGCTGGGAGGAGAAAGGAAAGATGAGTTTTGGTTCATCCCAGTGTTAAAGGACCTGACAACAAAGAATAGAAAATAATCTGTTCCTTTATGAGGGCCAGTTACTAATTCCAAAAGTGAAGGTGAGGCTGCCTATAAGACTGGCATGTGCATAGGTTGAGAGACATTCTTGGAAGATTTTTCTTTCAGAAGCTTCTCTGCAAGCACATGCAGATAGTGATAGTTCTATCTTCAGCTCCTGGAGGAAGCCTGTGTGTACCTGCGTGGGAGTCAGGTCCTTTTTGGCAACCCGTGTTATGGACTTGGGAATAAACCAAGCAGGGTCTTGGATGAGGCTGCTTAGCTGCAGAATTCCAGTTTCCCTGGCAAGTCTAGAATATCTTGGCCTTTGCTGCTGAAACTGTGCTGGTATTTATTTATAACTATGCTTCACTCTGCATGCAGGGACATTGTCCTGGCTAGGTTGTATGTGGGTACATGTGCAGAGGGTGGGGGGCATCCTTATGAGTGCTGTGGTTCTTGTGCTGCAGGCAGGAATTTCACAGGAGCTAAGGAAAAGCAGACGTGTTTCCAGCATACCCTCTCTCACCTCGTGCAGCTCCCTGAAGAAGTTTTTGCCTATCCCTGCAGCATCGTGCCTTTAGTGGCATTCCAGGCTAAGGAGCCAGATGGTTGCTGGACAGGGATGCTCTCCTGGAGGGCTGGATGTGGCCGTCAGGAAGGAGATCCTGCTCTGCAGCAGCTGCTCCCATCAGGGACTGTCCCCCTTTGCTGCCAGGAGACTTGGGCACAAATCCCGAGGGCACGAGGGTAGAGAATGGGGGATGAGCTCCAGGTTCTTCAGTCCCAGGACCTCCTGATACCTAGCAAAGAAATCATCATCTTCCCTGTTTTTCTTCCTATGAATGGGCATTTTAATTTAAGGTAAAGCTGAACTGCCTCTGGTTGTCCTGGTGGTGATGTCAGGGCTATCTCTATCCCAGGACAAGAGCTATCCTGTGCAGTAACCCCCAGGCTGACGTGCAGGTGCTGGCCTGAGCCATGGAAATGGTTAAGGCAGAGTGATGGGCCCATGTGTGCAGAGAGCTGGGAAGTGAAGTGACAGATCCTACAATGAATTTGCACAATTCCATTTAGAGCCAGACTGCTATTTAAAGGACTTGGTGAAGGATGGTGTGCCTGCCATCCGGAGTGGGTATGAAGTGATGATTCATTCTGGGATGCGCTGGGCTGTTCCAGAGCTGCTGGCTGGAGTTCACAAAGCTCCTGAGGCAAACTTAACTCCTTTTGCTTCTTTCATTTGTTGTTATTGTTCTCATACTGTAATAAATTGGAAACATGTTTGGTCCAAATGTGCAATTGTGGGTGCTTTTCCCTGCTATTCTGTGTGCGCAGATGTTATTCCATGTTATGCCATGTCATGCCATGTCATGCCATGTTATGCCATGTTATGCCATGCCTCAGCTGTGCCCCAGCATTGCTACCAAGGAGCAGTTTGCTGCACTTTGCAGATCCTGTGCCTTGTAATAATGTCTCTGAACGTACGGCTCTCCGAATCCTGTAGAAATTCATGAATTTCTTTTTTTAACAGGGTAAAGCTGGCAATTAAATTGAAATAAAATCTGTTCTGAGAAAAGAACGCTGCTGGGTTTTTTTGTGGTTAACGTGATGTGCTTCCTTCCAGAGGGGCCCCTCGGTTGTTGCCCTCTTGTCGGCCCCTCCTGGGCTCTGCCCTCTCATGGTTAAAATTTTTCTGGGTATTTGTGGCAAGATTTTTAATGTTTTCATCAGCTTTCAAAATTCTGTGCAGTTTTTCTGCTTAACATGTTTAATGATCTGGAGTTAAACAGGACTCATTGATGCAAAGGCTGGGTGTCTTTGGGTTAAGCCTTGACTTCATGTCATTTTGGAAGTCTCGTGAGTCACTGCCCACAGAGGCTTGTGTGGAGACCCTCCTGTGCTTGTTGGAAAGGGACTTTGACACGGGGTTCATTTTAAGGGCTACTTTGACCACCGAAAAAGGGCCTTCAGGTAAGAAAAAGTTGCAGACAGATTTGTTACTGACCTGTTCTTTTGGATGAATTTTGAAGGGGGATCTGCTGGCCCAGGTGCCTCTATGGGCTGTCTTAAGGATCCCACCAAAGGAACTTGTTGCTGTAGTAGGAGAGTCATAGGATCATGGAATTGTTAAGGTTGGAAAAGGCATCTGAGATCATTAAGTTCAGCCATCAACCCAGCACCACCACCACGTTCACCGCTCAGGTGCCACATCCACGTGTTCTGTGAACACTTCCAGGGATGGTGACTTCATGACTGGGCTTTCCAGGGCTGGACAACCATGAAGAAATCTTCCCTAATATCTAATCTAAACCTCCCCTGACAAACCTGAAGCCTCAGGAGGAGCCGCTGGCCCACAGCCAGGATTGTATCCCCTCTTTGAGGGGCAAGAGGAGCCCCGGAGCCTTGGTGCTGGATGCTGTTTAACAGGCCCTGGGTGGTGTCGGTGGAGGAGGATCTCCAGCTGAGATAACTTGATCAGCAGGAGAGACCCTCATCATCCTGTGCCTTTCCTTGGACTCTCTCCCTGATGAGTGGGAACCAGAGCCTCTCCCCTCCTTTGCCACTGGTTTGTGGCCCTTCAGGAGGAGGAGCAGCTGAGGAGGCTGTGCTTGTGCCTGTACTGAGCAGTGTGCCCCCACCCTCTGCCACTGCAGGAGTGGCCTCGTGCCAGGTGCCAGAAGGGACCAGTGCAGAACTTCATGGGCATCTCCAGGGTTTGGATGTGATTGAAAAAACAGCTTGATGATGCTACGACACTGTAGGATTTGGTGCAGGGGTAATTTTGTTCATATCTTCAACTCACCCACTTCATTGGGATGTTACTAATGCCAAATGCAAAGAAAGTAGAGGCAGGAGATGAGGCAGGCGTGCAGCAATGCTGCTCTGGTTAATTCAGTGCCACTGCTTTGGCATAAAAGAGCATTTTGGGTGAATCCTGAGCTGCCCTTTCTATTTTGGAGCACAGGCCACTATACACTGTGGTCACAAGGAAAAGCTTTCTGCCGTGGTGCTGTTGATAAATCTTTAATAACATTGTGTCTAGTAAAGCAAAACCCTTTCAGTCTCGGTCTGTGCTTCATGAACTGGTGACAGGGGAAGTCAGGTGCCAGCAGCTGGAGTGTCACGGCTCCTGGAGCCTGAGTAAATCACTGCCAAGACACGTCCTCACAGCACAGTTTACATCAAATCCTCTCTTTTCAGTAGCAAAATATTTCATCACACTTGGATGGTTTGGTTTTTTTCCTTCTAAGCCCTGGTTTTAGCTCTCCTGGGTGTGTCAGTGCCCTTCCCCTCAGTCCCTTTCCAGAAGATGCTCTGTGCCATCCAGCGGTGCCTCACAGCCGCGGCTCCGGCACTGGCCTGGAGTGGCAGCACTGCTGGGTCTCTGTAGCTGCTCCTGCTGAACACTCTGCAGCAGCAGAAAGGGGGACATCTGAGGGCATTTTTCCTCCGTGGGCTCTGAGCTAATTCATTTTAAAAGCTCCTAGCAGAGGTTGAAAAGAGGAAGCCTGTGCCCCTTAAATATTCCCAATCCGTAATGGTTGTGGACAGGTGGCTTTTGCTCCTCATCTCCCTCTGGAAGAAAAATCCCACCCACAGAGACTGAGATTTCCAAATCCCCGCAGGGCTGAGAAGCACACTGGAAATCTTTGGAAGAGGTGTGTTCCCTGCTCCCATGGCTGCCTTACTGAGCTCAGCTCTCTCTCCCTCTCCCACCCTTCCTGTGTCCTTGATGACCTTTCCACTTGCCTGGGTGTTTTCACTTTTAAAGATTTCTTAAGAACATTCCCAAGTTCAAAGCAGATTCTGTGTATTTTCAGGGAGGGAGAAGAGGCAAAAAATCTGCCATCTCCATCCTACCGACTCTAGCTGGGGACTTATCCTTGCTTGGAAGGGCAACACATCTTAAAACTTGGAGATGTCAAAACCAAAGGATTGCTGCTGGTGTTTCCTGCCCCTTTCTCCATGAGCCAAACTGGGAGGAGGGCACAGATTCCTGGCCCCACTCCAAGGTGCCCCACACCATGGCTGATGCTGGGGATGCTGGCACAGAGGAAACATGGGCTGGCACAAGGGAGACAGTGCCATGCTACAATAGCCAGGAGTGAACAGAGAGCATGTTTAGGTTGGATGTCGGGAAGAAATTCTTTACTATAGGGGTGGTGAGGCCCTGGCACAGATTCCAGAGGGTTGTGGACTACCCATCCCTGGAAGTGTCCAAGGCCAGGTTGGACAGGGCTTGGAGCAACCTGGGCTAGTGGAAGGTGTCCCTGCCCATGGCAGGGGGTTGGAATGAGATGAGGTTTAAGGTCCCTTCCACCCCAACCATTCTGTGATTCTGTCATTCTGTGGTAGCTCCAACTGCCGTGCTCTCCCCTGCACACCCAAGAGAGGGGAAATTCATCACTATTTTCAAATGCAAAATTGACCCCACTGTGCACAGATGAGGACTGACCAACCACAGGCTCTGCTGGATCCTTCTGGACGTGTTGCAGACACCAAAAAGACCTCCATGCTCCCGGGAGCTGTTGCTCCTGCCTCAGCCTGTACCCACACTGCTGTATCCTGGTGGATCCAGGGCTCTGCAGGGGCTGTGAGCTTGGGCTGGACCTGCATCTAAACCTCTCACCTGGAGGGTTTGTAAGGCAGGTACAAGAGCTTTTCCTTCCGCTCTGGAATCACACATCACCCCATGCCTGCTTTGCTTTAGTTTTATAAGCAGCAAGGTGCAGTCAGAGCCTCCAGAGGTGAGGAAGCTCATCCTTCACTCCGAGGCCCCACCTGTGCTTCTGGAGCTGGCTCAGAGTCACCCTGATTTATCACTGCTCTGGAAGAAATCTGTTCTGCCAGGAGATAGGGAGATAAATTATGGCAGGTAGGGACGAAATTCAAAGTCCAGGTATAACAGATAATATTATAGCAGAAAATAATAATAATTTTTAATAATAATAATTCAGATGTTAGTTTTCTATGAAAGAGTTGCAAAGGCATCTTTCAGGGACCCTGGCATCAGGTTGGGAGTGCTGTTGGGAGCAGGTGAAACTGGTCTTGATGAACTGTGTCAATAAGAAAACAAGTAGGAAGTAAATTCCTCATTGAGAGCTGGATGAAATTCAGCCCTGGATGAGTCTAGGCTGGTCCTGACTCTGGAAACATGAACAAGACTCATAATTCCATCACACCTTGTCTCTGCAAGTGTAGGGGACGTGCAAGTTAAGGAAAATAGTGACAGTGGCATCAGGTTTGAAGGTGCCAGCACCTCTGAGTGATGACCATGGTCCCTTCAAGGCACTGTGATGAGTCCTACCAGTGTGGCTGTGGGATGTGGACCTTTCAAACCTGGTTTTTAACAGCACGGAGAAGAAAGAGTTTTTATGGAGTGTGAAGGAGAACACTGACCCACACAGGCTTATTCCCAATGCCCCCCATTTAGTGCACTTCATACATCCAGCTTTTGTTAAGTCACATTCCCAGAATCTGAATCTCCACGAGGGATGGAGGGGCCTGGGGGGAATACAGTAATTTCTTTCCTGAGTGAGTGATGCTCTCCCTGGCATGACTGGTGATTCATGGTTTCTGACACAGAAAAAAATAAATCCTATTTCAGGGTAAAGACACATAGCTGTCTCCCTCCATAGCTTCCACAAATCCAAAACAAATCTGAAACATAAGGCCTTCCCAACAGTTTAAATTTCATCCTCGATGCCAGAAATCTGGGGTAATGTTGGGTGGCGATGAAACCGATTCATTCTTGGATGTTTTTGGCACTGATGAAAACAGCTGGCAATGTTTCAGGAGTCCTGGTGTGGTGCTTCATACCATGGCACAAGATTTACCACTCACCTCCCAACTAATCAAAACTTGTACCATTATAAAGGGCGTTGGGGCGGCCTCTGGGCTGGGAGATAGGAAAAAAGAAGAGGAGGAGTGGAAAACATCATGAAGGATCATGGAAAAATCATCAAGGGAGAAAAAGGAACCTGAGTTTTTGCCATCTCCATTGGACAAAGCCCAACTTGTCTGATGAGGAGTCGCTAGGTAATCTCTTTTCCCAGCTGGGAGCCATGGCTCTGGGAGCTCCCTCTCCTTGGGAAGGTAGCCAGGTCAGTAAATAGTTCTTGTTATGAGAACCCAAGGCAGGAAAACAAACCATGAAAACAGATCTTCAGCAAACTGTGGAGGAAGAGGACAGTGAGTGCAAAATAACCCATAGCACCCAATAGCAGAGCGGGTAATTTTTTGTCACCACCGTATTAGGAAGTTGGATAATTACTGGTTGGATATTATTCTTGAAAAGATTGTATTCTGTGTCTTCCACCATCTATCACAGCCTGTCCTGCAATGACGTGTTGGTGACACATCACCCAATGACCCAACCATGGCACGTTGGGGGTGAGGCCGAGTGTGGGTATTCACAGCCCAGGGGAGCAGAGGGGCTGGACAGTGGTGCTGGTGTGGCTGAACATGAGCCCAGGTGTGCCCAGGTGGGCAGGAAGGCCAAGGGCACCTGGGCTGTACCAGCCATGGTGTGGCCACAGGCCCAGGGCAGGGACTGTCCCCCTGTGCTGGGCACTGGTGGGGTCACACCTCAAATCCTGGGGGCAGTTTTGGGCCCTTCATGACAAAAAAGGCCTTGAGGAGCTGGAACGTGAAGGGAAGGGAGCTGGGGAAGGGTCTGGAGCACCAGGAGCAGCTGAGGGAGCTGGGGGGGCTCAGCCTGGGGAAAAGGAGGCTCAGGGGGGACCTTCTCAATCTCTCCAACTCCCTGACAGGAGGGGGGAGCCGGAGAGGGTTGGGCTCTGCCCCCAGGGAACAAGGGACAGGATGAGAGGAAATGGCCTCAAGCTGTGCCAGGGAAGGTTCAGGAGGAATTTCTTCATGGAAAGGGTTGTCAGGCATTGAAAGGGGCTGCCCAGGACGTGGTGGATTTACCAGTCCTGGAGGTGTTCGAGAAATGACTGGATGTGGCACTGGGCATGTTCTGGTCTAGTTGACAAGGTGGTGATTGGTCAAAGGTTGGACTCAGTGATCTCAAAGATCCCTTCCAACCTAAATGATTCTGTGCCAGCAGAGCCTTTATACACCACATTTTTTCCTGTCAGTGCTTTGGCTGTGGAGGTACCTCTGACAGTGGGTTCCTGCCCTCTGACATGCCCAAGAGCCATCTGCCATCACTCAGCAGGAGCAGTTCTGTCAGCTCTTGCCATGCTTCTGCCCTCCCTGCCCCCCTCCACTGCTGCTGGGTGTGTTCAAGGGTCAGGATGGGAATAACTGGTGGTGGGAGAAGGATGAAACTCTGGGTACAGCTGACACATTGTCCTGCAGGATCTGGATGTAACCCAGCCTCTGATGGAAACTCTGCTGTGGCCATGCTGATATTTAACTCTTCCTCAAGTGCCTTTTCTCATTTATTTTAATTTATTTCTTGCTCTAGTAATGTCTCAGCTTCTGGCTCTGGTTCAGTCTTGTTGATCACCTGTGAATATTAATGGGCTGTGGCAAGACCCCTACACAACACCGGGGGGGTGGAGTCCTCCCTCTAAGGAGATGGGATTTGGCAGCTCCTCTCCTGCTCCTTATGTATTTCAGCTATAAGGCAGAGACCTCTCCCTTTCCCATGGGAAAAAGGCATCTGCTCCTCAGCCATGTTGCTTTCCAAGATAAAGGGGTGGGAATTTGGGACACAGCAAACTCTCTTCCCTTCTGAATGCTTCCAAGAGGGCAGTTAGCTCAAGTTTAGCAGTCATCCTGAGTCAAAGATTCCCTGCTTTCCAAGACTTGGTGCCCTGTGGTGTGTGAAAGCTGCCAGAACCAAACTGAAGTGCTGAATTTTGTTCCATAGAGAACATTTCCCATTGCTGTGGGAGGTTTTTTCCAAGATACATCCTGTCCCCTGTTCCTTGGGGCAAAATCTGCATTTGAATATACTGGGTGGGGTGGTTTTTACAATGAGGGAACTTCACTTTGAGGTCATTAAATTTGTGTATATTTAAGTGACCTTAAAGAACTGTGCTGCTTTCTACTAGGAAAATAAAATAAAGAATTTACAAATAGCCACCATCTGGTGCTATCTGGGGCACCAGTTGTTTCCAGACTGTTCTAAGGGAAATGTTGTATCTCCACCATCCCTCTGCAGTATCCTTTCCTGGGTATGGGTTGAATAGTGGTAAAACCAAATGGGTTGTCTTTAAGACCGGAACAGGACTATGCCTGCTCTGCTAGGTCATCTCCTTCCACACAGCCTAGAAAACTGCTGGGAGAAGCTCCTGGTTTTATTGGTTTTTAATTTCTTAATGCCCTCCACTGCCTCTACCTTTATGGAAGATTTGTTGAATTATTTTCAAGGAGTGGTGGATTTGAATGTGCAGGTTATCAAAGATGTGAGTCATATGTATGAAAACATATCATCAGTTTTCTTTTAAGTGTCCCCACTGCCCTGCAGTAACCAAATACTCTTTCAACAGAACCTGTTCTCATGTGGTTTGACAAAATCATATTGCAGAACAAGGACCGGTTTTGGTCATTTTTTAGGTGCTTTTTAGAAATAAATTGTAAAATGGTGCATCATCCATCATTATGGCTGGGCTTCATGAATGAAGATTTGGGGAGGGCTCTCCCCACGTTTGTTACAAACACGCTGGTGGCTAAAGAGGCCAATTTGAGACAGACATGTCTGATTGCAAAAGGCACAGCAGAAAGACTCCTTAGGTGGTAAATTCTCAAGACACGATTCTTTCTGCGTTGTCTCTTCTCCTCAAGGGTGATCCTGCGTGTGCTCCCAAAGGCATCAGCAGAGTTATAGATATTGTGTCTCCAGACCTCCCAATTGGAGGCCAGAGTAGACCAGTGATGTTGATCAATATGGCCAAGGCTGAGATGTTGTTTCAGGGAGTCCTTGTATCTCCTCTTTGGGGCTCCTCTCTTGTGGCAGCCAGTGGCAAGTTCACCATAGAGCAGGATCTTAGGGAGGGGGCGGTTGGTCCTTCATCCTGGAGACGTGCCCTGCCCAGCACAGCTGTGTTCTCAGCAACATGGCCTCAATGCTTGTGACTGCTGCTTGCTCTAGAACAGATGTATTGGTCACATCATCTGACCAGTGGATGTTTAGGATTGAACGGAGGCAGCGTTGGTGGAAGCGTTCGAGGAGTTACAGGTGGTGGCTGTAGATGACCCATGATTCAGATCCATATAAGAGAGTAGACAGCACTATGGCTCTGTGAACACTGATCTTGGTACTTTTCTTCAAGTGTTTATTTCACCAAACTCTTTTATGAAGCTTTCTGAAAGCTCTCTATGCCTTTTCTAACCTGTTGTCTGTCTCTCCGTCAGTCTTACCATCCAAGGAGATGAGGCTGCCTGGGTAATTAAACTGCTGGACTGATTTGAGCTCTGATTAGCCAGTTGTTGTGTGATGGACTGAATAGCTGAGTCTTGGACTACACGGTTGGTACCGAAGACAGTCTGAAAGTGTTCAGACCATCTGGGCTGAGTACGTTCTTCACGTCCTGTCCTGTCCTGACTGGCCCAAAGGCTAGTCATGGCTACTGCATGGGCAATCTCCTGTTTAATCTGTTCAAAGGCTTGTTGTTGTTCAGGTCCCCACTGGAAAATGGTGCATAAATTGGTACCAAATACAGCTTTTCCTGAATCAGATAAAACTTACAGTGGCAACCCCTCTGGTAAGTTAGAAAATCAACTGATCTTAATGTTTGGATTCTGTCACTCATTTGTGAGAACTCTTTTGTAAATACTTGAATGATTAAGATTATCATGTTGCATTTTCTTCAAGCAATAAAAGAGCACCCAAGCTTTTCGGGTGACACGTAGTGACAAGCCTGTGCCCTGGACCAAGGGGATGAGTGCAGTGCACTGGTACTTTTGGTACAGGGCAGGGAGCCCCAGTCAAGCAGCACCTACACCAAAGTGTGGCTGGCAGGGCCCAGTGTGACTTGCAGGAAGACACAGAATTACAGAATCATTAAGGCTGGAGAAGACCTCTAAGATCAAGTCCCATCTTTGATCACCACGTTGTCAACTAAAGCACAGCATTAAGTGCCATTTCCAGTCATTTCTTCAGGGATGGAGACTTCACCACATCCCTGGATGGCTCTTTCCAATGCCTGACCACCCTTTCCATGAAGAAATTCCTGCTGATGTCCAACCTGACCCTCCCCTGGCACAATTTGAGGCTGTTTCCTCTCCTCCTGTCCCTTGTTCCCTGGGGGCAGAGCCCGACCCCTCCCCGGCTCCCCCCTCCTGTCAGGGAGTTGCAGAGAGTGAGAAGGTCCTCCCTGAGCCTCCTTTTCTCCAGGCTGAGCCCCCCCAGCTCCCTCAGCTGCTCCTGATGCTCCAGACCCTTCCCCAGCTCCATTCCCTTCTCTGGACACGCTCCAGCTCCTCTGTGTCCTTCCTGTAGTGAGGGTCCCAAAACTGCCCCCGGGATTTGAGGTGTGGCCTCACCAGTGCCCAGCACAGGGGCACAGTCACTGCCCTGGTCCTGCTGCCACACTAATGCTGGCATAGCCCAGGTGCCCTTGGCCTTCTTGTCCACCTGGGCACACCTGGGCTCACATTCAGCCGCTGTCACCAGCACCCCCAGGGCCTTTTCCAGCCCTTCCAGCTGCTTTTCCCCATGCCTGGAGCTGCAGGGGGCTGTTGTGACCCAAGTGCAGGACGTGGTACTTGGCCTTGCTGACCCTCATACAATTGGCCTCAGCCCATGGATCCAGCCTCTCCAGATCCCTCTGCAGAGCCTTCCTGCCCTCCAGCAGATCAACACTCCCACCCACCTTAGTGTTGTCTGCCAACTTACTGAGGGTAAAGCAGTCGTTAGAAGAAATTAAAACACCTCCTGAATGGCAGCTGAGCTGAAAACAGCTCAACCAGGATGATGCTTTCTGCTTCAGCCCATTTTATGTAAGACTCAGCAGCAGAATAAGCTCCAGCAATGACCTGGTTTAAAAGACAAACACTTAAAAAGTCATTTCCAGTAAATATAGTTGTTGTCACCTGCTTCAGTAAGTACAGCTACGCTGAAAATCTCAGCCCAGGCAGTTGTGGATGCTGAAGAGACTAATGAGAAGCACCATGTGCAATGCTCACCCTGCCCAGCAGCTTATGAAACAGGAGCAAACGGCTGACCTGGCACGAACCGCTCCCCACACAGCCTGGAAAATTCATCTCGCTTCATTATTGATGACCTCTTTTTAAGGGAAGTATTTGCCTCCAACCAAGAACTCTGGAGAAGCACAGCAAACCAAAGAACGAGTCAAACCCATGGATTTGTTTGCCTCCCCTCAGAGATTCTCGCCAGGATTTTAAAGCAGCACCTGACTTAAAAGAATAATGATCCCATGATTAAATTATTTATATTTGAAACCAACTTGCAGATGCTTTTGTTTGCTAAAAAATACATGAGCTCTGAAGGCTTCAGAGACTTAAAATACAGATTGCGTGCCTGAGGGTGTTTTGCAAATCTTAATCACAATAAAAGACATGGGAATAAACCAGCAGCCTTTTTATTTAAAAAGGACATCCAGTGGCAAGTTGAATGCTGCTGGTGCCTCAGAGGCTGATGGATGGCTCTCAGATCAGGTTTTTGTATGTTTAGAAACAGAAGAAGAGACCAGGCTCTCTCTGTTGTGATGCTTCAGTCCCACTTGCAGGAGGTCAGGAAGCACAAGGATTCCTGACAGGTTTTTGTTGTGGTTCTGAGCCCGGCTCTGGCAGACTCCAACTGAACAGGCACCCATCCCCTCACTGCACAGCTCCAAATCCAGCTCTTGGCATCCCACAATGTGTTCAAGCTTCAAGTATTTTTTTTCTTTCATTCTAACAATTCCAGAACCTCTGTCTTGCCAAGTCCACTGGAATCTGCAGCTGAGAAGCTGCAGTTGAGAACTGCCTGGTGAGTGTTCCCTGCCCTACTGCTCTGGACTCTGTTAACTCCACAGGCTGCCAGGTGATGGGATACACAAGCCTTGGTAGTTTGTGTTGGACAACAGCTCAGCAGGGCAGATGCTCTAAGAACAACTATTACATTTTTCAGGAGAAACCCACTGAAACCTTCTTTGCCTGAGTGACCTGAATAATTATGGTCCAATAAAGAGGAGAATTAAAAGGAAAAAGTCCAGTTATGTCTGTACTGGGCCCCTGCACTGCTTTCAAGTGTTTCACTGTAAGAAAAACATGATCATGCTCATAAGAGGCGATTCTCCCCCTCTACTCTGCCTTCATGAGACTCCACCTGGAGCCTCATGAGTCCAGGTCTGGGGGCCTCAGCAAAAGAAAGATGTGGAGGTGTTGGAGTAAGTCCAGAGGAGGCCACGAAGGTGCTCTGAGGGCTGGAGCCCCTCTGCTCTGGAGCCAGGTTGGGAGAGCTGGGGGGGGTTCCCCTGGAGAAGAGAAGGCTCCAGGGAGACCTGAGAGCCCCTTCCAGTGCCTGAAGGGGCTCCAGGAGAGCTGGAGAGGGACTGAGGACAAGGGGTGGAGGGACAGGACAAGGGGAATGGCTTCTCACTGCCAGAGGGCAGGGTCAGATTGGATATTGGGAAGGAATTCTTCCCTGTGAGGCTGGGGAGGCCCTGGCACAGGTTGTCCAGAGAAGCTGTGGCTGCCCCATCCCTGGGAGTGTCCAAGGCCAGGCTGGACAGGGCTTGGAGCAACCTGGGCTGGTGGAAGGTGTCCCTGCCCATGGCAGGGAGTGAATGAGATGAGCTTTAGGGTCCCTTCCAACCCAAACCATGCTGTGATTCCATGACAGGACAGGGCTGTGGCAGTAAGAAGCACAATCAAAAGTGGGCCCAATCCCCCAGAGTATGGAGCCAGCAAACATCAGCAGAGCCTGGGTGTCTGTCTGCACCTGCCCTTGGGGTGGCAAGGACAACTCCATAAATGAGAGGATGAACTAAGTGCCAGAAAGACTTTTCTTCCTGCTTTTACGTCTTGGTTAAAAAACTAGAATGATGCAAATCTGGCAATGAAAAACATCTAATAATCATACTTAAGAGTGACTTTTGGACAGGTTATGTATTTAGGACAGCACAAAGCAACAAGACACCTAGCTTAGGTATGAAGTTTCTTGTACAGAACAGAGGCAGCTGCCCCCAGAAAGCCTCTCCAGCCAAATCAGATGTGCAGACAGGCAAAATATTCCAGGGAGAAGAATGCTGAAAGTAGAAAAGGTGATACAGCCAAGAATCTTATCAACATTACTGCCCAGTGTTGAGCTACAGGTAAATTTCATACTGGAAGGGCTCTGCCTACAGTCACTTATTTCCTTCAAAAGAAAGGCTTTCAGACTTCCAGCACTGCTCTGTGGGCAGTGAATTCTCTGCACTGCAGCATCAACAGTGAGACAGCACAGGGAGGGATAAACAGTCCTTCAACAGTTGGCTGGTCTGTAAAAACATTAATACAGGAAATTGTTCTAAATGCCTCATTCAGAACTTGTTCTGAGCTATGTTTAAACTGGTACAGCACACACAATTAAACCGTTGACTGCCAGATGCTGGTTAAATACATGTTACAATGGAAATGAAGCAACAAAAGACAAATTAAAAAAATAAAAAATAATTCCATTACTCATCACACAAGTTTCTGATTTGTTTTCTGTTAGCAATTCTTACAGAACATGTACATGAAGATCTTGTACATCAATGAGCCTTGAGACATAACCAAAGAGAAACGTGAGCAATAAAAACTGTAAATGAAATGAACACATGGAAGTCAAACTTCTATTCCTACGTGCAAGGGAGCATTTGAAAATTAATGGTAAGGAAATGGATTAGTACAAATCTGCATCTACACGTAAGCACAACCTAGAAAAGTTGGATTTTTCTGATTGCAGATGAAATAAAATGACTGAAATGTTTTTGTTGTAACTCACACCATTACTAGCAATAGTGTATTTAGAAAAAGTATCAGTCCCTGAGCCAGCAGGTAAGAACTAGAAGATATTTCTCTCTCTATATATATACTTAAAAATAAAAATTTAAAAATTACTTATGCTTTCAGCCATAAATTCATAAGAGTAACAAAATTGCAGCAATAAATGATGGGAAGAGGGAAAATTCAGCCATAGAGAGACAAACTTCTTTCATTTTGCCACTTGAATTGCTGACAGGCACTTGGGACCAGTTTACAGGTACAATTCACTCTCAATCCTCCAGTTTTCCAGTTGAGCCTAGAAAAGGTGCTGCTTCTAACAGGGTTTCCAGAAATTTGATATAAGAAAGAAGTTTTTTACAATGAGGGTGGGGAGGCCCTTGCCCAGGTTGCCCAGAGAAGCTGGGGCTGCCCCAGCCCTGGAAGTGTCCAAGGCCAGGTTGGACAGGGCTTGGAGCAACCTGGGCTGGTGGAAGGTGTCCCTGCCCATGGCAGGGGAGCTGGAACAACATAATCTTCAAGGTCCCACCCACCCCGAACCATTCTGTGATTCCATGAAATACATACAATGCACAGAATACAGGGAATAGCAGTTCATAGTAAGAAACTATTAGCAATTAGGTTATTTGTGTGTCTGTGCACGAAGGACAGGAAACTTTAAGTGTGTCCAGAGATGAAGAAACAAGACAAATGAGTACCTGTGAGCAAAACTGGACAAAAGAGAGCTGACTGTTTCTGTTTGTCTCATCTTTCCTTTAGCTAGAGTAGAATAAAAAAGGAAAACGAGGCACAGTTACCTTTGCACTCTGCAAAGAAAGAGCTGGGCTACAGAGTACCTGGGCTTGGTGCCAAGCTGTGAAATAAAGGACAATGTGGCCATGCCAGAATCCAAGGCCTGACGCTTCTTACCATGGTGGAAATGACAAATTGCCACAAAAACCAAAGGCACATAAAAAGAAAAGTCCTGTGAAGTGCTACCAGATATTTCCTTGCTCGATGAGCTTATGTTACTTCTCTGAAAAAGATTGAGTTCCTATGGAGATTGAAATGCCAATACTGCAGAAAAGCACTGTCCTTGGGGCAAAATCAACCTTTTCCTAGAGTCCAAACAGTTTAAATATTAACAGAAGGGAAAATTTTAGGTACACAAACGTATTAGTTGTTGGAAACTTGAGAAGGCTGCTCAGTGTATCCAGCTCCTTCAGATAATTTTGTCTTCCCCACTGTGTCCAGGTGTAACTGGCTCAAGTGCAAATGGCATCTGGAATGAATGCTCCAGGTCTCTGTAATGCAAAGATAATGAGATATTAGTGGTACAGGAATTATAACAAACGACACATTTACTTTAAAGGGGGAATTGAGTTTCTGTGGAAAAGAGTGCATAACAGTAAAGGTGAGGCCAGAAAATGGTGGCCACCCACCTCTCTCAGGGTTTTGAGAAGACTGTGGCACCAGACTGAAAACCACCCATTTTTTCAAGCTACATTCAGATGACCAGGTGTTTTTAGCAAGGGCAACGTGTACAGATGAGCAAACAACAGCTGTAATGTTCCAAAGCAATACAGAACTTTGACATTTAACAAGTCTGGAGCAAAAAGGTCCACAGGTCCTGGACACCACATTTGGCTGTTTTATTAGGGACCTGCACGTTTGAGAGCATGAAGGCAGGAGCCCACAGCTGGTGGTTTGGTACATAGGAAAACTCGCTTTACACATCCTCTGGTCTTGCCTCTACCTGAGTTTACATAAACCAGCTACTGTTTCTTCTTTACTGAGACACCGAACTGTGTTTCATGCTCTCATGTCAATCTCAGAAACACTGCAGCAATGTTTCTCATTTAACCTGGCTTTCTAGCTAGGCACTTCACAATCCCAGTCATGATGAAGCCACAAAACCCTTTGGGTTGACAGTTTGTGGAGAGCAGAAGGAACAGTAGAGGAGAAGCTCCAACACAAATGCTGTCAAGAGCACCTCCTTGCCAGCCGGTGCCAGCTAAGCAGCCAGGCATGGCACAAAACCACTGCTATTTCCTTATGCCTATTTCAGATTCTCGTCTCTGCCTCTGTTCCTGGCCATTCTGTGTGTTTTGCCCTGTGAAGGCAGCTAAAATTCCAATAACTCTTCATTCAGCTCCCTTGGCTTGGCCAGTGCAATTTTGGGGTTGGTGCTTCAGCTGATGGTGAAGGCAGAGCAACAATCTTGTTCTAAATGGCCATATGTAAAGTGATAGGGCTCATTTTTGGGGGCTGAGTCTCCCTCAAAGCAGAGCCCAGCCCTTGGGAAGACAGAACAGCCACAGTATGTGCAGAGGAACTGAGGGTTCTGGGACATGCAGTGTTACATGTCAGACTTAATAGCCCTGGTTACTTGGAAACAGATTGTCTTCAGTGCTCGGGACAGACTGGATTCAAACCTTCCTTAAAGAAAGGAGAGGCATTTGGAGAAAGCCAAACAACACTTTTTCCCTTATTGTCTTAGTCAGAAGTGAGGAAAAGGAGTGGCTGAGGCAGGGCAATCCTCACACTTCCTATCCTGGCACATGCAAGGGGCCCCTGACAGGGTGAGGTTGCCATCAACTTTTGAACTCCACATTTACAAACACTCTCATAATTTACCAGTTCCCAGCTGCTTCTGCATTAATCTGCTTCTGCATTAATCTGAAGTGAACTCAGTTACCTGCAGGGACTAGAACTGTATAGATAAGGCCTAAAGCCATGCCCCAGTGTGCCCTGCATTCCTGGATGCCATGCCCTGCTACCTTATGGTGCAGGGAGACCACACTCACCTGGTACTTATTGTTTTGGTGCTGAATCAGCAATTGGTTTCTGCACTCCAAAGGCAGTGATAAAAATATTCACAACTACTATAATGAATACTAGTCCAGTTGCAAGGTTGTTGAGGAAATCCAGCTTTCCATGTTTTGCAGGGTTGTTAAGGTCATATTTTACTTCAAAGAGAGAGGAGAAAAAAAAAAGTTTAGTGAGATGAATATTTCAAAATCCAAAATAAAAGTCTTCATACTGATGTAGTTCAAGGATTTCTCTTATGCTGAGCTATTTGCATCAGTCATATTTAAAAGGGAAGTCAGATATTCTGCAGTGTCAGTAAAAATGCTAAGAGGAAGGTCTGTAACCACGAGGAGCCTATTAACTTCCAGTAATTAGCATCTAATCTCTGTGGAGGCACACAGGAAGTAATGGATGCACTAACATTACTAGGAATCTTCTGAACTCTTGATCTTTTGAAGCCTAGCTTTGTTGCAGACTTTAAGCATTTAAAAATTATTTCAGTCTTGAATACATGAAGTTTTGAAGCCCTGACAGGATGAAGCTAAATTTCCCACCATTAAAATGCTACAAATCTCTTTACCACTGCTGGATTTTTTTTCTGTGCTGGTGCCCTTCCCCTTCCCTTGTACTCCCTGCTTTTGCCCTGGCTCTGTTTTCAGAAAGCAAGGGCTCTCTGTTAAACAGAGGGAGATGTTGGAGCAGTGTAGCTGCAGCCCTTCCTACAGAGAGCATCAGCTGTGTAAACATTTTCCTTTGTTTCTTGCAGTTGCTTTTTGCTTGAACTTCTAATGGGAGCGAGGGAGGATCACACAAGGGAGATAGTATTAATTTAGTGTAAATTTTGATTCCAGGCCTTGTGAAAACATACAAATTAGTTACACTGGGCTGAAAATAGGCTTGGTACAGGACAGTGAGAAGTCTGAGGTGCTTGCCTGATGTCTTAGAATCATTAAGGCTGGAAAAGACCTCCAGGATCATCAAGTCCAAACTTTGCCCAAACAGCAAACAGCCACTAAAACATCATGTGAATACCCAAGATTTTCCGGTGCCACTGTGCAATAAGGGCTCTGCAGCTCAGACCCTCAGCTACATTTCTTTGATGCTGGTAGAATGAGTGAAGAGGAATCCTGGAACAAGTTTTGAGAATGGTTTTTGCATAGGTCACTGGAGCTTGTGTCTGCAAGAGAAAGTTTATACCTGACAAGTTTTTGCAGCAACATAAATAAAACTTAGAGCTCCTTCTGACAGGCACATACACAGATGTGCAGCTTATATGACTCCACTGCACGAGATCAACTTTGTTATTTGTGTGACTCAGTGACCCTGCCAACACTGCAGAGCTAAACCACAGCCTCCCTTGCTTGTGGCAGCAGTTGAGTGGTGGCAAACACACTCATGATGCTGAAATACTAAAAGCCAGGTTCATCTGGTGTCCCTAATTTGGAAGTCTAATGCTTGTTCTGGTTTCAAGGAATTCTGGGCACCTGTTCAAGTCCTGTTTGCTAAAGCAGTGTAGTCAAACATCACAGGCCAGGCAAAGCAGTGAAGAACAGTGGGGGGGAACTGTCTGAGAAGCTCCTGCACACCTGTGTAGGTATGAAATAATTTAGCCTCAGTAGTACCTCAACCTTAAAGTGAGTTTACAGGTCTGTAAAGCATCTGGAGGTACATGGATGTTTGCATCCCACCAGGACCTCGAAGGACTCTCTGGTAACTGCCATGTGAATGAAGCAGAATAAATGAAATGGAAAAATTAATTCTGAAATGTGGAAAAAAAGACATTTCAGATGGTTGGTTTAAAAAGGAGAGGTAATAATGGCCTAACCTGTCATGCAAGTTAAAAGAAATCATGCTGAAAGGCAAGCTGACACTTTCAGAGCTGTCCCTTTGTCCAAAGGAGGGTCAGAGAAGACAAGTAATGCTTGTTAGTTTAGAAGAGCTCTAAATTTTGAAGCAGAATTGCAGTAATCCTATCTTCGTAATTACAGTGCTTAAGATGAGGGTGTTTGTGAAAATGTTCTTAAGAACAGTTATTCTTTAAGTATTTTATTATAGTGGGATTAGATTACTATGATTTCATGCTACTGAAACTATTTCAAGACATTCTTTGCTTTTCTTCCAAAAAGTTAAGATCACCAAATCACTTTCAAGGACAAGTTTGCTGAACATTTCTCACATTGTTTTTGTAAAAGGCTCTTTTGAAGGAGGAAAAGCTTTTAATCCCCAGTAGAAACTGTGAGAACTAGTAGCTCCCAGGATAAAACCTGTCTCAAGGAAAGAAACTGGATGGTGGCACAGACTTTTGTTTGGAGATTGTAGAGGCAGAATTTTGTGGCTGGGCAGAAAGGCAAACTGTTCCTGTAGGCCAAATATACACTGGGAAAAGCAAGTTCTCACTCTGATGCCTGTATCTTTGTACCTTCATGTCCTATTTCCTCTCTTCCCATCTTCTTCCTATCCTTTGACCTCAGCAGGACAGCACTGTTCCAAGAGGGTGTCACCACAAGCCGAGGGCTTTGCCAATCTCAACGTGGCAAAGATAAAACTGACAGCACTTAAGCCATTTCAGCAATGCCTTGCAGAAATAAGCACTAAAAAGCAATAGCTCAGCACATACTGAGAAATTGTTGCCCAACAAAAAGAGAGGGAACTTGTTTACAGCCTCAAAGCCTGCTGAAACAACCACCAGGGAGATGCCTTGAGGAACATCCACGTATTTTGCTAATTTTTCCATGACTCTCTTCCCACCTCTCCCAGTATCAACAGGTTGTTTTTTTCCAGTCCCTTTCTGGAATCTCCTCTGAGCCAAGACCTGGATTTTGCTCTTGCACCAACCCTACCAAATGCAGAGACAGCTGAATTCTGTCTCTTTTGTAAGAAAGAAAAAAGCTACATCAGCTACTTATCAATATTACAAGACGCATATCCTGGATCCCCAGGAACTTTCTCCTTGAGCAGAACCTTGTTTTTTCAGCTGTGATTGAAAAAGCAGAACACTGAAGGACTGACAGGGATGCCAAAGGTGGCACCCATGTGTCATCTCTGGCTTTTCATTTACACTGGGCTTATTGTACTCGTTAAGGTAAAGAGCAAGATTTGGAAAAGGTTATGAGAAGAAATGATCACATAACACCAGCAGAAGGGATCCACAGCTGTTTCCTTCCAGTGGAGATGTCATTTATTTCAGTGAACAGTGTGGTTCAACATTTCCTCTGATTTCCATAGGAATCTTTGCCTGACTCTCCAAAGGGATAGTCTGGGGCTTTGGGTGCTGCTCATTCACGTCACAGGTTTTCAGCAACTCTGCAAAGTGCCACTGGATTCTTTTTGCATTTGGCATCACAAGAGCATGGGGGAAAATACCACAGTAGGTTAAGACAGCAAGGAAAAGTACTGAAGGCTTGTTTAAGGTCAAAACAGAAAACCCAGTTTTCCAGAATAGTGCTGTGTCTCCACTCTTGGTGGAGTTTCAGTTGGGTTTTTTTGGGTAATTCATGATCACTCAGCAATGACATTGTTTTTAGAAATAAGTCTGTTTCTACAGCTACTTAGATCAATATTCTGCCTGACAGAATAAGGCAGAGGGTGCAGGACATAAGTGTGCTACTAATTTGGCAATACTAACTTAAAATACCTATTTTTTAGTGATAAATACTGTGTCTTGTGCCTCACAGTGTTGTACCTGTTAATATCGAATGTCTGTTTTTGAGAACAGCAAAACCACTTCATTGAACTTCTAGGAATGTGAAGGTCTGTAATTCAACAAGACAGAAAGGGGAGAAGGGGAAGGCAGGGAGCAGGGAACTAATTCTACAGCTGCCTCATTCAATGTGCCCAAAGCACACATTTAACACAACTCCTATTTGAACTCATCCTCTGGAATGAGTGATTTCCAGCATATGCTAATGGTATCACATCACATTTCTTAGGCAGAAAGTAAAAAGGGTTTCCCAAGCAAGTTCCAGGATTATACTCACACTGTATTTTGATGTCATGTGTCATTTCAAATTTTGGACTGAAGTCACTATGACCTCATGTGGATAACAGATGAGATATGCTCTTCGGGTGAAACGCTGCTCCAAGTAATCTATTTTTCTTTTTAATTTTAATTTCAGTTCAACATGGATTTGAAAATCAACAATAACGAGTATATTTCTACCAGTCCCCACTTAGAGATTTGGGATCTCTAGCTGGGGAATGGTAGATGCAGTTTGGTTGCAGAAACACGGCCAAGCTGAAGACAATGTGCCACACCAACACGAAAACGGGCATTTTGACTTTCACTTCTCTTTCAGAGTTCCATATTCACAGTAAATTTTTTTTGATATGACTGATATGGAAGAAACATATTTCAGTCATAAGATTAAGTAACAGGTCTTGCTGGAAACAGTATTATGAAACTGGGCAGGCTGCATGATCCTGTCTGGCCTACTGATGTTTCTTTTATGATATTTCATCATTTTCCTTCCTCCTCTGGCTTTCTGCTGAGAAAAACATTCATACTCTGGGAAATAAGAACATCACTAAAAATAGAAGATTCCACATAAATCTGCCCTTCCTGCCTTTGTTGCACTATTTCTAGGGTTTCAAGAGAAAATCAATATTTTTTGATATTTAAGAAAATTTCTTCACTTGAAAGAGTTGTCAAGCATTTGAACAGGCTGCTCAGGGAAGTGGTTGAGTCACCATCCCCGGAGGTAACTAAAAGATGTGTAGTGGTGGTGTTCATGTACATGGATTAAGGGTGAACATGGCAGGGCAGAGTTAACCTCTGGACTCAGTGTTCTTAGGGGCCTTTTCCAACCTAAATGATTCTATGATTCTAACTTTGATCAGTTCTGAGGTAAAGACTTCCAAACACAACAGTTGTAAGAAAAACACACCAATGGCTCTTGCCGTGGCCACCTACCAAGGAATATCAGGAGCACTCCCACCATAATCTGCAGTGTGAGTGACAGACTGATGAGAACGATGAGGGGGATGTAGAAGTTGAAAGAAGGTCCTTGCTCCATCACAGCTTTCAGCTGGGACGCGTTGGCCATGAGCAGGGCAATGTCCAACATGCTCTCGGCCGCGCTCTTCTTGTTGGCGTAGTGGTTGATGTTGAGGGGCCCGTTCCTTTGAAAGAACTGCAACCTTCTGTGCTGGAATTGGGAGAGAAGAATGATTATTCACATCTCTCTTAACTGGTGGTGAGTGAGAGATCCCTTGGCCCATCCACTGATTTCTGTGATCATGTGGACAGCTGTTACCACCGTCCTCCCAGCTGAGAGGAGAGCAGAAAACAGGGCCTGCCTGTACTGCCCTTTGGCAGGTACACGTTTTCCAGCTTGCCTATAGGATCAGTCTAAACAGTGGGAAAAGGAAAGATCGGAAAAGCTGAAAAGTTTGCCCTGACAAAAAGTTGGGGGGGAAAAAACACTGTAATATGATTCAGCAAACAACAGATCGTTGGGACTAATTTACTCCTGAAGGCACACTTAAAAATACAGATTTATTACATTCACTTTCTCATCACACATCTAAAAAGTTCCTTCATTACTCACAAGTCTTATTTTGAGGACTGATGTGGAAGTTGGCCCCTGTGTGAGCTTTGCTTGCCCTCTTTTTCCTGCTGCTTCTTCCTCCTCCATGCCACTGTCCAGGGCCATCCACATACAGATGTTTTTCCACTTTACTGTAATCATATGATCCGTGGTTGCCATGAACTGCCCAGCTACAAGGGAATCTTTTTCTTTTTCCATTTTCACATCAGATGGTTTTAGTATTTTTGGGGTTTTTTGTTTGTTTGTTTTGTTGTTTGTTTGTTTTGGGGTTTTGTTTGCTTTAAGTTGCTCTGCAAGCAAACAGGAAAATAAAAACCAACTGCAGGGCAAACCCAGGGCTAGTTAACCAGCGGGATAAATAAATGTTTCCTGATGACGGTTCATGGGACTCAACTTGAAATTTGACAGCTTGTCTCCCAGAGGTGCCTATTTCTGCATGGATTAGGTGCATCTTAGGGTCACTAGGTTAGACTTAGCTGCCTGACTCCACGGGGAAGAGGAGCTGATTCTCGATCCTGCAGTCTCTGAATAGGGCAGGAACTTCATTCTCTCTGCTCTTACTTCGAGATTTTATTTTCAAAAACAATAGACAAATATATGAAGAGTAAGCTCATTCTAGCTGACTTCTTCAAACCTGCTTACTAGAGACCTTTTTACTGGCCAAATGTGTTCCCGCTTGCCAGAAAATCCTGTGAGGGAAGTCTGGCTTTGAAGGTTAGTTCAAATGCAGAAGACGCCCTCTAATTACTCTTCCCAGCAGCACTAAAAACGATCACATTTCCAACTCCAAAGCCAGGCTTGCCACAGTCCAGACCTAAAAGCCTCCTTTTAAATAGGGCAAATATTGATGCACATATTGCCAGTTTTTCCAGGGCATTTAAACACCAAACTTGACCTGTTTTCACCAGACATGCTGTAATTCACCATAAGCCTAAATATTTGACTGAGTGTAAATCGACCTGGGGCAGCAGCAAATGTTTTTTCTGTAAAGGGAAGCAGTCGTGTAATCGCAGCTCCACGCAGAGGCTTCTTCACTGAGACCAAGCTCCTGGGAAGAAAATGGCTCTGAGACGGATACTAGCTTCAGTCAGGAAGGACTCGATAATCATTTGGTTTTGTCTAAATCCCACAATCCAAAAATGCAGTTTGGCTAGGGAATCTGTCCCACATTTGCCACCCTTTTTTCTCCTCCAGAAGAGCCTCCTATTTACACCCCCCTGCTCCATTATACCACCATAGCATTTGGATGCTTCAGAAAATAATTCCTGCATATCATCCACCAGAAGCACTAAACCAGGTGCAGATGTTCAAGTTTCCCTTAGGGAAAGAAAGCAGCATTGAATATATGCTGGCAGGACTCAACAGAAAAATTTAGACTAACATTTTTCACTGTTCATCGTGCAGGAAAAAGCCAAACACACACATTTAGCTCTTAGCTACCTGATGCAGCAGAGTAAGAGGGGATGAGGAATTATGTGTGTAACATCAGAATTCCAGTTCTGGGCAGGGATTATAAAAGACTGTTCTCAGTACACTACAGAATTAATTTCTATTTTGTCACAAGTTCATAATAGAGGAGAATTTTCCTGTGTCTAGGAACTAATTAACTCCTTCTTGCCAAAAATACTGACTTTGAAATCTCTATTGGGTCTGCAAGGCTGCAGTGTGTCACAGGCACAAACTACCAGGGAATATGTGAATCAGCTCTTAATCCCGATGGAAGGGGACTGCAGTGAAAACACGATGACTGGTTTCTTTGTTTTCCCCCCATGTAGGAATGTGAACATGTTTGACATGTTTTATCCATACAAGAGAGTAAATAGTCTGGGTGACATCTCCCTTTCAGTCACATCTGTGACTCCATGATGTAAGGCAGTTTCTACATAAACAACAGAACACAGTATTTTCTTTTCCCTGAGGAAATGCACTGCTGCACTTTCAGGACCTTGCTGTTTGCTAATTTTCCATATGGTGGAAACAGCAGGCTCTGGTGTTTGAACTGCAAAGGTCTGAGCCCCTTCTGGGCTCCAATAAATGGAGACTTTTCAAGGTAGGGAGTTGCTAAGGCAAACTAAGGAAAAATCTTCTTATTCCTGGAATGACAACTCAGCTATTAACTGTGTTTAGAATCTAAAAGATGGCATTTTACTCAGTTAAGAGGCCTTCAGCTACCATTCCTGAAAGCCGACCAGTTCAACATCAGAACCAGGCATATGCAGAAGTGAAATGTCAGAGCTTTTTCTCGGCCTGTCATCTTGCCTTCACCAGGAAAAAGGACCAGTAATCAGGAAAGCCCCAGAAACAGTCACTTCCCTTCCCCTGACCGAGGAATGGGACCTCCTGACTCATGCTGGAAAACCATAAAACAAAATAAACAAAAAAGCAAGTTAGCCTTGCCTTCTGGGAGCAAGCTGAAGGTCACTGCCAAAGGTATTGAAAGTGATGCTGCCAGTACCACAGAGGCAGTTTTTAAGATCAGACTACGTGTTCCACAGCAATATATAGACAGGCAATGAAAGAAGAGCCGTTGCCTTAACCTCAGGATAATGATAGTTGTGCACTACAGAAATTACATGGGAACTTTGTGATGTGGCTTTATGGTTTCAGTGAGATTCCAAGCATGTAGCAGCACGTGCAGCCCTCAGCACCAAACAACACCTACTGATCACCTGCAGGGAAAGTGGAATGTCTGGAGATTTTCTAGGATGCAGGCAAAGCGAGGCTTTTCCTGCAGGTGCCACTTGGCAAAAGAGCAGTACGTATTCCACGTGACCTGCTTCAGTCTCAGTGTAATCAAAACACCTCATTATACACATTCAGTATTCAAATTACCCGGTGCAGACAAGCTGAGCCCTTCAGTTGGTGTCTCCAAAGGAATCTGAGCGAAAACAGAGCCAGAGTGCAGCCGAGCCACGTGTAGCTGGAACTGCCTTCCCTGCAGTCACAACCTGCCCTCAGGTCCCCTGTGCCACCAAGCTTCACCTCTGAGCACAACCACCCCACCAGTGTTGGTCTGTGCACGGTTCCACAAAGGAGAGCAGTGAAAAGCTTCCCTCTCCTGCTCTGTGACTGGAAGAATCCTATGGAAGAGCTTATTTTCCCAGTGACACAGTGCTGTCCCCACAGACAGCACCTCTCTGGGTCTGTTTGCTTGTCCAGAGCACTGCACTCTGCAAGGATAAAGCTACGATGCCACATCAGAAACTGGCACTTTTTTGGTTCTGTAGGACCAAATCTTCTCCTCCAAGACTGCATGGCACTGGGTTTACAGTCTCACTGTGTTGGCACAGACTCTGCCACTGCTTTGCTTCACTCCCCATTTCAATGGTCCACCCAGAAGAACTGAGTCCCTTCAAAATACAGAAAGGATTTAACTGTTACATTTAAAAATAAATAAATAAATAAAAGTGGCTCTGAGGCAAATGTCCTCAGGTGCTGAGTTTCATGAATCAGGGCTGTGACCCACCTGGTGACTCAACAGGAAGGAAACAGCACTGAAAATGGAAACGTTTGAAAACAAATAATAAAGTATCTTTGCTAAATACAGTAACTGTTATAGTAAGGATTACAGTTTTAAATCCTTGCTTGTGACAAAATTTATGCAGTTGTTTGTTCAAGTCTCTATCAAACACTAGTGACTGTTGAAGGGGTCAAACCCACATGCTGAAAGTCTGACAAAAAAAAAAAAAAAAAAGAAAGGAAAGCCCAAAAGTTATTTGTTTTTCTTGTCCAAGCTTCCCAAAATGTGCCTCTCAATCTGTCCAGAGAAGACAAGGTGGGGTTTTGGATCTGCCAGTCTTCTGTAATCCACAGAGAAAAAAAAAAACCTGGAGAAAATGACATTTATTTTGCATTTGTATTTCGAACTTCTGTTTGTTTCTGTCTCTCTGCCCTATGAATGCAGAAGGAAAGAAAGCATTTGGATTTTGCATACAAGGTTTTAGGATTCACTCCTTCTCTTCTGGTATATTCCTAGGTACTTCAGTCAGCTTCTCCCACCACATATGAGATCCCTTAAAGAGATTGTTTTAAGAAAAATCTAAAAAAAACCCAACCCCAAACCAAAAATTAAAGCCTCACAAAACCTGTAAAAGGCAAGTATTGCTTGAACCAACAGGACCTTGAAATCGCCAATTCAAGGGTCAGACCTGTTATGGACACTGAATGTCCTGTTCTTGTTCGGAAGTCAACACATTTGCAGTAGCACAAGACTGGTTCCCGTTTTCTTCTTAAATCCCACCAGCAAAGCAGTATTTTGCAGTTAGCAAGGTGAAGAATGAATACTTAGAACCAAAACCTGCAAAGTACGAGCCAGAAATACAACCTGGGCTGCTTTAATTTTAATTTGCGATTCGTAATTGCAGCTCCTTAAGATCAGCTGTGGCTGCAGGACCCAGAGCTCAACACGTTTTGCATGTCAGGCCCAGAGTCTCATGTCTGGGTTCTGAAAACACACAAATACTTTTTTTAATATTGCTTCAGTATTAGCACTCAACACTTCCATGGTATTCTAACTTTCAACCATTGTGCAGTAGAATGTCTTTATTAAATACAGGAGAGCCACAGTTTTGTATGGGATAATTGGAGAAATATTGCTGATTATTAATTTTATATTCCAAACAAGGTCTCCAATAACTTTGCTTCTAATTAATAACACCTTCCTGAAGCTGTCAGAAAGTTCTCTGCCTTCAGTGACATTTAGTCTTGAACACAGTTTATATTTACTCTGGAATAGTCTTCATTGTCTTTGGCCTGCTCTAACCCTTCATGCCCTCTAATCCTTCCTCTTTTGGGTTAGTGATTACTGCAATTTTATGGGAAAACAGCCTCCATTTGAACTGAGGCTGGACCAGCACGACCTCTGGGTTTGCAATGCCATGGAGCAAGCTTCCTGAAAACCTTATGTTCAGGGACAAATTGGAATTTTAAAACGATGGAAACTTGCTATGTAATCGTGAGCTGTTGAAAAGATGCTAAATTTTTCCTTTGTTTGTTTAAAAAGCAATTTGCTAAGGTTTTGAAGTGTTCATCTTTAAGAGAAATACCACATGACAAACTTTTCCAGATCTTTGAGGTGAAATTTCATGTTCAGAAAAAATTCCAGTTAAATCAAAAACCAGAAGGATCAGACATAAAAGGAATAATGCAGGACTAAAACAGAGTACAATTTCAGAACTTTTATTTTTTCCAAGATCAACCCTAAAGTTACAAAACTGCACTAGTAACTTTATACAAATATTAATCCTCATAGATGTGGAATTTCTGTCCACATCTCCATCACTGAAATTGCAAAGGGCCATATGTGGCCACGCTGAAGTCAGACTTCCCCTCCATCTCAGAGATCTTGCTGATCTATGAAAAACAGGGAAGATATTCTAAAAAGAAAAAAAATATTTTCCCACCAAAAATAATTTAAGCCATATCAGTCAAGTAATGGATGATTAGGTCCTTTGTACACCTCCTCAGAAGATATTTCATGTTTTTTTCCCCCCAGTAAAACATTAGATCACTTGTTCAGCTTAGCACTGACTCAGAGAGAAAAAAAACCTACCTCTGGCTCTGGACTGAATCATCAGTTCCATTTCCTATGCAAATTCCAACTTGAGGAAAGGGGGAAGATGTCTATCCAAGATGTCAATTCAAGTTTAACTAATTCATGAGACTTCTGCAATCACATCTTGGGACGGTGTGGGTGCAGGCAAATAAAAGAAAAAAGGGGAAAACTCAACCTGTGCTCATGTATCACAGACATCATGATTTTCTAACAGCTTCAAAACCCTGTGCTTAAGAAAAATCACTTCTTAAGCAAACAGAAAATGCAAATATGACTACAGGAAATAAAAAAAAAAGTGGCAATCATGCTGACTCCTGAGAGCTAAAAAAGTTAATATTTAAAAAAAGAAAAGTACAGTCTGCTGATGTTTTCCTAAAGCTGTACTGGTTCCAGGATCCAGTTAGAATATTTCTCATTAATACTCATTAAATGACTTAAATATAACCAGCACACCTCATGACTAACTTTGTGAAATGAAGGAGTAACTTAAACTTGTTCCCACAGCTATTTTAAAGAAGTTTGTTCCTGTAGATTTTTTTCTGCCTTGCATTATTACTGCTCATTCCAGTCATTTGGTCTTACAGCACTATTTCTCACAACTGGGCTGTGGGCTGCCTATTTTGTGTGGTTAAAACACTATTTGTTTACTCTGGCTACTTAAAAAACAGGCAAACAAAAACTTATCCCCAACAGCATCGATATTTGCAGTATATCAAATACTCCAAATTCAGTTTGATATGAGTAATGCTCTGGAACATAATTTCAAGTTCCTACAGGTTGGTTACTTTTAGTGTGATGCCAAGAAACTGCCACGTACCAAATTACTTCTGAATTACTATATAGACTTGAATACGTTTTTAGGAATGACATGATTAAAGCTGTTCATTTCTACTATCCAATTCTTGTTCACCTCTTGCATGGCTCTTCTTTAACTCCTGCCTCAAGAATGTCCTGTTATCTTGGAAACGCTAAACCAGATTTTACGGCACGGTGGATTAGAGTGTTTCAATATGGACCGTGAACAAGGAGAGCAACTAGAGGAAGATGAAAAAACAGTTACAACCTGTATTTGTATGAACAGATCCTTTGCAGAAGAGGCAGACACTTCTGCCAGCTGTAATTACACACATTAGTCAGTGAGGTGTGCCAGGCCAGCCCAGTCTCAGAAACAAGGAATTTCTTGCTTCTAAAAGCTTGACAGCTGCTAAAACAGTCATCCAAGTTAATGGTGGAGTTAAAATCAGCCACATCAAACCACTGTGTGACCACTCATTCAGAACTACAGAGGGCTCAACTGGTCTTTTTTCAATAATTTGAGTGCTTTAATTGCTTTGCAGGTAAGACAACTACACCTGCATTTTGTGTCAGCTCTTCTGCAGGAGGAGGCAGTGGTTTGTGGTGAAGATGTACAGGAGAGTCTGTTTTGAGGAGAGGACAAGTGGTGGGGTGGGCAAGGAGCAAACCAGGGTGGCCCATATTGTGGTGTGTGCGACCATTCCTAAAAGAAGACACACACTTTTGACTCCAAGATTTAGGCACCTGCAGATGGTCTCTCCAGGTTTACTTGGCTGCTGAGCTGGGGTGTTCTTTTGTTTGTGTGAATTGTGAACTTTGGCAGATTTTTTTAAGGTATCTCCTATTCATAGATTGGTTTTTGAGAAATCTGTCCCCATCTGTTTTACCTTGCATGTATTGTGCGTGTGTGAGAAAATGAAAAAAGTTTCTATAAAGTTCTCTGAAGTGCCACTGTATACATTTAAAACAATATAATACCATGTCTCACTGCTTATTCTTTATATGGCACTCACAGAGAACTTGAGTTTTGATGGGAAAGACATAACAAAATGATGATTGCTTGAAACCCAAGATGAAGTAAAACAGGAAAGTTTCAGAAAAATTCTTGGAGCAGACCATACCGAAAAAAACCCACCCCTATCACGAGTACTTGTGATGTAATCACAACACTGTGTCACAAAAATGAGAGGATTGCTGAGAAGTCAAAGGCTTACAGGAAACCACTCCAGGCCAGCAGTTTGACCTGTATATCCCAGCCCTGATTCACTTCAGGTAGGATTTCCAGGATTTATTAAAACCAGATTATTAGTTTTGTTGCTATAATATTCATGACTCCAAGAGGTTGTCAGGGACGGAGGGAGGAAGGGAGGAAGGACAGATATGCTACACAACGAGCCCAGTCTGTTTGTAACCACAAAGTCTTACCAGTGACACGGAAGGTTGTTTAGTACAACGGTTTCTATGTGGCAGAGCCTTAGGTTGGAATAAGAGCTGCCTGTAGAGTTTAGTCCTTTCCAAAACAAGATAAAAGATGCTCTTTTACTAGTCTGGTTTTCCTGATAAGTAGCATGCTCAGCAAACATCCTTCACACATAAACAGAATATGGGATGAATGCTTTCCAGCGAGGATCTCCAGTCATGTTTTGACTACATGGAGTACTAAAGAGTCGGGTACTTCACTTCTTGTTTTTACTTGAATTACTGTATGGAAAATTAAATTAAATAAATACAGGCCCAACCCCTTCAACAACTCCTCCTACTTTTGTAATTGCTTATTGCTGTGTGGATATCCCGGAGTAACTTTCACCATCCTCTCCCAAGTCACCGGGGGGGAAGGAAATCCCTCCGGGTGCGGCCAGATCCGGGCAGATTCCAGGATGTCCAGGGAGGACACCTGGGACCTTGGGGGTTACAGACACCCGGGGGGGGGAACAGACACTCGGGAGCCTGGGGGGGAACAGACACCCGAGACCTTGGGGCGACAGACACCCCGGATCCTGGGGGGAACAGACACCCGGGAGCCTGGGGGGACAGACACCCGAGACCCTGGGGGGACAGACGCCCGGGACCTCGGGCTGGCAGGTGTCGGAGCAGTGGCTCTGCCTGCCAGGGCCGGCGGGGACGTTCCGCTCAGCCCTGCCTTGGCAGGTGGGCCCCGAGCAGCGGCCTCCCCACACAAACAGCGCCGAATCCACGGCGGACATGGCAAAACACAGTAACAACCGAGAAGCACCGATGGATCGCCGGGGCTGCCCTCCCGCCCGCCCCGCGGGTCTCCCGCAGCCTCGGGGCGGGCACGGCCGCGGGTCCCCCCGCGCTCGGCCCCCATCCCGGCCCTCACCCTCTCGGCAGCCGCCGGCTCCGCGCCCTCCGCCTGCCCATTCAGCTCGTGGGTCTCGCTGCCCGAGTCCATCGCGGGTCCCTCCTGTCCGGGCGGGCCCGGCCGCGGGGAGAAAGTTTCCAGGGAGGCGGCGGCTCCCGGAGCCGGACTGGTCTCCCCTCACACCGCCCGGGGAGGATCCCGCTGGAGGGGCCGCCTCCTCTCCCTCAATCCCTCCCCTCCCTTCCTCTCTTCTCCCTCCCTCTCTCGCCGCCGGCGGGGTTTCCGAGCAGGAGGAGCCGGGCCAGCGCCCAGGGGCCCCGTGGGTGAAGATTCTGCATCCGCGCCTTGAAGGTTCTGCATCCCCGGGCCCCGCACGGTGAACAGGGGTGAAGGTTCTGCATCCCCGGGCCCCGCACGGTGAGAAGGGGTGAAGGTTCTGCATCGCCGGGCCCCTCACGGTGAGCAGGGGTGAAGGTTCTGCATCCCCGAGCCCCTCACGGTGAACAGGGGTGAAGGTTCTGCATCCCCGGGCCCCTCACGGTGAGAAGGGGTGAAGGTTCTGCATCCCCGGGCCCCGCACGGTGAGAAGGGGTGAAGGTTCTGCATCGCCGGGCCCCTCACGGTGAGCAGGGGTGAAGGTTCTGCATCCCCGAGCCCCTCACGGTGAACAGGGGTGAAGGTT
>NW_016690366.1:1307928-1338891 GCF_001604755.1 Lepidothrix coronata
AGGGGTGAAGGTTCTGCATCGCCGGGCCCCGCATGGTCACCGGCGATGAAGCCCAACCGGGCCGGGGTTGAGCCCCAGTTTCCAGTGTTGGCCGTGTGTAGTGTTGTGGTCTGTTGGTGATCGGTAATGGATGCAAGTGGCTCATTTCAGTGATCTCTGTCCTGATGAATTGGAAGGCTGGGGTTTGATTTTAAGAGAACTTCCATCAGTGTTTTAGGGTTTCAGTTTCACTACTTTATTTTTTTCTTCTCGTTGTCCTATATATTTTTTTCTCCCTAGGCTTATTTTCCTACCTGTACTGCGGCAAAAGATGCACATAAAAACAATTAACATACAGCTTTGATGGTGATGGGACATCAGAGGAACACTTGCATGCATAGAAACAACTGGCAGTGAGAGCAGTAAGTGTGAAGTATGAAACAGCACAAAATAATTCAAATTACAGTTTAAAATGTTACTGTTATGCACAAACCCTCCACCACTTAAACTTTACAGTGTTCAGAGTAGAAAATAAACGTAAAAAAAAAAGATTTGGTTTGAATGGCCATAGGTGACTTCTTTTAAAGCCTGAACTGCCCATCTGCCCTGAAAATGTTCCTGAGTGGCTGTTCAAACAAGCCACTTCCTATGTGTGGTGTCCAAAGTGTATTCCTTCAAAATCCACTGTTAGGAATCACTTTTGTCACTCTCTAAAGAGAACTAAAGGATATTCTATTTATAGAAGGCAAACAAACACTTAGAATATAAATAAACATGCAGAATGTAAATATATCTAAATATAATTTGAATTTTTTCAGTCGATATTAAAAAAATGAAAATTCAGACTGAGGCTTGAGGACTGTGACACATCAAATAAATATCTCTCCTGTATACCATATCCCTGCAGCTTTTCCCTTGCAGCAGCAGAACTCACCTCCCTGACATCCAGTAACTACTTAGCAGGTAGGAGAGTGGAATTGTGACAACCACCTTAAAATTTTATGTGTCTCTGTTTAGCCCTTTGGAGTTTCTCCAGTGGGGTTTAATGGAAATTTATATTCACCTTGACATTAAACTACACCGATTTCTGTTTAGGAGTTCACAGTGGGTTTTTGCTAAAGCAGACTTAATTGGTGACTGAATCCATTTTTGGATTTGCAGAAGCATATGGACAACCAGATGTGGCAAAGTACAAATTAAGCACAGGTTGGGCTTCTGTTTTTCACGCTGAAGGTCGCTGAAGATTTCATTTCACTGTTCTCACCACTGTGCTGAACTGATCATTAATGTTCATCACACAAAGCCCCCTGACACAGTGTACACTCACAACTTACTGCCTCCACAAACGGCACAGCAAACATTTATTTAATTAGACTCTACAGGAAATCCTCATCTATCTTGATTCCTTGGCTGCCTCTTCAGTGCAGTGAGCTAGGAAACACTAACTTAGAGAGAAATAAAGATTGTTATTATTATCAATCATAGAAAATGGAAGAAACCAGGTATTACGAGAGCAAAGATATATGTATATGTGTATAAACCATGCTGTTGTCAGTTCTTACCAAACCCAAGGCTTGAAAAAGCGCATTGCTTCCCTTAATTTTTGGGTTTGTGGTAGCTGAACTTCAGTAATGCACTCAGCGAGGCCAGCTGCTATCAGGCATATTATCTGTTCTGTTAGCAGTCATTAAATATGCTTGGACCATAATTGCTACTGTGCTTGGATCCCAAGACAACCTGGTCAGAGCCCTCTCTGGTTGCAAGCACCCAGGGATATTTTCAGAGATACTGCCATATTTTTCTGGCCCCTTTTTCATATTCTGTACTTCCTTGAAAGTGCATTTTGAGAAACTCACTTGGCAGTTGTAAAGGTTTGATGTGCTCTAGTGAAATTATTTTGCCTTAGTCTTACGTGACACTTGCTGAGTTATTCCTTCTCTGCACTAACTTACTTTGTGCTGCACAGTCACATGCCAAAAAGACCTGAGAAAGTAAGCCCTGATGTTAATCCTGTGGGATTTCAGTGGAACTGGGAAACAGCTTAGTCCAAGCTTGTGGCCTGTGAGCCAGGATTCACAAATGCTCTGAAAGTCAGTTCTCTGCTGCAACATTGTATTGTTGCATTTATCAGTGCAGTATCAATTTCTTTAACAATGAAATTTCCTGTTATCCAGCCTTTGAGTTAGTTTTGTTGTATGAATCTGAAAAAGAAAATAAATCTTTTGTTTATTATGAGAAAGGCCCGGCTCTCCCTGCAGGAAAGCAGCCCCAGACTCAAACTAAGAGAGATACAGCCTGGTGAGGTTATCACTCTGCAGCCAAGAAGTGAAGCAACAAGACAACACTGTGTGGTCATTCTTGTTTGCATGTGAATTATAAAAGGAGAACTCTGTAAGAATTGTCACAGGAGTCTGAGTCAGGGGTTCTGGTGAGTGCTTTGCAGAGCAGATATTGGAGGCTTCAGAGAGGGCCCCTGGGATCACTGTCAGAACAGCCCCTGAAATCCGGGTGGGAATATTAGGTCAACCCTCCCCCCCCCCAAAACTGCTCTGCATCTTTGCTTCTTAGCCACGAAAGGAATTTCCAGTCTCTAACAGACTCTCAAGCTGTTAATTGTTATTGACTCTCAAGCTGTTAATTGTTATTAACTCTCTTGTGGGTTTTTTCCCTCAAAATCGCTGTGATGATTATGGGACAGGCACCAAATGATCCTAAAACACTCCTGACATCTAACTAGGAAGGATAGCACTTTGCATTCACAAAAATTTCGAGAGTTTTTTGGTTTGACTTGCATTTAGGGAGGGATTTGCCTTTTATTTTACTAGGAATTAAATTTCTCTGCCTGAATATTGTTTATGTGGCCGAAATGCAATCTGAAGAAACCCAAAATGAAAAAAATACATGGTACTCCCTGGCATTTGTGGTCACTATAAAAACAAGCTGTGATGCAAACTGGTGCTTCTGAACTAGAGCAAAAGTTCAAGCAAACAAATTGGCATTTTGTTTAACTTCCCTGTGGGAAAAATGGATCAGTCATTCAATGATGCAGGAGAGAGGGAACTAAGGAGGAGGGTGCTGGTGATGAAAAATGAGGCTACTTGAGGTGTTTAACATGGACATACAGGTTGAAATTCCCAGACTGGTACTTTGCATCAGGTACAACTGCATCACCTTTTATAATCACCTCCTATCTCCCTCAGCACATCCTACTTTTTTTTTTTTTTTTGCTGGCATCTTACTTTACGTGTATGAAAATTTAGTTCCTTGCCCTGGCATGTACTCTCAAAAAAACCCCCAGGTCCCTTTTTTTCTTATGCTAAGATATGTGTAGTTTGGTTGTTTCTTTGTTCTAGAAGAGGTGAAAGTGCATCATATCTTTGAAACTACTCAGAGCAAAAACACATCATTTTGTGCTTTCTTCCTTTTTCGGGTTCCTGTTATTCCTGCAAGCCTGGCATTATGCTCTGCAGAAAATCATGGTGTTTGAAAAATAATGTTCAAGGTAAATACTTAATCTAGGCAGTCTTGTTCCGAATGCCTGACTGATTTTAATGAAAATAACATTAATAAAATTAACTAGCTGTTAGTATCCGATGTCTTCTTAGTTCATGACTTCTTAGGTGTGATCTTCAGGAAAGAAACCGACTTTTGTCTTTACATTCTCACCTGAGCTATGCATTTAGTTGTTTTCTTGTGATGTCTGTCATAATTTCCTGTCTGATGCTTGCTCTTTGTGCTTACATGAAGTGCTTGGGATTTGGGAGGAGATACAAAAAAAGGCAGTTCCATGATGCAGTAGAGAGATATTCACCTAAGGACAAGAGACCTATCCCACTTTCCCTTTTTAAAAAAAATAATTGGGTGAGTAAAAAAATGAAAGCACGAATTTGGAGAAAAAGCAGAGGAGAAGGGCCTGACAAACACAGCCTGCCAGTGGAACTGCAGAATTCCCGACATCTTCCATTCCTCACTCCAAAATCAGCCTTTGCTTCATGTGCTTCTGTCTGCTTCTTCCCAGCAAGGCTACCTGTTTAAAATAGCTTGGTAATTGGTGTGGAAATGGTGCTTTTCTCTATAATGAATGGTGGCCAGTATGGAATTACTTCTCTGGGTTGGACATGCCCAGCCAGGTAACCGACACCGCAAGCTTATCTCCTGCAGTTCATTTTGTGTCCAGGACTCGTGATACATAATTTAGATCTGACCTGTTGCATACCCTGGATCTTTAGTAAAACTATATTTAAGTGACACTATTAATTCCATAGAGCCATAACATTTATGGTACAAAATTACTGACTTACCTTAGAAGGTAGGGCTGCAAGTCTGGTCTGACTGTGGCTATCAAGCACATACCCAAAAAAGTTTAAACTGGCTATCTGGACAAGGCTATGTGTTGGAAAGAAAGAGGAAGAAAGACTTAAAACTATTTTGGGTTATGGCTACAGCAGTCACCAATATTAGAGAGGGTTGTGAGAGGAGGGGTTGGTTGAGCACACACACTGAACCATGCTTAGATAAGCTGAAACTTGTCAAAGTGAAGTTTTAGGTGGAGAATTAGTTGTAGCAGTACATCTGTATTAACCTGAGAAAAAGGGGGCTCAGGGGAGACCTTATTGCTCCCTACAATCACCTGAAAGGAGGTTGTAGTGAGGTGGGTGTCAGCCTCTTCCCCCAGGTAACAAGTGACAGGATAAGAAATGGCCTCAAGTTGCACCAGGAGAGGTTTAGGTTGAATTAGGGAAAATTTCTTCACTGAAAGGGCTGTTCAGCCCTGGCACAGGCTGCCCAGGGCAGTGGTGGAGTCGCCATCCCTGGAAGTGTTCAAGAAGACCTGTAGATATGGCACTTGGGGACATGGTATATTGGTGAACGTGGTGGTAGTGCTGGGTTAGTGGTTGGACTTGGTGACCTTAAAGGTCTTTTCCAATCTCTTCTATGATTCAGTGATCTACTACAGGCACACAATCAGAGCAGCAGATCATTAGGATATTTTTAGGTGCTGTAACAAGTGTCTGGGGAAGAGGGGGTTACATTTGTGGGTGTACAATATCAGTGTAATGAGCAGTTTTCTCTACTGCAGGCAGAGAACTAATTCTCTGCTACTTCAGAACCCATTTTGGGAATGATTACCATTGCATAACCCAGGGTAAAGGAGGGGTTTTGAATCCACTATGTAATAGCCTACTGGCTGGAATTGCTCCAGAATACCTTAAATTGTAGGGCTGCCTGGCAGCCCCAGGAATGAAGATACACAGATGGTTGTGACAATATCAAAGTTCTGAAGTGACCTGAATGTTTTGATTTACTATGAGCTTTCATGAAAGGCAAATGATCAAGGCAAGGGACGGTGCCCTTCCCTCCTAAGTAGGTACTGGAAGGATGTTTTGGAATATTTTCCAGGCGTTCTGAAAAGACATAGTGGAAGGTTCCCTGTCCATGGCAGGGGGAGTGGGATAAGGTGATCTTTAAGGCCCCTCCTAACCCAAAACATGCCATGATTCTGTGATTCTGTGATTTGGCCTGCTCAGATGAAACTGGTTGTAGCCTTAACCCATGAAGCACATAGGGAAATCTCTGGCCTCTGTTACTGGGAAGATCAGATTCAGCAATCCCATTTGTCCATTTTGGATTTAAAATCTGTGAAACTAGTGATTAAATATGTTCTTTTGGTTAAGATGTGCTGCCTTGCTTGGCACATGCACGCTTGGAACAGACTTTGTGAGAAAGAGAAGGTTTCAAGCAGTGCTGGACTCATGCCAGAAGGAAATGAGTAAGCTCCTACCTAGAAATAAGCAGAAACATCTACACAAGTGGTTTAGCATTAAAATAGGGACATCTGGAGTTTGTGAAAATGATCTGACCCGGGATATACAATTTAGCAGCACTCTTCTGGATTAATGTTTCATGCATTTAGAAGTGTAAGGCAGTTAATTTTCTCAGTAAAGAGCATGTACTACCCGTTCCATAAAGGGCTCCTCCACGCTGTAGTGCTCACTTCCCCTGGGCTCGCTGCCCTCCACACACTCACACATTGCTGTGCAGTGCCCTGTGTTCACAGCACACAGCAAATTAGCTGTGCACTCAAATCAGCCTCTTAGCTGCTCTATTCTGCCTTGTGCAAACAGATGTTCCCATAGTCTGGAATGCTTGGGGTTGTTTGGTGAGCAGCCAGCTTGCCTGCAGTGCAGATGTCAGCGGGGCTGTGCCCAGCGGGGTTATTTCAGGGAGAAGAGGGACCCAGTGGAAGGGAGGTGACTGGGAGTGCTCATGGGCATCTCATCTTAATGTGGAGTCTGAATTTGCAGCATGGCCACACAACCCCTGGAAAACAGAGAATTCTGCCTGGGATTGGCATGGCATGGCACCTGCTGACCACAAACCACGTGTACAGAGAGAGAGGTGTGGTCCCCCAGCCTGGCCCTTATACGAGTTACTGGCACTCCTCCCTGAACAGTTTGATGATCCATTTTTTACACATGTTTCTACATGATGACAAGAGCCAGCGAGGTTGTCAGGTGGTTCTGATATTCTTTAATTCTGGAGCACACTTTCTGAGGAGATCTGGCACTCTTGGCTTAAGTTTTCTATTAACACCATCCTGGAATGCCTTCATCCTCCTTCAGTGTGTGCTTCCACTGCTGCACCTGCCTTTCCTGCAAGGGCTCAGGATTCATGCTTCAGAAAGTGTTACTACACAGGATATCTGAGAAACTAGGCACAGCCTTTTACTTAAAATAGGAAATAAAGGCTTTGGATAGAAGAGACTCAATAGGAGGAAATAAAGCTCCTATTTTTATCCCCCGTCTCAGAGACTTCATAACTTTTACATTTTCTGGCTGAAATTGCTTAGCTAAGTCTATTTCTGTATATTAATTTCTCCTTTAACTAGTCCTAGTAGAATCACAGCACCTTTTTTAACTACAACATGTATTTGTGTGTGTATTTACACGCTTGTACAATTAGAGGATGTGCGATTTTTATGCAAAAGTTGAGAAAATTGTAGAGCTGAAATGAGATGGCATATAAAGTTGCAAATTGGCATCGTGAGGCTGGTCTAAAAGTTCTGCTGAGCTTAATCATTGTCTTTTCTAAAGCTGTGAAGTGTGTTAATGATTTTTCTCAGCTGATAAAGTGCCTTGCTGAGAAAATCAGATATGCCTATGACTGGAGCTGCTTAACTGTGTTGCAAAATATACAAACAACACAGAGGTTTAAGAGGTGGTGGTGTGTTTTTAGAGGATGTACTGGTTATTCGCTTCAGAGGTGCTGGATCTACATCTAGGTAATGAATATGAGATCAGAAATCTGTTGTGTTTAAATTTCCAAACTGTGTTGTCATCGTTTTATTCTGGCCAACAGAACTTTCTTCCTATCATTAAGTTCTTTTTATAGATTTTATCATATCAAATAGATGGAGAATTATTTAAATACCTCTCTGTGCAAACTCTGGGCTTTAATGTTTATTTTTGAAAGGTGAATTTTAACATTTTTCATCAAATGTATGGTCAGTGATAGGTCAGAGATGACACATTATCAGTAATAAATTCCAGAACAAGAAATTAAAAAAAAAAATTGAGCCTAATGTACTTTTTAGATGTGTGCAGAGGTGGAGCAGTGCTCCAGAAGAGGGAGTGGCAGGAGGTTATCTCTAAACCAGAGTAAAAAATGCACCTGTTTAAAATGCCAGGTCTCGGTACAGGTGTGAATCTGAATTGTACATCCCTACACAGCTTGTCAACAACCAGGTAAATAAGAGAAGAATCAGGCCCTAGAGCTACTATTGGCAAAGGGTGATTCAATGAAAGGACTGATCCAGTTAAATGAAAAGGCCTTTGTATATGGAATTACTCCCAAACGTAATTCACAGAACAATGCATGCTATTCAAGTGTTGAGTTTTTTTAAAAAAAGAGAGAAAAGAAAAAAAGGAAATAAATGAGCTGTTCAAAGGATTCTTTTGTATCCCAGACTCATACTTCTCAGAGTAGTTCCCAGCTCACAAGATGTACGGGGAGAGGAGAGAGGGAGGGAGGAAGAAGAACAGAACATTTCCCCAGAGGCAGAGCAGCAGCTCCACAGGTGATGGCAGTGGTGAGGGCCCCGAGACCCCACCCTGCCCTGGGCCAGAGGGAGGGAATGAAGAAAGCAAAGTAGACTTCATTGCCAAGGTGCAGCCCATCCCCGTTTGTTATGTCCTTTATCGATTTTACTATGCCTTAAAAAAGGAAAAAAAAGGTGATCCTTGCCAGCTATCCCAGTTTTGCAGCATCAGTCAAAGTTTCAGAGCTCTGGTGTAGCAGCAGGACTGTGTCCGTGCAAGGCTGCACCAGCTGGAGGGCCAGACCCCGTTTGGTCTCATCTGGGCTCTCCCAAGGCCCGAGTTCATGTTCCACTGTGTGAGGTGGGGTGAGTTTGTGTGCATTACATGTGCCCTTAAATACTGCAGAACAAGCTTATTAGTGTGACCAAGGTGTGAAACGAGGCAGTCCACATGCCTTGGGTGTGCAAGCAGTGGGGCTGGTTTTGTTGCCTAGAAAGAGTTCCTAGTTGAGGTTGGTTTTTCCAGAATTTCTGGAAGCTGTTCCTAGATTCTCTGGATAATTCAGGCTGAAAGAGACATCGGGAGGTCAGCTAGCCTAGCATTTTGATTGAAGTAGGATCAGCTGTGAGGTCAGGCCAGGTGACTCAGGGCTTTACCTCAGCCTGGCTTTGAAAACCTCCAGAGCTGGTAGTTTCTTTGTCATGATAATGTTTCAATATATATATTTACAAGTATCAATTTATATCCCTTTCATGTTTTCTCCTTGCCAGGGTCAGAGGCAAAAGTTTTTTGAAAAGCCAGAAATTTGACAGTATAATTTTTCAGTTTGTCTGTTTTTTTAAGGAAACCACATGAAATCTTTAGGTCTGGATCACTTAAAGTGATATCTACTTCAAATCCCATTGTGATAAACCAGCTGGGTACCAAACACAGATTAATTACTGATACACAGTTTAAAATAGCAAGAGGAAATTCCATCTCAGATGAAACTTCCAGGCCAGAAATCACTACTGTGATCATTTTGCTTGAACTTCGTGCAGCACCACTCACAGTTTGCCCAGTAGCTTGTGGTCGAGCCAGAGCATGTATTTTAGAAGGACAGTTGGCTTTGTTGAAGTCCTTGTCATTGCTTTTAAAACTGACACTGAAGGAACTTGACAGCTTTGGGATGTGGTGAACAATCAGCCTATACACTAGACCAGACTGAAACCATTAAATATGATACATAAGGAAGTTTTTTAATCAATTTAGACCTGGAAGTGCAGAGTGGCCTCAGCAGAACTTGTAGACGTGTTCATTCTGCCTGTGATCTGCATTCCACTCTGCAGTTGCACTGGAGGCTGTCAGTAAAAATACGGATTTCCTGGTGTTTTACTGGGAGACTATCAGAAGTACATTATAAATGTTTCTTTCTTTTGGTTTCTACCTTCAAAAACACGTATATACACACAGGATTTTTCTTGAGAGATCTGTTGCCTAATGAAAGCAGCGCCATCTGGCTTTGTCTTTATCCTGTTCACCAAATATTTGGTGCAATGTGTTAAAAAAAATCCTATACAGCCAGTTTATTAGCACTGTGTTGCCACGTTTTCACTTCACTAGGTGCTTATACTTGCAAGTATTTCCCGTTGATGGCTTTTCTTCTTTTATTTTCTTGAGTGACTCTTGTGTTCTCATTAAATCTTGATGGTTGTACTATTTGTGAGTAATTTTCTTTGACTTAGAATTTAATAATCACGGACATAGGACATAAAATAGGACATAAAATAAATACAAAAGCTATCAAGAATATAATAATGTCAGTTATATAGGCCATGGATTTAAAAACACCTTTGTATTTACAGGGTATTTGTTGTAATTCATTCCTACCAGTTTTCATCGAAGCTTTGTAGGAACTTACATAAAATGTAAGTTTAGGGTAACTGCCCTATTAAGATGTATATTGTAGTTTTTAAACTTTGCTATGGCAGTTTCTGCTGTTGCCAAACTGTGCTGCCAACATCTCTGTTTAATGCTCCCATTACTCATGGGAAGGAGCTGAACATCGGTCCAGTGTTACGGAAATACTGAGGTGTGGAGGAATTTACCCAGAGATAAATGGGGTTTAGATCCACAGACACGGTTTTTAAAATCCCTGTCTAGCTGGAGATTAAAATCAATAGTTGTGCTTCTACCTAAAGAACTTCTCACATTGAGCATCTTAATGCTGAAGCTGCCTGAAAGCTAAACACTGTTAATTCACCTCCCCGGGGGGTTGAGGATGGAGCTGCTCCCCCTCCACCCCAGGGAATGGCCAGTTTGTGTTGAGGACCGAGATCCCTCTGGTCTGCAGGGGGAAAGATGCAACTTAACTTTAAAACGTGGGCCTTAGAGGAGGCAGGTTGGTAGTTCCAGATAAAAATTTGGGGTTATGCCAAGAAGTGGGAGGTCCAAGGTCTCAGCCCAGCGTGGAGATGCTCGGTGGGTGCTTTGGGGAGCACAGGGAAAGCCAATCCAAAATTACTTTTCTTTTTGCTGATCCAGCAATTTTTTCCAGGACTGGTGACATGACCTTGGTGTGAGAGGTGCTGAGCACAGTGACAAAGCCATGGTTACGGTATTTGGGGCAAAGGGCTGAACCACTCCTGTTGGGAAAGGAATTAGCTGAGTACTCTGGCAGCTGGACTGCTGCAATTTATTAAGGGAAACACAGTTGCTGTTTCGTTTTAGAGTAAAGTATTTCACCTGTCTCTGCGGGAGGGAAAAAAGTCATTCTAGGCTGTGGAACTTCAGTGACACTGAGTGACTCACACTGAGGATAAAAGGAGAAGAAGTTGCTGCCTCAAAATGTGGGCAAGCCAGGCATGCTAATGAGAGCGAGCCCCAGAGGAGATCTAGAACGCTGGCTGTGTCAAAGCCCGTTGTGACAGACCAGCCAGGTACCAGCACAGAACGCCCTGATTTGTTTTGGGGTCGGCTGTTGCAGGATGAAGCACTGCTGAATGCAAGTTCTGTGCTGGATCTGGTTCCTAAGGGAGCTTCCAGTGACTAAGCACAGGCCACATCCATGCTTGGAGCAGGATCCAGGATTCCCCATCTGCACAGCTGTGCTCTTGTTCACTGCCAGCCTCCAAGGTCCCAGGGAAGGCTGGGCTGAAGGCACGGATGCAGGCAGAATTTAATCCTTTGGGCTGGAGCTGTCTCTGCTGTGGGACTGATGTGGATCACTCTGCAGTGCCGCTGGCTGCCAGGAGGGCGAACTGCGAGGCCCTAAATCAGTGTGATGGGTTGTAAAAGGGTTATGATTCGAGGGGAAGTCATTAGTCCCTTCTGAGGATTTCCTTCTGGAGCACCACTAAACCATTTTTCCGACTTCCTAAGTAGGCAGGAGGATTGAGATATGAATTTATCTTTCTCCCTGCCATTGCTTTTCTGCAGGATTATTATACAAACCAGGGATAATCAATGACTGAGAGACAGGAAACATCCTAATGCTGGGGCCAGGGCAGCTGTGGTTTGGATGTTGTTGTGTGCTGCATCTCTAGGCATTTGGGTTTTATTTCAGAAGAGAAACTTTAATGGTAGTGTTAAGAGTAATGGATGTTTGTACCACCACACTGGGCAGTCTCAGAACCCTCATAAATGTGTTGCTGCTACAGACTCACAATACAGAACAGCAATTCTGAAAAGGTTAAAAAAAAAAAAAAAGTTTGACCAAGACAGAAATTGCCACTTTCACATTTTTAAGGAAGAAAACCACAAAATCTCAGCCTAGCCTAAAAATGCTGCATTTTTCATATTGGTGGCCTAAAAAGATGAACAAGGAAGATGAGAAAGAAATCCGTATGTGGATTCCTTAGCCTGGCTGCATCATGTTCCCTGTCACTGTGTTCTAAAGCCCTGGTTCATGGGTGGTGTTAATATTGAAATTATTGTCAGCAATTGTGGTTAATCTCTTTCTTGATAATTAACACTGCAGATTTCTGTGGCAGATCCTTCTGCAGTGGTGCTGGCTGGATGGGAAGTGAGACATCGATAGATTGAACATAGACCTTCCTAAAGAACTGCTGTCAGGAGAAATGCAAAATGTGGGAAATAAAACTGCTCTGATGTACTTAATTGCTACTGGTCGGTCACTTACCTCCTAAAAACACATTTCTCTCAAGCCTAGCACATGGCATGAGGGTGGAAAGCTTGAAACCGGGGCTGTTTTCCAAACCACTTAACTGAAAATATTGTAGGAAAACTAAGGTTTCCAACTGTCCCAATTTGAGAGTGTCCCAGTGTCTGATTATATATATGTTCCAAATAAATTTTGTCTTAATGTATGAAAAAAAAAGATCAGAATTCAAACTCAAGAGAGCTTCAGCTCTGAGACTTTTATGGCAGATCCATTGGCAGTATTAAAGCCCAGATTCAGACACCAAGGTGGACTTTAACATCCTGGTTCCAAAACGCACTGATTTTTTAGAATATTCTTAACTGTTTTTCAGACTAGACATAGTCAAGTACATTTTTATTCATTATGGTGGAGGTTTAAAAGCAGCTATATAATAGGATAAAATAAGAGGTCTGTGTATGAGCTAGCATGTGACAAGATCCACCATGTTCTCATCTTCCAGAACTGCAGGGTCATTAGGAAAAGAAATGAGATATTTATTCCATTTTCACTGAGAGGTGGGACCAGTGCAGCTTTCCAGGAATTAAACATTTTTTTGGTAACCTTAGGGCAACATCTGAAGGTAAATTCACAATGTAAATCCTCCCAACACTCCCAAAACCCTGCCACCGGGTGGTATTTATCCAAGTCGTAGAGAAAACAATGCAAAATGGAGGCTGCACTATTATATGGGATGAATTATGGGAAACCAACATCTAAGATTGTACTATTGTTATTAAAACAGCTCCAGTTTATTAAAGGAAATTTAATCCAGTAAGTATATACAAAGCTTGCCTGTCTGTTTATCTGACTATCTCCCCCACAATATGTTTTCTCCTTTTTTTTTTTTTTTTTTTAATAAATCTGTCAAAAGCAGAAGAAAAGGATATCTTTGGTCAGTGGTCTGAGTCAGTTTGTTCTGATGCTGCTCAGAGCACAAAATAGATGCTTATGTTACCGTGTAGTAGTAACAATCCCAAGAAAGTATTTGCTTTGCCTTTAAGCAGTGTGCCTCACTGTAGACAGCACTACTGTCCATTCAGGAAATTAATTGGAAGTATAATTAAGGACCGTTACAAAAGGCTTGAAAAAAACCCCAGCCCCATAGAGCCAAACCAGCACAAATTAACCCACCAAGAGCATGTTGCAGTTCCTTAACCTGCTTTGGTTCTTTGAGAGGATTTGAAAATGGCTGATGTGTTTAACTTACATTTTTCTCAAAGCTTTTAACAAAGGTATCTCGAATAGTTGGAGGAAGGGGCCCTGTCACATCATAAGCTAAACCCTGGCTGAGCAGCTGCAAGCAAAGAAACTCATAAAACTGTTTCTGTGGGTAATACTCAGTCAGGGCTGAGGTCCAGGATTTCTGGCCTTTTGGGAAGGCTGTGGGGGAAGGTGCTGCCTCTCTGCCATGGGAGAGTTTTGCACAGCCCTGGGCCTGGCAGCAGGTGTTGGTGCTGAGCTCAGGGGTGAGCTGTGCCCTGGTGTGCAAGGCTTTCCCCTGGCAGGACCTTTCATGCCATCACCTCGGACGGGCTGTGGAGAGCCGGGACAATCAGCTGCCTGTGTGCAGAGGCCATCGGATACCCTGATATTTCTGCCCTCGGAGGAGCCTGGGTCTGCACTGAAACAAGAAAGCTGTTCTCAGTGCTTCCAGCTCAACTTAGAAGCCAAAAAATCAAGAGTATGGTGAAACATGCCTTCAGAAATTACTCAAAGGACACAAAAGGCTTCTTAATAAAGGTAAACCAGACCTGCAGACAGTACATTTGAGGATACTTTGGGTTAGTCTTTCAAAGTATAATTCTAGCATACAGTCATAGCCTTTTGAACAGGCTTTCCTGTTATGCAACTGAATTAAAAAAGGAGAGTAAGATTAAAAAAGTATTCTATCTCTCCATGTATGTGCTCGGGATTAGCTTTTCTAGGTCTCACTTTCAGTTTATACAGAGTCTGTAGCTGTGAGTTTCTCTTCTTAGCTGGTAGTCTTTTGTGGGAATAACATACACCGGCAGGAGGGAGAAGCAGAATAAAAATGTACTGCCTGTATCAAATGTCCCATTGGCCTCCAGAGCCTGAGTGAGAAAAAGCTTACCTGAAGTCTGTATTGCTATGGGGTTTGGTTGGGATGGTTTTGGTTGGGATTATTTTGGTTGGTTTGTTTTTTTTAAGGTGATGGTACTTCAGTAGAGCATTCATCTTGCTTTCTCCATCTTCTTCCTTTTCCCTCACTATTTTGCCTGCTCCATCCTCCCATGGTATCTTCCCTCTTCCCAATGTTTTAACGTCTCGTTGATCCTCTGGAGCATATCCAGCAGTACTACATGTGCAGAGAGAACAATTCCTTTTTGTAGGCTCTGTGCAAGTGTTTCTGTCATTGCTCTTTGAGCACACGTGCTAGCTGACCATGCAGGGCAGAATTCCTTATTCCTTACAAAAAACTTGCTGTTTCAAGATCAGGGAGCTGTAGATTGAGGCGGAAGCAGCAGGTCTGTGCTTACATGGTACATGGACTGTGCTGCAGCCCTGCATGAAGACTTGGCTGTGTTCAGCCCATCTGCCTTGCACAGTAAGGATTTTATCACTTTGTGGCAAGCAGCATAGCCTTTATCATAGCACCACCAGTGACGACTTTTCTTGTATCACCATCCTTGTGGAAAGATCCCCTGTATTAAAATAGGGTATGACAGTGCTTACTGCTGCCAGCATGTGTGTCACATTCTCTCTGCAGCTGGTAAACACAGTCATTTTAGTATTCAAATGAAAAATGGGAGTGCATAAGCACACCCTGAAGCAGTATTATAGCTCTCTGCATTCCTCTCTGTTTATTCATATATATCCTGAGATAGGGAATGCACCATGGAAGGCACAGGTGCAGTGGGTGGTGGGCAGCAGTGAACACTCCCATCTTTGATTCTGAAACACTGATTGTAGTTGATGTCTGGATCTGTGTTGAGGTGGCTGCATCCCCCTTTGGATAGGCACCAGAATGCATTACAGGATGATAATGGCCAATTCTGCTAACTCTGCTGCTTGTCTAACAGAATGTGACTAGGACGGTCCACAGGGACAGTGCTTCAATATGGAAAGTTCTAAGTGTCCTTGTAAAGGTGACAAGGGCAACTCAGAGAGAGGGGGTCTCTGTGTAGAATGTAAATGCAGTTAAGTGAACACCTACACAGCCAAACACCTTTGTGTGTTCTCTCCTCTGCCAGTGCTTTCCTTTCATCTTTGCTGGGGGAGACTCCACAGGTTCCAACCCCAGCTGCAAAGGTGACCTTTGGTTTCAGGGAAGGTCTTTTTCTGCTGAGGTGTAGGCTGCAAGAGTAAAGGTCTCCTCCTTGCAGAGCTTTTCTAACCTCACCACTGACAGACAAGGTCAGAGGCAACTAGTCAAGGGGTTTCTGTGCTCAGACTGGAACTGTAGGAGGCATTAGTGCAGGTGCATCGTGGATTGCTGGGAGCCCTCCTGTGGGGAATGACCACCACCCGCAGGAATTCTAATCTGTCACATAAAATTGAGAAGCCTTAGATTCTGACAAAGGTTAGGTGTGCTACTCATCATTCTACATCCGAAGTTTGAAATAAGCTTGGTAAAACCCCGGTGCTCCTGTGAGTACTTTTCAGCTCTGGATAAATGCAAGCTAGGTCCAGGGAACAACACGCTGCAAGTCTTTGGAAGAGATGAGGAAATAACTCTTGGGTAGATTCAGGTTGTCAATTAAAATTTAATTATAGCCTTTGGCAATATGAGAGCAAAGGTTAGGTCTGAAGCCTTTGTGCAGTCCTATAAATAAATTAAAGCCATTAGGTGCATTGGTCATCATTTACAAGACAGCTTTTGCCAGTAAACACAATCACATCGTGTGTGAGACTGTGGAATTGTGAGTACAACTGTGCAATGACAGAAAAGGAAAAATTGGCTTCCACTACAAGTTTAATATAGTAAATATGTGTAGTGAGTAAATAAAGATGAGAGAGAGGGTTGATTGTAATTTGAAGTAGCAGATTACTTACCTGCAGTGCTTATTGCTCTGCACGAGGATGGGGATGGTGGAGGTGAGAGAGTCAATGCAGGATTCTCTCAGGGCCTTGATAAGAAAGGCCTGACAACAAATGGCCTAATAAGATAACTGCTCTAATAAGATGAAATAACAAGAGGAGCACAAATAGCAAGTAAATCTTACCTCCCTTTAGGTGCTGGGTACCCCACATTCATGCATCGTTGGACAGAGCCTGGACTGACCTTCTCTAGTGCGCCATGCTGGGCAGAACCGATGCTGTCTGCAGAGAGAAGCCCTCCCTTTTGGCCAATCCAGCTAAAATGTAATTTACCAAAAGGGAAAAGTGTCTGTTCCTAAAGGATGGTCTCATGAGATTGTTTTGCTGGGCTTTCAGACAACGCAAGGCAGGCAAGTGGCACAGTGGTGGCCCTGAGCAGGAGCTGCCCACTTGCTCCCCTGTTACACCACACTGGCTGGGATTGTCCTGCAGCTCTGGGGTCTGAGTGTGTGACGTGGAGCCAGGAGCCACGAGGGATGTGGAGCCCAGCACAACCCTGGGCCTGCCTGCCTTCAACTGTCCTGGGGAGTGTCAGCTCCCAGACATGCCCATCTCTGTCAGGATCAGCATTCCACACTTGATCCACATACAGTTTGCCTTTCTCAAAGGTGTTGTAAGTTCAGATGACATAAACAACACACAGACTTCTTCAGCCAGTGCTGTGAGGTCCAGCAGAGCAGAGGTGGTGGCACAGAATCAGGGACCCCTCAAACACCATGTCCTCTGCAAGGCTCCCAGCACAGTCACAGTGTTCCAGCCCCAGCTCAGAATACAGCCCATCACCTTCTGCTTAACATCAGAGCTCTGAAGCCTACCCACCTTACCCAACCTTTCAGGCAGGACAGGTGTGGAGAAAACCTGAAATAGGACTGAATTCCCCCAAAACCCAGCAGAAGATGTAAAGAGGTGGTAGGTGTGAGTAATAGGAGTGTTCCTCCTGAGAGCATCCAACCCCAGGCAGCTCGTTCCAGGCAGAGGCACAAGGGATGTGTAATAACACTCCAAAGAGGAGTCTGTGCATCTGATTTTTAGAAAGCAGCTGAATTTCAGTTGAGACATTTACATATTCAGTTTGTCTAGCTAGTGTTTGATATTAATTTTAAAAGCACTCCATAATTTGCCTTGCTGACTGTTGTGCTTCAGCTGCGGCACGATTCTAACGCCTCCCATTAAACTTTTTCACCTCTGCAATTAACTTCTGTAAAATCAGGTTTCCAGGTGGTTTTTTTTTTCAAATTTTATGAAGAAAATTGCCTTGAGTACGATTACTGTGCCTTGGCTTTTCATTCATCCCCTTACACAGTTAAACATGTGGTATTAAAATGCAGTAGCAGTAACATCATGGAGCTGCAATTACATTATGGAATCATTATCTTCACAGAACGATGGGACTTGGGGGACACACCAGAGTACAGGTTTCCATTAAAGCATCTAGAGGTTATTATGATGCCTCTCTAGCCATGCCTTGAGACTTCTGCAATGCTCTTAGACTGAATGCACAATGATAATAAAACCTGAAAAGTAGCTTTTCCTTAAACTTTTAAGCAATTCGACTTTTTTGGAGTTGTTAATAGCTGGAAGGTTTAAACTGTTGAGAGAGTTAATCAATACCTATATCTGTGTGTGTACTCTGTGTTTGCACACATGTACAGACAACACCTATGTGTATGTGGTTGCCCATGTAAATCCAGCTGGAATACAGACCTGTTCAGCGCTTGGATATCAAGGGATTTCTTTTTCTTTCACTTTTTTCAGCAAAAGAGAGACATGATAAAACCTTAAAGCTGCCATTCCTTTCCTGTTGGCCTTGCTGGAGGTAGAATTTTAAACCTGGAATTTTAACCCTCAGGCCAAGGGAAATAAAAAAAGAATTCAGAAGTTTAAAGTTCAAATAGGAGAACATTTTTTAAAATCCTGAGTGTTGTGTGTGTGTGTGTATGTGTTTGTTCCAAGCCCACCCTAGTACAACAGGGTAGTAAAAAGAGGGTAAAACTTTAGCATCCTTTGTGGCAAATTTTTGTCCTCTTTATAGGAGATCTGAATGCAGCTGATGATGTAGAACATTCAGCACATGCTAAATGTGCCTTATTTCCTTGATAACAAGTGGTTTGTTACTTGCCGTAGTACACCTGAATATCCCATGTAAATGGGCAGAAAGAAAGACATTGCATTTGGGTAGAAAATTAACAGCAATAATTATGAAATCAATGTACAAACTTGTTTACATTTAAAAAAAAGTAATTGGACACAAAAATTAACTGCCCATAATAGCATGAGTCGTATTAATTCAAATATCTCCAGGCAATTCTACAGAGATGGCTTCAGCATTTACATTGCTGAGGATGTCTCAGTCAGTTCTGGCAGGCAGCTAATAAGGGAATAGATTGTTTTGCCACAAAATGAAGTTATTTGGAGTAATGTTAATATTATTGCTTATTTATAGAGAAAAAAAAAAACAACTAGTCAGCCCAAAACTGATCTTGGCTGCCAGGCAAACCAGGGCCACAGGGCAGCTCATGACAAAAGGATTTAGGAGCGAGTCCGTGCCTTGCCAGCAGTTTTTGGCTGGGGAATGGGTATTTTGGGGTTGCTGCTGCTTTTTCCTGCTTTACAACCTTCCCTGAGGGTGGTTAAAGACCTGGTTAATGCCTCAGGCTGTGGTAGGGTGGAGGCTCTTTCCCCAGTGTTGCACTAATTTCCCTCCACATCCATTTCCACATTCACCAGTTGATCATCAGGCAGGGCAAAGCAGCCAGGAATGGTGCTGGGAATGGAGTCAACAAAGAGCCATAGATAACTGCCCCTCCACTTACAGCTCAGGCTGCTCCTGGCTGTGTGTATTTACATAAAAATGCACATATGTGCATTTATGCACATATTTATACAAGTGCTGTCCACTGCTCTTTAACTTGAATTAAGGTTTTCTTGTGTCTCCTTTTGAACTATTGAACTGCTGAAGGAAACACTTGATGTTTGATGGCTTTTTATTTATGTGATGTGTCTGCTTGACATCTTTGTAATTTTGCTGATAAATGAGCTTGTCAGCATATAAGCAACAATAGTCTGTATTAAGCTGCTCCAAGTCCTGAAAAATGATGCTAGGAAAGTGTAGTTGTTCTATATTACTACGTGACTGGCTTCTGAGGGGGAGTTTCAAACAATCATTCCATTATAATAGACAGAAGTAGAATGGAAAATTTTGGTTTGTTGTAGCCTTGAACTCTAAAAGGTGTGATTGAAAATATTGGTATTAACAAAAGAAGGAACAAGGTCTTTATGGGTGGAAAGACAGGAAACAATTTACCATCTCCTAATAACTGTTCTGCAAGTGAACCACTTATTTATTCCACAGCTCTCTTAGAAAAGCCATTGTAAAGACACGGCCCAGCACGTGTGAAAGGTTGTGGATGCTGGGTGGGGGATCCCTGACTGCCAGAGAACAGCAAATCTTGTACGTATCCTCAGAAAGAGCAAGAAGGACAACCCAGGGAAATCAGGCTAGTCAGCCTCACTTCTGCTTAGAAAAATCAAGGAGCAAGTCTCTTTGAAATCTGTATCTGGGCAGAGGATGGAGAAGGAGGCAATTTGGAATAGCCAGTTTAGAGGTGGGGGTCGGCCTCTTCTCCCACGCAACAAGCAATAGGACAAGGGGAAATGGCCTCAAGTTATGCCGGGGGAGGTTCAGGTTGGATATTAGGAACAATTTCTTGACTGAAAGAGTGGTTAAGCATTGGCACGGGCGGCCCAGGGCAGTGGTGGAGTCACCATCCCTGGAAGTGTTCAAAAAAGGGGTGGACGTGGCATTTGGTGATATGGTTTAGTGGCCATGGTGGCATTCAGTCGAAGGTTGGACTTGATGATCTTGGGGGTCTTTTCCAACCTTAATGTGATTCTATGATTATGTGTTGAGAAGGTGGAAGTCAAGGTTGCAACTTTGTGACCAAAATAAACAGATGTCTGAAGGTCTGCCTGTACCAGCTCTTCTGCACAACCCATTTCTCAGCTACTAGGTGAACCCCTGGTGCTGTGCTGCTCCTGGGCAGCCTGTTCCAATACTTGACCACTCTTTCCGTGAAGAAATGTCATGTTTTGCTCTTCTCTCCCATTACTGGGGAGTTGGGAAAAAAAAAAACAACCCCAGAGCATGCTGCTGTTGTATCTTTGTGCATGTCTGGAATAACACTGCTCCTTGCAATCTTTGTGATAAGTTGCTGAGAACTCAGGCCTAAACCACTTCTGCAGTTGAACATATGATGTGCTGTGACATACTGAGCTTACAGTGATCTCATACAGGTGCAGACAACTGTACTGGGGGTAAAAATGGTCTTTTCAAATATGGTTTCATTGGCAGTACCTATGCTGACTGCTAAGGTCACCAGCACACCCAGCATTGCTGGAGCCTGTGGCTGTTCACAGCCAGCCCAGCTCAATGGATGTCATGCACCACTCAAACATCAGCCATGTGTCCAACATGCTCACCTTTCCCACCACTCCTTGGGTTTGCAGGTATGTTTTGTGCTCGGTGTGGACACCCTGCAGCTGCAGCAGCAGGCTGGCAGCTGGGGGGAATCATCACACTCCATGCACCATCTGAGCCTGTGATCTGATTTGTATTTCTGGAGGGATTCAAGGAGGCCCAAAGTGTTTGGGCTTCTTGTTTTTAATTATCATTATTACTGTCAGCCAAGCAGTTAAATATATATATATGTTTAAAGCACTTTTTTTAGTCCTGTCTAGTGAGTCACGCTCTCAGCAAAACATGATCTGTAATTATGTTCTCCCTTGGTTTTCACAGTGTCTAAGCATTCCTGTTACACTTGTCTGAAGCTTGTACTGTTTCTTCCACCTCTTTTTAATTTTTATTTTAAGCCTATGACTAAGAGAAACAATTTAAAAACCCATTAGAGTGCTGTCCTTGATGATGTGCTCATCAGAGAACAGCTCGTAACACTCTCCTAGGAGTGGGATTATTGGGCATCTTTAAAGCTCAGCTGACAGAAACCAACCAAGCAAGGGAATTAGCCTGATATATGAGATACAAGAAATCCCTTTCTGCGTTTGCCAAAACAGAATAAAAAGGACCATTGTTGGTGTGAGGGAAGGATCCTCCACCGGCCCTGGCCACTGGCCTGCATTGTGAGACGTGGATTATGCACCACTGGAGGTCTGTTAAAAGCAAGCTGGAACAACATGTAACTTGGCAGGAGTGGTGTGTGCTCTGAGGAGCCCATTGGGCTGGGCTGGATGACCTCTCTAAAGTGCTTTTATATCCCTGCTACTCCAATAGAGTCATCTTTTTCCCTTGCTTGACAGGCAATACAAATGTAAATGCCTGTGCGTAGCTAAGCAACGTCTCCAACTAGTTCGAAAGTTTTGCCCCCAAAAGTCATTTTTTTCTATCTTTGTCTGTGAGAAAATAGAGACGTGGAGGTTGGCTCAGACCCCAGGGGAAGGCTGCAGAGCCGGAGAGGACAGGCAGCTCCAGTGGGAGCACAAAGGAGGAAAGCCCATGTGCTGTTCCCATGGCACTGTGCTCCAAAAGCCCACGCTCAAAGCTTGGAGACCTGTTGGAGAACGCTTGGAGACCCATCAAGGGGTCTTGGAATGCAGGACACACAAAGAGAAGACAAAGGTATACAGCTGGGTTCCAGGAGGATGATCCATATGTTTAAATTCCTTTTGAACCTCTCATTTAAAAATTTTAAAAGAGTTGATCCGGAGCTGGAAAATTAACCTGAGTTCAGGCCTCTAGGAAAGCCTGGTGCAATTCTTTAAATCTGTCCCACACCTTCGGAACCTTCTGAGTTTGCACGAAAGATGGAATGTGCTTGACTTTAAGAAATTATAAGGACAAACTTGCATTAAAATTTGCCCTAATTCGATGTACGACCCTTTGGATTCTTAGAATGATGGATCCAGCTAGAGCTTGGTGGGGCCTTAATTTGCTTGGGAAATGCAACACCTGAAGTGGTGGATGCTGTGCTGTTACAGCTGTGGCTTGTTTCAGTACATTCTGACTGACTTGAATGGACCCTATTAAGTTATGGTACATCAGAATCTATGATCCAAATGCTTTTTCTTTTCCCCTTTTTTTTTGGATTTTTTTTTTTTTTCCTCCAAGCAGATCCAGTCCTTGTCTGTGCAGGGTTGGAATTTAACCCCCAAAAGGTGTTTCTCTTAAGCAATGTTCATCTAGTAACTGTCCAACAGGCTTTTTATCCAGAAGTTGTTACATTCCTTGATTATTTGAATCATTTGGAGTACTGTGGAAACGTCACAGCATTCAGTGAAAACCGCTGACAGCTCTTCATATCCTTCCTGGGGTATCCCATTGTTGTTAAAAATGCAGTCAGCGTAAAATAATGTAATGAAAATAGGCAGAAACTCTCTCTCTCTCTCTCCCTCTGTCTCTCCCTCCCTCTTTCATCTAAATATAGTAAAAAAAAAATACTTGCTTAGTTTTTAATAAAGACAGCTTTGCTTTACTACCTCGTGCATACTAATACAGTCTTCTTTTAATAATAAAGAAGAGAATATTCTTAAAATTGACTCTATCAGCAGTTAACTGGTTAGTGTCATGATACTTAATTTATTGGTTACAACTGTGACAAAAGACATAGAATCATAAAATCACAGAATGGTTTGGGTTGGAAGGGACCTTAAACATCATCTAGTTCCAGCCTCCATCTTCATTTTCAGCCTGAGTCACAGAACTGTGCAACCACTACCATCAAACTGTGATTTTTTTGATATTTTATATATATATATACACACACATATATATATACATATATATATGTATTTTATATTTATATGTATATATATACATATATACACATATATATATGTATTTATATTTAATCTAGACAAGAATATCCATATTTGTATTTGGATATTCTTTTTCTATCATGGTTTTTTTTAATAGGGTTTTCCAGGTCTGTCTCAGATTCTGTGTAAGTATCCCAGCACCCAGAAGAGGCAAGGGAGCTGAGATATGAACCATATATGTGACATATGTGCCACTCCACACATGCAGCACCCTCATCTGACATGCACATGTCTTACCCAGCTGTTTTAGGGACATGTTTAGCTGTTTCAGGACATGTTGAAGGGAATATGCAGGAAGAGGAAGCACAGCTCCCTGAAATATCCTCCAACCAGGCTTCCCTCACAGATTAGCTGTGATATATGACAGGGATTGCTCTCTGATAACCTGGTCCATGAAGCTGTGCCATTGGGTTGCCATGTTCAAGGAAGGAGGAATCTCTTTTTCTGCAGAGGGAAGATCTGATGAAAGTGAACATGAGTTATGAGTAGTGGCCTGCCAATGAAGCCCTAATGAAAACATACGGCAAGTTGGAGAACTGTTGAAAGCAGGAGGCTGTTGAAAGTGTGGTGCACTATGTACTGTGTTTGTGTTATGGGCATCATGAATTGGTTTTGGATGGTGTGAGTCCTTATCCAGCAGAAAACAACAGCTCTCTACAGTCACACTCCAACTGTCTCTCTTTGGTAAGGTATGTCCTCTTTGACAGCAGAAATAATGCCCCAGTAAAAAGCTTGCCCAAAGCTTTTTTAGCTCCACATAAGTGTTTCCCTGCTGTCTTTCCTTGTTTTTCTCTCTCTCTAACTGCTGTTACATTCATTAACTTCACCTCCAGAATGAGCAGCTGGAATTAGCCTGTTTCCCTGCAAAATATCTGAAGCTGGCAGAAAGGCGGCCAGACCTGACACATCTTCCCATAGCTGCTGGTTCATGAGAGTAAGGAACCAGCTAGTCACCGAGGGGCAGAACCTGCTTCAAGCAGGCCACCTCCTGCACACTGCTGTGGTGAGCCTGGATCAGTGAGGGATACACCCACTGCAGGATCGACAGGAATTTGGGTAGCATTTCCTTTCTGTCCTTTCATGGTAAGAGACTGTAAATTTTATCACAAGTGCACAGGTATGACAGTGTTGGGTTATCATGCTTGTTTTTATTATAGCTGTTAAGGTCTTGGGTGTCTCCAAATACTATTTGCTTTAATGAGGAAAGTGCCTCTGCTGTTCTGCTGGGAGCTTCTTCTGTGCAATGTGTTTTCCCCAGGGAAGGTGTTTGAACCACCCAAGTGGAAAATGTAGAGAAAGACCCTCTAACAAAAGGACAAGGTGCATTTGCCGAGTTCCAGCTGGTTGCCTGGATGGTGGGACCTGGGCAAAGGGAATTCTATGTCTGGTGGGGAGGGCTTGTCCCCAGGTAAGGTCGAGGGGATGGCTGTGCCTGCTGCCAGGGAGAGTAGCCCATCTCAAGTGTCCTTGAGATTTCAGCAGTTTAAGGAAGGTGACCCATGTGATTATTGTTAAATATTTCTGTTTCCATTGAGGGGGTCAAAACCAGCTTCCAGAAAGAATGGGAAAGAATGAATTAACTCCCTGAACTTCATAGTACATCTTGGTCTGTTCTTCAGGGAAGTTTAGTTGTTAATTTATTCAGATCAATTCACCTACCTCCAGCTGTCTTAAAATGCTTTCAGAAGAAGGGGAATATTCATTCTAACAAAAATAGTACACTCCAAAGCTATAAAATTAAGGCTGGTTACTAATTATTCTCACCTCTGTAACAGAAGAAATTACAGAAGGCATTAAAGCAAAGAGAGCAAGGAAATAAATGTGAATGACTCATATCACAGTTTTCAAGGAGAAATTTAGTTAAAAGATAGAACCTAAAGATTTCAGATGAACCTAACCAACCAAGCCACAATATAGATAAAATTTAAGGCTGATAAAAAGAACCCACAATGGAAAAGAAACCTGAAGCATCTGTAAACCTGCCAGGATGAAATTAAAGGAAGCTGATCAGAGTGTGGCCATGTCATAAAATGTGAGAAGACAGATAATGATCCAGATAAATGCCATGGCAAATGTAATCATGTCCTATTAGAGATCCACATCACAGCCTCACCTGCAGCACAACATTCAATTCTGTTTGCAGAAGGATTTTTAAAATAAAAGCTACTGAGAGAAGCAGGTAAGAGATAAGCCAGACAAATGGCAGGCAGGGAGTGTACAGGTAAGAGGGGATGCAGGGGATGTGCTTAGAGACCTGAAGAGAAATCTTGCACTTCTGTGTACTTTTAACACAGGAGCAAGTGTTTTAAATCAAAAGGCATAAAATCTGATGTATTGAAAAGGCAATACACAGTTTCACTGAGGAGCCACTTGTCTTCAGGCGCTGCCTGTTTGCTGGACAAATGTATTAGGGACTAGAAAAGATGTAAAAAAGCTTCACCTATAAAAATTGTTTGAGCTGCCGTAAATGATTGCCAGCCTCAGAAATCTATTTCTTACATCGAGAGCAGACCCTGGGGAACTGCAAATGTACCAAAGGTTTTCTAGGCACCATATGGTGATTATGAAAGAACCTAACACAGGCTTATTTTTGAGTCAGAAGAATGGAAGAGAGGAGGGCTAAATCTTGGAAAGCAGCATGTTCATGGTTATGAAACCCAATGTGGTAGACAAGGCTCAAGCCCTTGACACTTCAGCAACATTCCTGGCTCCTTCTCTATTTATAAGTGTTCCGCTAGAGGGGCATTAATCAAACGAGAAAATACTCTTCTGCTCCAGCCTAGGAGTGAAGAAACTGTCACGACAAAAGAAAAGCAAATAGAGCTATTTTAAGATGTTGGAAGAGGCATTAAATGCAGCCATGTACTTGCAGAAGGTTGTTGCCTTGGCTGCTGTCTCTTGTCCTGGGCTGTGAGAGCCGTCGAAGCCCAGCCTTGCCCCAGGCAGGCAGCTCTTGTGTCATCCTTTGATAAAACAAAGGCTGATAGTGCACAACTACCTACAGAAATGCTGGCACAGCATTTCAGAGAATGTTGATAAAAGCAGACCGAGCGCCTTTAGGACATCTGCCTCGCTGTGATCTCCTGCCCCGTGTCAGAGAGACACCGTGTGATGATTCTCTGTAAAGCCATTAGAAAGTGTCCAATGAAGATGGTAAAGGGTCTGGAGGGGCCATACAAGGAGCAGCTGAGCACACTAGGTCTGTTCAGTCTGGAGAAGAGGAGACTGAGGTCAGACCTCACTGGGGTCTGCAGTTTCCTTGGGAGGGGCAGTGGAGGGGCAGCTCTGATCTCTGCTCTATGTGAGCAGGGACAGCACCCAGGGTCAGGGTGGATCTCAGCAAAAGGTTCTTCCCCCAGAGGCTGGTTGGGCACTGACCAGGCTCCCCAGGGCAGTGGGCACAGCCCCAAGGCTGCCAGAGCTCCAGGAGGGTTTGGACAGTGCTCTCAAGGATAGGGTGGGATTGTTGGAGTGTTCTGTGCAGGGCCAGGAGTTGGACTCTATGGTCCTTCCAACTCAGGAGATTCTGTGATTCTATGGTTTTACTGGTGCTGGCACTGTCCTTCTCCATGGCATTCCCAGCACCTCTGCTTCCTTCCAACTCTGGGAATCCCCACAAGCTTCCATGTTTGGGAAGGATGGGGTTATGTGGTTTAACTGCCTGTACCCTGCTCAGCAGGACAGAACCCACTGGGGCTTTGGTTTTATGATGGGTAGAAGTGCTACAAATCATCAGTGATTTGCTCATGACATTCCTCTGATAAGCTCACATCCAGTTTGGCAAAACCCAGCTCCTCTGTGTGTTCCTTGTAGGAAAGAAAACTTTCAGGAATACTTTCCAGGTTGGCTTTACCTGCTTTTTAGCAGTAGCAGGTTACAAAGAGGTCATGGGAAGAGGGGTCCTGCTGCAAGGCCATGTCCATCAGAGGAGCAGAGTAACTCAGCAAGCTCAGCCCAGCTGAGCTCAGCTCAGACTGTTTCAGGTTACTGATTCCTATGGGAGAGAGCCAAGGGGAGGGAGAAAGCGTGCTCAGACATTCTCACTTTTAGCAGAAAAGATATATTTGGCACATTGGAAAAATGCATTTCCAAGCTAGTGGTGGTTTCCTTGCTGTGCCACAGTCCCTGATGTTGCCTGCTTCATTAATTCCTTTATATCCTTGATATGAACAATCTTAAGGACAAGCAGACTTATTTAAGTAGGTCACACTTGAAACTGATCTTTTATTGTTCCAATGTTTCTATTATTTAGTAATTAAACCAAATGGATCTGAACACAATAGCAGAATTTGACACTGAATAGTTAATTCTGCTGTAAAACCTGCAAAATCCCTGGGAAGAGCTGCTTCAGGTGTCAGAGCTTCAGTGCAAAGGATAAAGGTTTATTTTTGTTCCCCTGTGGTTCAGATCAGGGATGTCCAATCTACTGAACACAGATACAGTTTCAACTACTTATTGAAGTTGGAGTCTATTGGTAAAACTAGAATAATACTTTAGAAAATATAAATGCTAAAAAGAGCAAGCTTGAAGAATTCCCTGCTGAGGTATTACCTTACTGCCTTCTGGAGAGCAATTCTGCCCCAGAAAATGAAATAGAGAAAGATCCAGCTGTAAGGGGATATTGCACAAAGGGGAGAACAGAAGATTTTCCTTTAAAATAATAATTTGAAAAAATTTTAATAACTGGTTTTATTTAATTTTTAGCAAATATTTTCTGCAAACCTCTGAAAAAGCTTTGTCAATCCATCTGTCCAACAGTAAATTTGTACAAAAGATTTTCATTCTTCAATTTGTCCAAACTTGAAATGAAGTGCACTAAAGAGTGCTCTGTGCCTTGTTGTCAAAAGTTGCCAAAAATTAATTAGAGTGCCTCCCTGATGCATGACCTGAAAGCCCCATGTTTTAACTGCTTTTCCAGCTACTGAGATCTTTGGGATTTTTACACTGCTCCCTTGATTGCAGCAGTATTTAAGAAGCAATGATCATATGAAATGACACTGTTTGAAATGATGATGATCCACTACAAAGTGCAAATAGATTAACAGAAAACCACTTACAACTAGGAACAGCAGAAGCATTAGTTGTCCTTCTCGGTACAAATACCAAGCTAGAAAACTTTCTAAAGCACCAGCTGAAGAAGCAATGGAAGGCCAGATGAAAACTAGGCATCCTTATTGAAATCCATGATTGCTTCCCACAGTTTTCCACCATCGGGCAAATGCCTGGCTTTGACTTCCATCTCCTGGAATTGAGTGCTTTTGCCAGTTTAGGCTGTATATTCTAAATTTTACTGGATGTTGTGAGCTCGTTTAACTGGTTGGCCAGGAAGTGACTTCCCCAATAGGAAAGGGTGGGATCAGCTTGTTGGAAGCCAGATTTAGATGATGCTGTGCCCAGGGAAGTGCTGACCCACCTTCAGCTCCTGTCACAGGATGGCACATTCACCCTCTAGAAATTATCACCCTGTTTATAGTTTAATACATATCATAGAGTCATGGATTGGTTTGGGCTGGAAAGGACTTTAAAGGTCATTCCTTTCCACCCCCCTGCCATGGGCAGGGGCACCTCCCACTAGCCCAGGTCTCTCCAAGCCCCGTCCAGCCTGGCCTTGGACACTCCCAGGGCTGGGGCAGCCACAGCTTCTCTGGGCAACCTGTGCCAGGGCCTCCCCACCCTCACACTCTTTCATTACCAATGTAATGAAAATTATAGATTAACCTTTTCAGTGTGCACTGAGACACACCAGCTCCTCATTCGTTCCCAGTGACGTGCTCACTGTTCCCTGAACCATGAAAACCTGCGACTCGGGCATTTAACTGTGAAAGCCACACACTTCTTTTCCCTGTCTAATTCAAATTTCCCTGTCTGATACCAGCTAAAGGGTGGTGTTCAGGTGATGCCCGTTGTTCCAGCTGAGGACTCTGTGCACTGTCAGCTCGTGCTGCCAGAAATCATTATCCCTTCCTTGCTTTGGTCTCCAGTAGCAACACAGATTTCTCCCCATCTCTGGTGTTCTGACAGAAGCCCTGAAAAGTTATATATAGTTTTTTTATGAAAATCCTAGAAGTAAACAAATTCTTACAGTTATGGAAATAGCAGGGATTTTGAAGCCTTTGAAGACTAGCATAATTTTCAGGAGGGTGATGGAAGAAATCACTGAGTTTTGCCTTAAATGCCTGCAGCCCCCCTGGTGTTCAGGGACAGCAGACACTACGAGCATCATTTGAAATAATCGATGACTCAGCAGCTTGCTCTGCCTCTCCCAGGGTGATGGGCTCATGAGCCATTGATCTCTCATCCAATATGCAATTATACATCTCCCCCTTCCACTCTTTCCCCGGGGTTGTGCCCGTGATTAGTACGGATTGATTCCATACCAGTGGGGAGCTGGGTGTGTTTTCATGTTTGGGGGGGATGCACAGAACTTACTCCACAGAGCCTGGGTGTCAGCCACTAAAGGGAAGCACATTTCATGGGAAATGGAAGTGGAGGGTCAAAGGGAACAGCTGAGGCTTTCCTTCTTCTGCTTCGTTCTCATATAGCACAGCATCACTAAGAACCTCCAGGGAAAGGACAAAAATGCTCACAGAATTTAGCTGACATCCAGAAGAGGAATTAGTGTGTTGGAAAAACCGTGTCTTTTAAATTGTCCTAATTTCCAAATTCACATTCTGAGCTAGTTTTCCATGCTGGTATTATCATGAAATTGGGAGGCTATTATTGGAATTCCACCCTCTGATACAGCCATTCCATTTTGGTGCTGTGCACTCCATATGACCTTTTTAATATTCTGTTGCTTGACTGCTGCCTATTCTTACTCTTTTTGCTATTTACAGTTTTTCAGCCCCATAGGGAAAGAATAACTGCACTGACTATTAATGACAATATAGACTGCTAGAATGAGCAAAATGGTTCCTCAAACAGCTACAGCCAGTGCATTTATGAAGTTTAGGATGTAGAGCAGTCTCATCACAATGGTAGTCCTCAGCTCTATTCCCACTGAAGTTTCTGAGTGTTTTGCCATCATCTCGTTCATTTGCAGAGAGCAGGAACAGCACCAAAGAGCTGTTCCAACAACATTTACAAGATCATGTAAAATTGTAAAGAAAATGAAAATTACAAAAACAGGCTTAGCGGGGTTTTCCTCCTGAAGTTCATCACAAGTAATAAGAAATGAAGCCTTAAAACTGTGAAGCTAAGAAAGAACAAGAATATGCATAAAAAACAATCAGGGTCAGGAAATTAAGATTAAATTTATATGCCCGGACAGCAAAATTGAGATCAGAAAGGTACCCTCGGATTTTCAGCACAACTATTTTATGGCACGAGAGCAGTATCAAATAGGAAGGAAAACTGGCAGAAACCTTTTGGTCTCTCTGGCCCTCAGTGCCTGGCCCATGTGTCCTGCCCTCTGGTCCCCTCTGAGCACCCATAGTAAATCCATGGTACTGAAAGGTTGGGAGTGCCAGGAGACACCTCACCCTGCTCTGGAAGACTGACTCAGGAGATAAGAGATCTGTCCTGCTCTCAAACGTTTATTTTAAAGAAGTGAAAGTTAGCAGAAGTTTGAAGATGTGTTATTGACAGTGTTGTGTACCTGGCTGAAACCCAAAGAATGGATTTAGAGCAGAGAATTAATAGTATGTATGATAACAGGCCATTGCAAATTTATGAAGTTTGTGTTTATGAAGAAGTTCTTTTACACCTGCCTGAGTGATACAGAGCAAATATATATCCTTCTAGTACTTAGAGGGGACTTATAAAAAATGAGAGTGACTTTTTACATGGACAGATAGTGATAGGACAAGGGGGAGTGGCTTCAGATTAAAAGAGAGGAGATTTGGATTAGATATTGGGAAGAAATTCTTCCCTGTGAGGGTGAGGAGGCCCTGGCACAGGTTGCCCAGAGAAGCTGTG
>NW_016690366.1:1339017-1343478 GCF_001604755.1 Lepidothrix coronata
GGAATATGAGCTTAATGTACAGTAGGATTCTTTTTATTTTTCTCTCTGTTGCATTACTGACTTTAAGACATGAAGGGCAGCACTCCTGGGCTGTAGAGTGTTTTTCATTTGCTTGTTCAGCATCTGGCACAGGACAGAAGCTGTAACACTCATAGTTTTAAAGAATCATAGAATCAGTAAGGTTGGAAAATACTTCCAAGATCATCAAGCCTTCAACCAAATCCCACCATGGCCACAAAGTGCCATGTCTGCTCTTTTTTTGAACACTTCCTGGGATGGTGACTCCCCCACTGCACTGGGCAGCCTGTTCCAATGCTTAAACACTCTTTCAGTGAAAATGTTTTTTCCTAATATCCAGCCTGAACCTCCCCTGGTGCATCTGGAGGCTGTTTCCTCTTGTTCTACTCCTTTTTACCTGGGAGAACAGACTGATAACCCCTCTTGCTCCCCCCTCCTGCCAGGGGGTTGCAGAGAGTGAGAAGGTCCCCCGTGAGCCTCCTTTTCTCCAGGCTGAGCCCCCCCAGCTCCTTCAGCCACTGCTTATATATGTGCTCCAAACCAAAACATCTCCAAAGTAACAAACAGAGGAGAGATGTGAGCTTTGGCTGAAGGGAGAAAATGTCCCTTCACTATGAGCTGCCTGAACCAGGTTTAGTCTCCAATTTCTCCACGTGTGGATGCAGACTTCTGCACCTTCTCAGGTCTGTGCTTGGGGGAGAAGATTAGATTGGCTCAACCACAGGCTTTGTGTCCTCGTAAAGGTCGTGTGTGAGCCCACAGGATCATAGGCTGGGATTAAGAGTACGGCCTCCCACTGCTTAATTCTTTTGGTGCGTTGTCTGTCAGGAAGAAAATTACTACACAGCACAAAGATGGGAGAGGAGAGACCCACGCTGTTGATTGACTTTGCAATATCATACACAGAGGGCATGGGAAGCAGTGCCCAAAGAGGGGCTCTGAGCTTGTACGGGGAAATGTGCAATCAGAACGACAGGGATTACATCCTCCTGTATTTCTAATCGTACCCTTGTCTGATCTAATCTAAAGCCTGAAGGCTTCTTGCTGGGTGAAAATTGCATGTGGAAATAGAATCTAGATAAGATGCTTGTCATCTTAATATCAAAGCACCCGAGTCCAGGATGAAAATGACGGGGGTTTTTTTTTAGGAAAAGAAAGACTTTTCCTTCTGTGGGGCTCTGTGAAGAGTGTGATACAAATTGTCCCCAGTTGTTGGACTGAAGAAAGTCAGAAAGTCAGTTGGGTTTCAGAAACATGGTCATGGCGTGGTGGAACTAAATTAACTATGACAAATTCATTATCTCGTGGTTTTATATGTGTTTTTTAGCAATTTCTTACCATCTTCATCTCACCACATAAAATACCTGCAAACATACCTCCATCACTGATTCTGTGTTTATCTGGAATTTATGGAAACAGTTGGCATTAACTGGTTCCTGCCACTCCTGTCACACCTCTTGGCTTTCTGCAAAAGCTGCTTAAAAATCGGCACCAAACTGAAAGTGTCTGGCACAGAGATTTTTCATTTAGAAATAATGGCTTTTAGATTTGCTTTCCCCAAATTATGTAACGCCATGGCTCAGAGTATTCCAAACAACTCGCAGACCCCCTCGTGGCACAGGTGAAAGAGCAGCATATTGCCCCAGGCACAATGTTTAGACCGCACACCTCTCTGGGTGGTGGTTGGTTTCAAGGCAAAAATAAATGCATTTAGTAGCAGTTGTGTTGGGGTTGTCTTTGAGGATCGCTGGCAAGAGAAAAAGGATGATAGGCAGGTGCCACAATGACTGATAAGTGGAGGAGAGCAGTGCAGGAGCCTGGTTTGGGCCAGAGCTACTGCATGAGCAAAGGCAGATGTCTATATAAAGTACATCAGATGTAGAAGCTGATAAGGAGAGAGGAGAGCGTGAAAAGTGTGCTCTGTGAGCCAAATGAAAACATATGGCTTAAGCTTGGGTTGTGTGTACTGCAATTAACACTGTAAAGGTTATCTGAATATTTCCCCCCCATAGCAAGAACCAGAAATATTCCTTTTATCCCAGAATTAACAGAAACAAGAAAAATACAGACTCTCCAGGAGTCTGTTTGCAGCCCAGTCCCCAGGGAGAGGAAGGGAGAGGGTGAGACACCCCTGACATTCAGCAGAGGAATCCCAGTTATGCCTCCTCTTTGCCAAGTCCAAATCTGTCTCTTGTGAGAATGTTGCTGGATTGGTAACGTTCAGCATCAAGGAATTTGTGCACAGCAAGGCACTGGCTCCCAACTGGAGGTGGCTGAGGGCTGATTTCAGGGGCTAAAGGGAAATCAAGAACCTTTCTCTCCTCCACCAGCCCTGCTGCACAAAAGGACCCTTTCTCTAAAGCTATTTCTGCTTCACATTTGCCCTAATCAAAGAAAAGGGACTCGTGTCCTTGTTAGCCCGTGGAAGGGCTCTCTGATGCAGGTGCAGGAATTCTCAAAGCAGTTGGGGTGGGTTAGTGGTTCCTCTTGCAAGGAACTGTCTGTGTTAGAATTTTTCTGGGCAATTTTGGCCCCTCAGCCATGAGATACCATAGTACACAAATGAGGATGGTGCAGTGGCTGCTAATGAGAACAGGTTGAGGTACAGAGTGTATTCCACCTGATTTATAGCTCCTCTAGCATCAGAACCACCTGGGTAGTAGACAAACCCAAAGAAGTTTTCCTACCTGTCCTAAGGCAACTCCAAAGCCTGTCCAGCCCCTGGTGGGGACTTCTGTGTGTCAGTGATTAACTCCTGGCTTTGTGTTCTCTGTGGCACCTCGCAGGGTCCAGAGCTGGCACAGCTGGTCTGGGGCACCTTCTTTTGATGGGATGGGCCACTGTGGTTCTGAGAAACACGGGAATTGAGATGTATTCTGTGACACTACAGATTAATTTATCAATGCAAGAACTGAGGAAACTGAGAGTAATGTTCTTTGAAGCATCTCTAACTCAGGTCTGCTGATGAGGGAGGCATTAAAGCGAACGCTGTATTGCAAAACCACCAACATCTCAGCTGCTTCTGCACACCCTTGTATTTGCTCTTCAGCACTATGATTTTACAGTAACTAAGTGAGACAGGGGTCACAAAAGAGCTCAAATATTGCTCCTGGATGATGTTCTGCAGAGTGTTCACTAGCAGCCTGCCTCCTGGTAGCCTTCTGGTTTGGGGTTTCTCATAGCTAATAAATAGATTTAAACCCAAACAAAGGGCAAATTGCACAATTTTCTGATATTTCTTCCCACATAAGCAACTGCTGGAAAATCCTGGCTTGACAAAGAACTGTCCAAATCCCACTGCCCTCCTATTCCTCTGAGACAAATCGAGTGCTTAGAGCAAGCTAATATCCCTTTGGGATCTGGATTATTTGGTCTCTGCACACTGCACAGTTCTTAATGCCCCAATTCCTCAAGTGTTCCTGGGAGCCCTGAAAGCCAGTGGGGGCTGGACCTGTCCCAAGCTCCAGACAGCTCAGTGAGGAGGCCCTGGCACAGGTTGCCCAGAGAAGCTGTGGCTGCCCCATCCCTGGAAGTGTCCAAGGCCAGTTTGGATGGGGCTTGGAGCAACCTGGGCTAGTGAAAGGTGTCCCAGCCCATGGCAGGGAGTGGAATGACATGGGCTTTAATGTCCCTTCCCACCCAAACCAGTCTGTAATTCCACAATTCTATGACATCCACCCTTCAGCTGCTGAGGATCAGCTGCCCTTTGATGTGAGGGAGGAACTGTCCCCTCTGTCTGAGGCTGGATAGTTTCTCTGTTTGATCCCTAAACATGCTTTTCATGCATCCCCTGCTCACAGGGGAGGATCAATACACGCTGCAGTTCTTTCTAGTAATTTTTTGGGTTGCCAAGGAGACAGTTGTCTGTTTACACTTTACAATCCTGGCATTTGGGCCTGATTCCTCCAAGAAATAGTCTGGGGTGGGTTTCTTTTTCCTCTCAACCTTGTAATTCCTCAGCATCCCATCTCCCTACCTGTGCCCTCCCCTCTCATTTCTCTCAGCACTTGGAGAGCCCTGATCAGGAGAGGGGAATGTCCTGGGATGGAGAGGGCAGTGATCTGGTCAGGATCTGCTCCTGGGATAGAAGAACCATTTGTCACAGACCTGGGTCTCCACACCCACACTCCAAAGGATTTTTCCCCAAAACTTAGTGACCAGGCACAATGTTTCAAAGTAGCTACAGGATAACATGTAAAGACACACTGTCACACAACACACGACTATGTTACATATTCCTGCTGTGCCTTAGCGTGGATAAAGAGCGAAAATCAGCCAGTATCTCTTTCCTTTTTGGCTCATCCTTGGCCATGACCTATTTTTCTGTCATTTCATGGTCACAAGGAAATTGCACCCTAAGAAATTCTGTGTGTCCCATCTTTTTCCCTTCCCTTCCCTTCCCTTCCCTTCCCTTCCCTTCCCTTCCCTTCCCTTCCCTTCCCT
>NW_016690366.1:1344370-1381294 GCF_001604755.1 Lepidothrix coronata
TCCTCCCAAAACCTCTCCTCCCAAAACCTCTCCTCCCCTCTCCTCCCCTCCTCTCTCCTCCTCTCCCCTCCCAAAACCTCTCCATCCCCTCCCCAAACCTTCCCAAACCTTCCCTTCCCAAACCTTCCCTTTCCCTGCTGGCTCTGGTCCAGGGCCATCCTTATCCCCCACAGCTCTCCAGACACAGATAGAACAGCTGCCCAGTTTGGAGTGTGTGCAGTCTGAGTAACATGAGAGCCACAAATCCTCAGGAGACTGATATTCAGCGAGGAGAAAGCAGATGCTCGTGCAGAGCTGGAGAAAGGCAGCAGATCCACATCGCTAGATGAGGGTGGGTACATGTTTTTGTGTGTCAGATCAAAGTGGGAGACGGTGAGAAGCTGAACCTGGGAAAAGGAGGCTGCTGTTCTGGAGTATTATGGGTTGTGAAGGCAGGGATGGCAACAGAGCACAGGGTTCAGACAGAGGGATCAAGACAATACTGAAAGCATCACTGCCTCTGGAATACGTTCTAGGCTGAGAACACATGTTGCTAGGAAACTTTTATATTAAAAGACATTCATCTTTAAGCCCTGAGAACATAGTAATAGCTTCTCCTCTGTGCTAGGGAAGCTCTTTTAATGTCAGTCCTGACGTTACTGAGACAAGTAATATGCGAGAGCGAGAAAAATACCTTGAATTATCTTGGGCCAAGATTAAAATCTAACACGATTTTTAGAGAGCTTGCAGTGTTTAAATGAGCTTTAGTCACTCTGGTCTGACCAGTAGGACACTGATAAAACATAGAACCATAGAGCCATAGAATCTCCTGAGCTAGAAGGGACCCACAGGCATCATCCAGCCCAACCCTTGGCCCTGCACAGGACACCCCAACAATCCCACCCTGTCCCTAAGAGCATTGTCCTGAAATCTGTCAGACTTGAGGCCATGACTACTGCCCTAGGGAGCCTGTTCCACTCTCTGGGAGAAGAATCTTTTCCTAATATCCAGTTTAAGCCTCCCCTGACACAGCTCCATGCCACAATGGCCGTGTTTTGTTCGATAAGATGTTATATGTAGTAAGAATTGAAATGTGTCTGCAAAAAGTTTTAGTTGTCCCAATGCAGAAGATAACTTTGACTTGTGGCAAGATTCAACAAGTGTCTGAGGAGGAGGACAGGGAATCCAATTTCTTCAGGTTATCACATTGCCACCCAAGGGTTTTCTGCCTTTCAGTGTTCCCATTTCATACAAGTTCTGTACACAAGTCTCAATAGGTCACAGACACTCCTTTGAAAATCATCAAATATCTCTTCTAACATCTTTCCAACATATTTGCTGATGGCAAAGACCTCCTTCCTGAGCAGAGAAATCTGGAGAAAAGAGTGGTGCTACTTAAGGGCTTCCCTGATCAAATGAGACATGGAAATCTGGTTGTAGTAGTTCCTAATCCTAACACTGTAAGATGATATTACCTATTTTTCTTGTGTGCATTTTGTTCACTCTTTTCCCTTTGTTGGGGGTCGTTTTTCCTTCCTTCCCTCCCTGGCTCGAGGTTCTGCCATCCTAACAGTCCCAGACTGATCTGATTATCAGCCCTGAGATGCCTGATGGTTGGAGTGGCAGCTTCAGCACCTCGCTCTCGCTGCTGCCACACTCTCCATCGTGCCAGTTCAGTCAGGGAATTGTGCAGTAGTTGCTGTTTTTATTCTGCCAGTGTGGTCTCTCCTTCTATGCCCTGGGCACAACTGACTTATTTCCCATGCTAAATTCAGAATTTAAAATATGTTATATGACATATAATGGTCCCCTTCAAAATAAACAAAGGGCAAAAGACCCCCCCCAAACACTACTGGTAGAAGTTTTCTGAATAACTGCAATGGACTTCAGTTGTTGCAATCACTATGGGACGTGTCCCAGGGTGTTGGGACCTTTCCCGTAGTGTGTTCAGCCTCTATCTCTGCCCTGGGGGTGCACTGCAATTCTGAATTGTTCACTGAGAGGGGAAAACACCGTGCTGGAGTTGAGATTAAACATGTTAAGTGAACCTAAAAGTGACATCTTTAGAGTTCTGTGCAATGAAGATTGTCGGGGTTTTTTTTCTGGGTGAAAATGATGACCATCACATCAGCTGACATAGCTGGAAAAAGCAGACATGCTTTTAGACTTTACCTAATCATAAATAAAGACCTGGCTAGTGAAACTAGAGTGGAAATGGCAACCTGAACCTGTGGGATGGGGCGGGACTTGTGAAGGTGTTCCCGCCTTGGGGATCAAGACTGTCAGCACTTGTAGTACACTGCTGTCTTTGTGAGTTTCTCTTGCCTGCCATATACTTCTCTAGTGTTTCCAAAAAGGGATATGGGTTAATTTAACCTCTGGGAACATACCAGAGCAGGAACCATCATTGGGTTTGGTGCTGGTTTGCCCACGTGTGTCCTGCCCAGGAACAGAAATGAGCAACACCAGAGGTTTGTGGATCAGATGTGTATGTCCGTAGAGGCCCTGATTCTGCAGGGGGTTATGCAGGAGTGTGGAACTTGCACAACTCACCTCATTAAAAAAAAAATCTGCAAAGAGATTGCAAAATTGTATCCCACTGTGCTGGCATTGATAGTCAGTTTGAATTTCCTGGTCTATGTGTATGAAATCCAAATGTAGCAGCATTTCAGGAAAAACATTTGCTACATGTTTGCCAAAAGTACCTGTAACATGGAGGTGTTCTTTGTACCTGGCTCCAAAGTGAGAAGATCATTGAAATATTGGCAGTAGAGATAAGTAGCCAAATATGCACTCTATTAACAAGGAATTGTTCAAATTTTTCCATTCATATATTTATTTAAAGTATTTATCTAATGATATGTCTCTTTAAGGACATGATGCATCTGCAGCTCAAAGTACAGACACGCATGGAGTTGGACACAATGATCCTGATGGGTCCCTTCCAGCTCAGGATATTCTGTGATTTCATGGTAACCAGTGGGATGGATGAGTAGATCTGTACTGCAGGATCACAAGTTGAATACTATGTGGATAATAACTGTATTGCAAAGAATCTCTCAGTGCCCTACTCCTCTGCCACCTATAAGTAGGAGAACATAAGTAGATATATAATTAATTATGGCAGGATGAAGGAAGATCAGTAACCTTTGAAACCATTCTAATGCTCACACATTATAGCAACACCTTCTCTCATGTGCCACTTGGTGGAGCTTAGTGATTTTGGCTATCACATACATTGTTCTGCGAACTTAGTCTTTGATTACACAATCAGCTGTCACTGGGTCTTGAAAATGGGCCAAATCCCTACCAAGGAAGTAAACCCAAAAGTGTACCATAAGTTCTAAATTAATGAGATGCTGGTGCCCAGCTGGTAATGACTTTGGTAACCATCCCTTCTCTCGAAATCAGTAAAATACCTAGTGTTTTAATTTCAAAGAAGGAGTTAAAATACGAGCTTAGGATCTTGGAATTTCTGACATATAGGATGGGTAGAGTTATGTCACATTTGGTTTATTTTTCAGATATAGAATGGTTTTATTTTCCCTGACAGAATTTTGGGAATGTGTAGATGTATCTGGGTGGGAGACCTCACGTTTGTTTGAAAGCATGTTTTTACTCAACAAAGACAGGGACAATGATCCATAGTCAAACAGGGAAATTATTACGTTGCACACCATTTCTACCTTCATTTAAATCAATGGCCAGTCAGTTCAACTAAACCAGAACTGGGACCTTGGCTAATTATATGCTCAGACTTGTGCTTAGAGCCTACCTGGAAATTCAGGATATTACAGTGATTTGGCTCTGTTGTCGTCTAAACTATCTGTTGTTAAATATAAATTAGTTGCTCTACAAATCTTAATGAGTCCTAATTTTGTATGTTTGCCTAATACTTTCCTTATTCTAAATCATCAGATGAATAATACTGTCCAATGAGTGCTATCTGGTGTTTTGGGGATTCTGAATTTTAACACCTGAACCTGAACTCCAGACCTTGGTGTTTGGTACCCGAAGTGAGATCTGTTGCTTTTATTGTTGTAGGTATGTTGTAACTAACAGGTCTCAACGGCTCCTCCTAAGCCCTTTCTCATGCAGGATGCCGACTGCCTGAGCAGAGTCTTGAGAGATCAAGGTTCCATGTGCAGCCTTCTGCTGTTGTCAGGGAAGAGCAGGAGAAAGAAGAGAGAATTCAGTCCTGGAATCTATTGTATGCAGTCTGAGGTACTTTCAATGGATTTTCTGGCTTCCTCTTGGGAACTGGAAACAGTAATTGCAGCTTCTTTACACCGTGGTATTGCTCAATATCTCTTTTGTTGTGTTGGACTGACAGATGAGAAGCAATTTTTTGACATAGCAATGTGCCGTACGTATTTATCAAATACTGAGAACTGGTATCAACATTCCTCTGGAGCAGCATTTCACAAAGAGTAAGAACAAAATTCTGTCAGGAGCTCTAAAAGCAATTCAGAATTGGCTGTGACTCTCTGAAACCTGCACCAGTGGCTGGTGTCCACTGTGTCTCCACTAATACTTATTAGAAGGAAAAAAGCCACACGTGTAATTCTGCCCAAAAGGATGATGCAGCTTAAAGTGGAGAAAATGAAGCTCAGGGGGGACCTTTTTGCTCTCAGAAACTACATGAAAGGAACGTGTAGCCAGGTAGGGTTTGGTCTCTTCTCCAAAGTAATAAGTGACAGGACAAGAGGAAATAGCCTCAAGTTGCCCAGGAGAGGTTTAGATTGGATATTAGGGAAAATTTCTTCCCCAAAAGAGATGCCCAGCTCTCGCAGGGGCTGCCCAGGGCAGTGGTGGAGTCACCGTCCTGAGAGGGATTTAACAGATTTGTAGATGTGGACTTGAGGACGTGGTTTAGTGGTGAACACAACAGTGCTGGTTTAGTGTTTGAACTCAATGATCTTAGAGGGCTTTTCCAACCTTAGTGATTCCATGACTTTTTCAGATGTTTTCAGGGGAGCAGGCAGAGAGAAGAGCACGATTATACTGAGCAATCACATACGACTGTACTTGATGACATGAGGCCACCCCTCCTGTACAGCCCATATTCTGTGTCCTGCACTGATTCAATCGATGGACCTCTTTATCCTGATTGTTTTGCCTGTTTTCCAATGATCCCTTAGCATTCCAGAAGGGCAGTCAGGACTGAAAGGCCAGGTGCTGTGCACATCAATCACCTTGGGACTGCAAAAAGTCCCTTGTCCTTCTCGTGACCCCCAAAATGGGCTTAGAGTTCTGTGTGTCCATGTGGTGACACCCCTCAGGAAGCCAGTGGTGAGTGCTGCTTACCTAAGAGCACTTCAAAACGAAGTGTCAGTGTGCTGGACAGGAGGGTGGAGGAGGAAGGCTGTTTGGAATTCCTCAGGTCTTTTGTTTGTGTGTGACACAGTCTCTATATAACTTATGTGGTTTACCTTTGTAAATACTGTTTTCACTTCAGGTGTTTGTGACTTTTGACTGTTCCTCTGAGTGGTGTGTTCAGAGTCACTGGAACTAGTCAGGCAAACAGAAATCTCAAGCCTGGTGCTGGTTCTGACTCGTTGATGACAGGAGCCCAGTCACCAAATGCCCATGGCACCAAGGGAGGGGTCGTGCTGAGGTTTTGTGCTCTCACCACTCCTTCAGTTCATAGAAAAGCCAGGATCAAAGAGCTCAGTGTAACGAGCAGTGTTGCGTGGAGACGAGATCAGCAGATGTTCTTATTAAACTTAGAAGAACTTATGCCCCATCTTTTATGTCAGGAGGAATAATGGCACTGTCATCATGTCTTAAATTGGCCTATTTTGCAACACAATGTGTTAGATGGGCTCTTTGATAAAATACAGCTCCATGCTAAAAATAAAAAGTAAAGGCTATTCACTTGCTCAACTTCAACATTGCCATTTTGGAGAGTCCTAACCGTGCTGTGAAGTGTTACATTCAACTCCTTGATTTGGTCTGTTTTACTCTGTTCTTTGTTTTGATCTAATCCTTACGTTGCTCTTTCCATTTATTTTGTTTTCATTATAAAGGTACCTCAGGGATCGTAGCAGGAAATGGCACAAAAAGGGGGAGAGGTTTTCAAAAAACCCAACATGCTGTTTGAACTCTTGCAATCCCCGTGGCCACACAGGAGCTTTGGGAAATTAATTGGGTCATTCATTTGGGTTTATGGCAGGCTCAAAGCCATCATTTCCTGGCAAATAAAAGCAGATAAATAATTCAATACAAACTTTGGAATTATGCAGTTATTTTAAAACAACTATTCATCCTCGGTCAGATTTGGGGGGGGAAAGGTGACAGCCTGCCTGTCTGAAAAATAAACCTCACCTTCATGAAGTGGCATGGAGAGATGATGCTCCATGAAAATTGTATGGAATTGTAAAATAACTGTCATTTTGCTGACTCAGCTGCCCTTCAGGGAGGCCAGAGCACAGATCCCTGGGCACAGCTGCCTCCTGGGCCGGGGACCAGCAAGCACACCTCATAAATCCGTACAGCAATGAAGACACTAATGCCCATTACTTCTGTGCAGCATCATTAAGCTTGTTTATTTAAGGAACCTGAGAGGTAATGTGGTGGCATATTGTTATGCCTATTAAAATCTGTAGGAATTAAAAACACAGAACATTTTTTCAGTCTAAGCTTGCCATGCATGTTATAACAATGTGTTGTACCAGTGTCGTACTGGAGGGCAAACAAAGATAAATGGAGCTCAGCCCCTCCCGGAGTGAGTGATGCACACCTTCCCACCCCTCTCTGCCTGGCTCCCTGCACTTGCCAGGTGAGTTTGCCAACAGCATCCATCATTTGGACACACAGAGATGCTTCTTGACACCTTTGAGATAAGTTTGTATTAACTCGGTGACTTAGAATCATAGAATCCGAATTGTTAATGTTGGAAAAGGCCTTTAACATCAAGTCCAAACATTAATTTGAGAACAATTGATACTTAGGAAGCAGTTCTTTACTATGAAGGAGGTAAGGCCCTGGCACAGGTTGCCCAGAGAAGCTGTGGCTGCCCCATCCCTGGAAGTGTCCAAGACTAGGTTGGACAGGGCTTGGAGCAACCTGGGCTAGTGGAAGGTGTCCCTGCCCATGGCAGGGGGATGGAATGAGATGACCTTGAATCCTTCTAGGAATCTATGATTCTATGTTACTTGAACTATTGTATCTATATTGTGTCTATAAACTAATAGCTAGAACAGAACACAGATGACCTAGTGAAGAATGTATTGGGAAACTGGGTTTTTAAATGGTTGTTATTGTTCTTTTAAAGAAAACACAATTACTATATAACACTACATTAGGGTCAGTAGCATGTGTAGGTGTAAGAGCACATCCTGGGTGCAACTGAAATTAGCTCTCAATAGGTATTTGCCCTGTTTTCAATCAAGCTGTAAATTACACAAAAAAGCAAGTTAGTAGGAAAGTGGAGGCCAATATAAATGTTTTCACAGTCCCCTGCAAACATTTATTCTAAACAAACAAAAATTTCTCCGTATCTGAGAACCTGAAAGTCAAGCTGGTTGAACTGGACTGAACTTCCTCACTCACAACTAACAAATTTGGGAAGAGAATAATGGCTATTACTTTAAAACTAACACTAGCTATTAATTGGGACAAGCTGTCCTGCTCTGTGTCAATGAGCTGCTGACTGTTCCTGCCATCAGTGAGGGGAGTCACAGGCAGACCAGTGTTAATCTGCTTGTCAAGTGGAAATGTCCATCTGTGCTCTGGGACAATGTGTGGCTCACTCAGCCTCCTGCGTGGAGAGGGAATTTCACCCAGGGGATGAGCAACTTGGCTTTCATACCTGCAAAGAGCAGTTCTCCAAGTCAAAGGCTTGATTAAGGTCACTCTCTGAGGTAGCACCTTCACTACCTATTAGTTGAAATGTGCTATAATTTCCAGTGCCATCTGCATACCAGTGAGCTCTCAAGGGTGAAGGTGCTTCCAGCTTGCTCTGGTGATTGTTGATGCTCTAACAATTGGGAAGACTGTAACTGTTTGTCTTTTTCCATGCCCTTTGTCAATAATGCATACTGATGTAGTCTGCTGTGATTGGTAACATAGTGTCCTTATGTCTGTCTGTCTGTCTGCTGGCTTGCACAGGGCTGAAACAGCTCAGCAGGAGAGTCAATAACACATTTCTGTTCTGGGTAAAGCAAGGAAGGTAGAGGGACCCTAATAAAGTAGCTAATCACAGGATGGGTGAGGCTGGGGGGGACCACAGTGGGTCATCTGGTCCAACCCCCCTGCTCAAGCAGAGTCATCCCAGGGCACATGGCACAGGATTGTGTCCACAGCTGGTTCTGGAGTGTCTGCAGTGAGGGAGACTCTACACCCGCTGTGGGCAGCCTGTTCCAGGGCGTGGTCACTGCACGGGAAAGAAGCTTTTACTTATGGAAACATAAGGAAACATTGTAGGTGTCTGTTCCTGGCCGAGGGGCTTTGTATTGATGGTAGAGACAAGAGTCCAACCACTCTGTACTCAGGGTGGGCTGTGTGCTGGCTGAGCTCCCCTCCCCGAGCGTGGGACACTGGGCTGGCTGTGGGACAGAGGGCAGAGGACACGGCAGAACCAGTGCTGGGCATCTCCCCAGCTCTGTGTCCGTTGTTGTCACTGACACCTGGGAAGCCTGGAATGACAGCTCCTGACAGTTCTCTGTCTTCTGGGGAACATCCCACTGCTGGGAAGGGCCATTGCTACCTGCTGTGGAGCGCTGGATCAGACAATGGACCAGCCCCAGAGCTGCCACTCCACTCTGCATGTGTGACACTGCTGGAGCCTGGTGCTGGTCCTGGTCCCCTAGTGCCACACACTGCCACGTGCTGCCACACTGCTGCCCAGAGCCACTCAGCTGGGCATGAGGAGCAAACATAAGGCAGCAAACAATGGAGAAGGTTAAACACCAGCAGCGGGGAGAAGCTTTTTCTTTCCATTTCAGTACTAGAGATCCTCCATGTAACAGATTCAGAGCACTTGATAGTGGATCATGATTAGGTTTGTGACATGCAAATTGTGCTAATTTTTCAGTAGACAAATCAATACGGGAAGAGCTCTGGGCACCATCTGGCACTGGACAGCACAACAAACACTGGAGAAAGCTCAGTTGTGAGAAAAGTGGTGTGAGAACAGATCTTGTTTTGCTTGCAGAGCCCTGGGAATGGGTCAGGGGACATCACTGCAGCCTGGCAGTGACTGTGTGTCCTCCTGAGGCTGGTTTGGGATACTCTGCTTGCCTGAGAGTGTGCAGATCCCTGCTTTCCACAGAAGGCCTGGCCATGACAGGCAGATGGGGGAATCCAGTCTCTTTTTTTTCCCCCCATATTTTTCTTGATTGTGGATTTTGGGGTTGGTATTTGGTCAGCTCTAGGATATTCCCCTTTTCTCCTGTCCACCTGCAGAGTGAAACACTGCCAGCTACTTTTAGCCCTCTCTGAATCTTGTCCTTTTTTCTACATAGTGGTGGGAATATCCCTTGCTGGGAAGAGAGTTCTAGGTCAATTTATGTAATAAGAGGGAGAAGGTGTCAGAGCTCTTCACCTTCCCTGCTTTTCTTCTGATAACTGCAGAGGGCTTTATGTGTGTGGAACCGCCATCTGTGGAGAGGAGCAAAGCTGAGCTTACAGGACAAATGTTTGGGAATTCTGGGTTTGTACACATCACACAAATCTGTGTTTTACGCCACAATTGCAAGTCCTAGAAATATCATTGATATATGAACACTTCAAAAAGCAAACCACTGAAAGATCAAATGCATCCATGATGCTGAATTATTAGTCAACTGTGATTTATAAAAATAAAGCACCAGAGTTTCCATTGACAATAACTACCTGTTTTATTTTAAAAGGTTTTTTGTTTTGTTTTGTTTTGGTTTTTTTTTAAATTTAACTAAAAATGAATTAATTAAAAGAAGAACTAATTATGGTTGCCTGGCAGTCAGCTTCCTTTCCTTTAGAAATCTCAGGGAATAATTACTTGCTAAGCCTTCTCTTTTTATACTTTTCTATTTACTTAAATTTTAATTACTAAAACATATGGTATGTTTGTATGAACCTAATACTTGAGAAAGCAGCTTGGCAGCAGTGGTGGCCAGAGTCCTTTTGTGATTTTACAGAGCAGAAATGTCACAGCTGTCACCGGGCGCAGCCTTTGGCAAAGCTCGTGTCCCGCATCTCCGACCTCACCTAGGGGTGAATCACAGAACGGCTTGGGCTGGAAGGGATCTTTAAGCTCATCTCATTCCAACCCCCTGCCATGGCAGGGACACCTTCCACTATCTCAGGTTGCTCCAAGCCCCATCCAACCTGGCCTTGGACACTTCCAAGGATGAGGCAGCCACAGCTTCTCTGGGCAACCTGTGCCAGGGCCTTACCACCCTCAAAGAGAAGAATTCCTTCCCAATATCCCATCTAACCCATCCCATCCCACTCTGGCAGTGAAAAACCATTCCCTCTTGTCCCGTCATTCCAGGCCCTTGCTCAAAGTCCCTCTCCAGCTCTCTTGGAGCCTCTTTAGGCACTGGAAGGGGCTCTAAGGTCTCCCTGGAGCCTTCTTTTCTCCAGGCTGAACAGCCTCAGCTCTCCCAGCCTGGCTCCAGAGTAAAGGGGCTCCATCCCTCTGATTATTTTTGTGGCCTCCCCTGGACCCGCTCCAACAGGTCTGTGTCCTTCTTGTGCTGATGCCCCCAGAGCTGGATGCACTGCTCCAGGTTCTGGAAGCACAGCTCGGTCTCCGGATCTGAGTTCCCTTTGTCCAGCCTAATTCCAAGTGTCAATCACACTGAACCAAAGGGTCAATATTCATAGAGTGATTTATGAACTGCCTAGAATGAAGGAAAAAAACCCAAAAGACAATCTCTGTGAGCCCTGTGAGACCGGTCATGTGTTCTGACCTGCGACACTGTAGCACAGGGGCCGAGTGGTGTTTGCAGTGGCCAAGCACGGCTGGTCGGACCCTTTTTGTGTTTTCCATTTGAGGGATGCTGAAGGTGCCGAGTGGGAAGAGTATCTGGTTCCCTCTAAGTGACTTTCCCGGAGATAACGGGCTGCTTGGCGTAGCCATCTCCTGGATCCAGAGATCGAATGGAACTGCGGGACCGCTCTGCTCACCCACACCCGCACCCTCGCGGGGGGGACGCTCTCGGGGACATGCTCCGAGGGAGATGTGTGTGTGCGCGTGTGTGTGTGGGATGCTCTAGGGGGATGCTCTGGGAGGGATGCTCTGGAGAGGACGCTCTCGGGGCGATGCTTGCGGGGGGATGCCCTCGGGGAGGGTGCTCTCGGTGGATGTTCTCCGTGGATGCTCTCGGGGCCGCGCGGGCACCTGCCGAGCGCGGGGCAAGGCGGCGGCGGGGCGCGGGACCCTCCCATTGTCTGCGGCGGGGCCGGGCCGGGGGGGTCTGGGAGGCTGGAGACACGACGGGGGCCGCCCGCCCTCCGCAGCCTCATTGGCGGCCGCCGAGCGCCGGTGCCTTAAATGGGCGCCGCCCGGGAACGCTCCCCATTGACAAAAGCGGCGGCGGGGCCCCCGCAGGCAGAGCGCGCCGAGCCGCGGGGCGCGGAGCGGGAGGCGCGGCCGGGCCGGCGCTGCGGCGGGGGCGGGNGCGGCCGGGCCGGCGCTGCGGCGGGGGCGGGCTGCGGCGCAGGGGCGGGCCGAGCCGAGCCGAGCCGAGCCGAGCCGCGGAGCCCCGCACCGGCAGCGGTTGCCCCGGCCCCGCCGCGCAGCGCGGGCAGCGCACGCTCGGCGGAGCCGCCCCTCCTCCCCCGCATGGCGCCGAGCGCGGCAGCCCCCGGCCCCGCAGCCCCCGGCCCCGCACGTAAGTAGCGGCCCAGCGGCGCCTTTGTGCGCGGCCCCGCCGCAGGTGAGGCGGCCCCGCCGCGCACCTCAGCCCGCAGCCGCACCGGCGCTCCCGGCCGCGCCCCTGCCGGGGACAGCGCGGCCGCGGCCCGGCCCGGGGGCCCGGCTGGTCGGAGCCCCGGGGCCGGGGGAGGTGCCCGGGGGGGGCCGGGCTGGGCCGCGGGGCTGCGCTCGCCCCCGCGCAGGTGGCGGCGCGGGCGCGGCTCGCGGTGACTCCCCCGGGCCAGGGCGGCGGCGGGCGCTGAGACCTCGGGCCGGATGGAAACTGGGGGCGATGCCAGAGCGGCACCTCGGCGGGGCGGCAGAGGCGGCGGCCGTGGCGGGGTTCCAGCGACTGCCGAGCCCGGCGCTCCCCCGGCTGCGGACACCGGCGTGAACATGGATGGGCCCGGCGGCGGGGGGAGTGGGGCGGCCGCGGGCACGGACGCTTCTGCAGTGCCGGGAGCCCCTGGAGCGCCCGGGGCCCCCCCCCCGCCGCCCCGCGGCCCCGGCTCCAGGGACCCCAAGCTGGTCCACCAGCGGTTCCTGCGGCGGAGCGTGGTGGATTCGGACCAGGAGGAGCCCGCGTTCGACCTGCCCGAGGCGGAGCACCAGCGGAGAATCATCCTGCTCCCCAAAACCAGGAGGATAATCGCGGAGCGGGCGAAGGCGGGGCAGGGGGCGGCGGAGGCGGCCGGCCGGGAGGCCGAGCCCCCCGGGGAGCCGCGGGCAGCGCCGGCCCCGGGCAGCGCCGCGAGCGCCGAGGAGCAGAAGGAGCCTGGCAAGGATGCGGAGCGCAGAGAGGCGCAGGATGCTGGCAAGGACCAGGGCAAGGCTAAGAAAGAGGAGCCCGAGGAAGAGGCTGACATGAAAGCCGTTGCCACCTCGTTGGATGGCAGGTTCCTAAAGTTTGATATTGAACTCGGGCGGGGATCCTTCAAAACGGTCTATAAGGGTCTGGACACGGAGACGTGGGTGGAAGTCGCTTGGTGTGAACTGCAGGTAAGACCAGCTGATCCTCCTGTGCTTTTTTTTTTCTGCCTTATAAGCCGGGAACTAAGGGCACCGTGCCGGTATCATCCAGAGCGGCTCAGCCCTGCGCAGCCTTTATGGTCACCATCGCTTAGGATCCAGTGTCTAACTATAGCGCCATATCCCTATTGGCTCGGAATCTACCACCTTATGTACACTCCTCCCACGCTTAACCCGCTCGGCCCGGCGCTGCTGCCGCCGAGGATGCCGCGCTGGACCCGGCCTGGCGCTGGACCCGGCCTGGCGCTGGACCCGGCCTGGCGCAGCGAAGGTCACGCGTGGCGGCCCCGGCCGTGGGAAGCGGCCGAACGGAGCGGGGCTGCCCGGCCCGGCCCCTGCCCCTTTGCCGGGCAGCAGCTCTGCGTTAAAATGACAACGGCCGCCAGTGCGTTTTCATGAGCAAAATTCTCTTTTGCTACAAATATAAATGCACTACGGTTTCATAAAGGGTGAGAAGCTGCTCCCCCCGCCCTGACCTGCCCTTTTCTCTGCCGTGAAATTGTCGGTGTTGGCAGCTTCTGGTGAATCAAACCTTCCAAAGGGCCCCAGTGCTTGCCTTTTTTTAGGCATCATGTGCCTAGTGCTTTGGTTAGGTTGAAGACCTGTCCAAATACCTTTAGAAAGGAAGATTTTTACATAAAAGTTCTAGATCTTCAGATTGAAGTTATATCATCCAGTAATATTTAAAGTAATCCTGTAATATCTAAAGAGAATGAAGGTTTAGATACTGTCTCTCGCTGGTTTTTGCCTTTTGCTGCTACCCCGTTCTTGGTGATTTTTGTATCCTTCGGTAAAAACGACCATAGTACAATGCTTAATTTTTTCCTTGTGAAGCTTTTATCGTCTGTTACCTCACTTTCATTGGCATCCATTTGAGTGAGACCGATCTAAGAGAAAAACCTAGGACAGACTTTTTTTTTTTTTTCAGTCTGAATTACCTTGTAATTTAGGTGGAACTAGGCTTAAATCATAGTTACAATTTGGGGTCTTTAAATTCCCGCTGGGTGACTGAGCTTTATGGCCTGCAAGAGTTTGAGAGTAACGTGGAAATAAGGGGATATAATAAGTCTGAGCTCACGATTGTTTGTTTATTTTTTAATGTTGGCCCAATCTTTGTAAATCACTCCTGGCTGCCTAGGATAGCTGGGGATAGACGTGCAGCCACGTTCCCTGATGATTTCATTACACAACATAATCATAATTCACTGCAGCACCGCTCCCTTAATAAGAATTATGGGGAACACTTCATAACCGTGCATTGCCGGTTTTTATTAGACAGGGATGCAGAATGGGAGACAATTGCCTGGCAAAGTATGGTGGGCTGGTGAGAGGGGCTGAACCCCTCTCTCCCCCAGGCTGGCTGGTACTGCAGGGTTTGTGGGGAAAGGGGAGAGCCTGAGGGATTGCCAAGGGGGTTTAAAAGAGGGCTGCTGGAGGGGAGCCTTGGGGCAGGCCTGGGCTTTGTCTGGCTTTGCTGGGAACTGAATTCTGAGTGTGTGAAGCTTCTGCTTCAGCAGCCTGAAATCCATGAGGGATGGTGATTGGGATGCTATCAGAGGGTTGGTTACCCGTAGGAAGAGTCCAGTGCTGCTCCTCTGTCAGTCCCTCCAGCCCAGCCCCATCACTGCAGAGCCATGGCAGGGATCCGGAATTCAGCACGGTGCCAGGCTATCTTAGGATGCTCTGGCGGGGGCATGTATTTTCAACATATTTTCTGTAACAGAACAGCTTTAACGGCCAAAGCCTGCCAAATGTATTGGAGAACACTGCATGAAAAACCCAGTGTCTGTGTCATGTACACCTAAGGAAGAGCCTGGGAAGGGAAAACTGAGCTGTGAAGCTTACTCACCTGGTGATTGGCTTTCTTGTTCCTATTTACATTTGTTTAGGAATTCTTGAGCTGACTGCATGTGAAGAAATCTGTATAATTCTCCACTGTCAATTAGTTTCCACTATATGTGCTTCAGCTTGAATCAGATAGGTGCTAGATATTTTCAATTTAATACAGGATTTATTTTAGGCCTCTAATTATGGAAAGAAAACCATTGTTTGACTCCTTTAGACATATTGGTGTGAATCCTTAGAGGAAGGCGGGGGCTGATGGGTCTCCTTAAGCAGTGCTGTTTGCAGGTTTGGGGGTGATGCCAGAGGCCAGGTAATGTGAGATAGTATGGGAGTGTTGAAGCCACTGGGTTGGGAAAGCCTCATTGAATGACAAAAGCCTTTAACGACCACGAGATTAAAGCCTGTGCCTCTGGGCTGGGTTTGCATGGAGGAGGCAAAGCTGTGAATGGCTGTGTTGTCTCCGGCTTTTTGACTTGTAGAATACTCTCTAAATTCAGCAAGGGAATTTTGGGGAAAACATTCAGAGGGTGCTGTCAAGTAATTCCCTTTATTCGGGGGATTTTTAAACTTTTTTTTTTGTGAGCTGTGCCGGTTAGATACACTCGGGTTTGTCTCTTCCTCTTACAAATTACAAGTTCAGCTATAGGTAGCAGAAGACTGAGTGGAAGCCATCATATCAGCACTGTGCTGTTGGAGACAAAATGCCTTCCTCTGCAGCCTCACACCGTCAGAACCCAGCCCAGAGCGTTTTTGTGGAAAAATTGCAACAACCTGTACTTCGTTTTTCATCTGGAGATGCGCTTGTGCTTGCTAGGATCGAGCTGGGGAGTTACAGCGAGCGGTGTTGAGGTTCCACACAGGCATTAATCCCCTGTCCTGGCTCAGCGGTTTTTCAGCCCAGTTGTGCTGTTGCCTGTGTGTCTGTCTTTGTCTGTCTGTACAAAGGCCTCGTGAGCTATTCTTGTTCAGTGGCTTTATTTCATTGAAAACGTGGCTTTAGGCTGCAGAACTGAAATCGTGGCTCTGATTAGGGCAGGATCCAAGCGCTAACCAAACGATCTGGGCTTTAGACCTGTCTGAAGAGGTGAAAGCTGTAGCTGAATTCTAGCTAGAAAATAAGGTTATTGTTCCTTCCTGAAGCTGAAGTGCCAGAGCAGGATTAGTGTGCCCTTGCATTTTGGAAGGGTTTGCATTCTAAGGTTTTCAGCAGCTATAATTAATTTTAATTGGTGGCGTACAATTGCTGTGTGGTGAGGCTTCAGCATAACAGTGTTGCAGTGTTGCACTCCTAAGTAAAATGTTGGGTCATGAATAAGGAATACAGGCTTTGCCAGTCGGCTGCTGGCAAGCCAAATATTCCTTTTAGTTAGATGAATGGTTTCAAAATGCCCATCCTATTTCCCTTTGGGAATATGTAGGGAAACTGCGAAGAGTCAGACCTGGTGCTATCAAAGGCAGAGACCTCATTCTACTTTACGGTTCTTGCGTGGACTGTGAATACTGAGATTGTATTTAATTTTAATTTTCTTTGTTGAAAACTGTGGAAAGGATGGGCTGTCTCATCCTGCTGTTGCAGGGAAGTGGGAAATGCCTGCTGGTGATCGCCACAGGGAAGCCAGGCTTTTTGTTCTCCGCCCAACACATGGGTAGGGTGTAGGATGCTTGGATGGATGCTGGTTTCTTCAGGATACTTTATGTTCAGGTGCTCGGTGAGACAAGGTGTGGGGTCCTTCGGGGCTCCCTGGGGCTGAGCTCGGTTCATGTGTTGGCTGTTGGAGGTGTTTGGGCAGCTGTGTAGGAACGAAAGATGAGCAGGGGTCAGTCCTCCTTCCCCACCCAGATAGCTGAAATTAGAAATCCAGGATATTGGAATAGCTCTGCCAACATTTTCCAGTGGCCACCAAACCAAGGGTTTGTAATGGTAAAACCCCAAGAATAGGCATGCTGCTCTGAGGGGGCAATGTCCAGCCCCTGCTTCCCACCTCCCCCCCCCCAGCTTTTCTGTGGGCTTCTGGTAGTTCTGGTGTAGTTCTGTAGGAAAAAATTACCTTTAAAAGATAAGTGTTTTAATTCATAGTTTCATAGCACTCCTTCCCTTTTATGTCACTGCCAGTCTCTCCAAACTGCCTGAACCAAAGGGAGAAACACGGAAGTACGTTGTATGTTTGGAGTCACTCAGTTATTCAGGAGCTTCAGGTTTTTGGAGGGCATGTATCTTAACTGAAAATTAAGTCCTAAATGTGGATGTGTTTCTGGACATGTCTTATATTATCTATCCCCATATTAACACTGCATGTGAATCATGTGAATTTTCTTGATCTCAGTTTTTATCCCTTACATGAGAAGCTCACCCAGGTTGGCTGATAGCTGCCAGATTTTAATGTGGCATGAATGGTCTAGAATTACAAGATGAGATTAGACTTGGATTTAATGCAAGGTGAATAAAAAGGGCATTTGAAATAATTGATTCTAGACCTAAGTGAATTTGCTAATTTTTCTTTCTAAGGCTGATAATATTTCCTTGAAGCAAGATTTCAAGTTTGAATGGGGGAAGGGAGGAAAAGCTATTTATTTCTAAGTATGCTGTGAGGGAAGGCTATGATCCCTATATAACTTTTACCTTAAATTTTTATGCAGTGTCTTTCATCTTATGCTCACTTAGAAGATGTGAAGTGGTTATTTAAAGAGACCAAGGATCGTGGCTTACACCGTTTTTGTGTAAGCAGATATGTTAGCATGGTTAAAAGTGCGAGCCAGTAAAATGGACAGTCACTTTGCTTTAGCTGGCAAGTCACTGCTGGAGAGATTAATGATGTGGAAGAGGGAGGATGTCCTATTGCCCTGTATCAAAATTCCAGGGGGTTTCTTCCTGAAAAAGGTAGGAACTTTAGGATTTGGTCTTTTGTTAATGTCCTTGCTGGCTGGCAACATTCATCCGATGTTGAAATAGTAACTGGTCACTATCTGTGCTGGTAATTTGTTGGCTGGGTAAACTTTGTAGTGTAAATGAACAGAATAATTTAGAATATCGTTTGGGGAGAAGAAAGGAGGGAAGGAGACTGTGTCTGACAGCTTGAATCTGATATTACTGTCTGCTCATATTCAGTGAACTCTGAGACTAATTTTGTCTGTTTCCAGTTAATTTTTGAGATAAGTGACTTCTATCTAAATGGAAACAATTGGTTTAGCTGTGCTTTACAGTGTCAGTGTGGAAGTGTGTGCCTGTATCGCTGCTGTTTGTCAGCAGAGCTGCTGCCCTGGCATGGAGAAGCAGAACAGGGATATGGGAGTGAACTATTAATAGACTCCTTCTCAAATTCAGTAAATGAAATAGAGCTGGGTCAAGCTTCACATTCTGCTTGTGAATTGCACAAGACTCCTTTCTTTTGCCTTTGAGCACACTGTGCCTAAAGGGAGGTTGTGTGCTCTGTTAATTCTGGCGAAGTTCTTCACGCTCAATGTGTGGGTCCATTTACCATAAGAGGAAATGACCTAAAATCAGAACTTCAGTGTAAAGGATATTTCTGGTCCCTTTGGTCATCTCTTATCCACAGCTGATGGGGGTGTGGAAAAAGTTGATGTTGCAAGCTGTCACCTTGGTGATACTTGCACTTGATAGGCAGCCTGACATGTGTAACATGTTTACACTGGTGGAATTGTCCTGTGTCAGGGTGTAACAGATTTCCAAGTTCAGAGGCAGTGGTAAAAATGTCCTAAAAGAAGAGTGGCAATAGTGATTTAGTTGTTGATTACTGGAGTTATCGGGGTTTTGATGGTCTGAATGATTAGAGATGCTGCAGAGGTTGGAAAGGGTGGCTCCTGGGTGGGTGGAGGGTAGAAGCCCTACTGTAAGGGTCAGGTGAGAAGGGATTGTTGAGGAGGGAGGTAGGGATAAACCTCTGTTGCCTCAGGAACCTGCTGCAGTGGTACCTGTGGGTTTGAGCACTGAGAAGTTTGATTTTTGTTAATTTTTTTTTTTTTTTTGGGTTGCCCTGATATGGCTGTTGATGGCCAGCAGCAGGACACTTACCTGTGTATGCAGTAGGCTCTAGGCTAGGTCTGCCTGGCCAGAAGACATAAATATAAACTAAGTGCTGATGTGTGATCCCTGGACAGGCTGAAGGCATAAGGAAAGGGCAGCCAAAGGCGTGTCACGCGAGCTGTGACACTTGGCACCGGGCTGGGAGAGACCTCTGCATTGCACTGGATCAGCAGGGGCTTGCAAAGAGCAGCTGGAGAGTATCTGAAAGGGTCATGTGGAGGCAGAACTGGTTTTCCTCATGTTTAAGTTTGTGTGTGTGAAATTGAAGTTATGTTTGGAAGTGTCTCTCTTTCCCTGGAGTGACATTGGCCTGTTAGACAACGTGGGTGCTTATCCCAGGATTGATTTTGATGTGCCTGAAACCCAGCTTGGCCAGGAAGGGCAACTTGGGGGGTTTTCCTGGTGGGGTTGAGAAGTCAGGTAAACACAACCTTCATCCAGGTCCTTTCTATTCCTATGTAGCTCTGAAAGGGGGGAACCAACTTCCTGCTTTCCTGCTGCCCTCGTGCCTGCTCAGACACTTGAAGTCAGCCTTCCTGCCAGGAGAGCTCACAGCCCTGTTCTCCACAGCACTGCCTGGCTGCAGCTGCTTCTGCCGGGAGCCTGGGCCGGTACAAGAGCACTCAGAGCTCTTTATAAATCCAATTTCTATGTAAACTACAAAATAGAGCCCCTTTCATGTGGTAGATTGGCCCCCTGCTCTGGAATGGACTAATCTGCAAACCATAAGCAGTTTCCCATATCCCCAATTAAAACTTCGTTATCCTCCAAAGGGATCAAGTCCATACCTCCTTCTAGCATGATGCTTATCCCAAACAGCACGCTTGTTGGGAATTTTGTGCATTCCAAATTACCTGCATAGCTTCTGAGGGGTTCTTTTGACTTTCGCCTTGCAGATGTAAAAGACACTGGGAATTTGGGGCAAGGAGAGGATCACAATCCTGCTTGTCCTCCCGTGTCTCCTGCCATCACCTGTGTTGTGGACACAAGTTGTCACATGTCACTCGAACACCTCTAAGCCTTAGGAAGCTCCTTATTTCCCAGCCAGCTGTCTGCAGGGACAGACTTAGGCCGAGTTTTAAATCAGCTGGCAATAAATGTGCTTTGAAAACTTTCTGGAGCGACTCTTGTGTGATGTGCAGGTAGTGGGGGATGGTGATGTCCTTTCCACTCATTCTGTGAAAGAAATTGAAGTAAACCTATAATTGTACTTACCTTGAATTTTATTTTTTCAATGATGCTCCCTCTTGGTCTTCAGTGGTCTTACATACTTGTTTTTTCAGTTCATCATCATCCCAAAAATGCCTTTTTTTTTTTTTTTAACAAAAATTATTATTACACCCACTGGAAAATAATTTTGGTGTATAGTGCTAATACAAAATGGCTGTGTAATATAGTGGTTAAATATGCAGTGGGAGTAATGGGTAAAATAAAATGCCACATTCTGGGAATGTACATCTCATTTAAACTATCAAGGAAGGAGTAACTGAAGACCTAATACCATCTGTTCTCCAGTTGTTTGCTACAGAGGGATACAAGCCACTTATTCACAAACTCTGAGGACAACAGATAGGAGAAGGCAGGTTCAAGTAACACTTGGAGAGTTCTTACTTGGATATTCTTCATGAATTCAGTCTGATCTTCATTCTTGACGTTTTTAAAGGAAAGTTAAACACACTTGAAATGGTATTTGATCCTATCATGAATCTCAGCACCACTTTACTACAGTTAATTTGAGTTTTAATGTAATTTTTGGTTAGATAAGTAAACTTAATGGCTTTGATTCCTAGTTTGTTTTTTTTTCCAAGAAAATGAAAACCTGAAAGGAAATGGGCATGTTTTTGTTACACACAAGTCTTTTTTTAATGCTTTTTTTCTGGGGGGGGGAGGAAACTGTACTGTAGTTGGATACTAAATTGATCTTTTTCAGATTCTGAAAGTCCTGCTGTAGTCCAACTGTCTTGACTGCCTTCTTTTTTTATTATGATTTTTTTTTAGCTATTTCTGTGGTTTTGGGCAGCTATCTTATTTTTTCCATTAACTTTTTAGCAAAGGGCCTTGGTAAACTGTGGTTCTGTACTGAGCACAGTAATGTGATGTTCTGTGTATTCCTGAATTAACAGGGCTCCTCCAAAGACCAGTGTCAGTGTGCTTCAAGTGCTTAGAACTGCCTAAAACCCAGTCAGACTGAACAGATGGAAGAAGGTTTTTTTTTCTTTAGCCGAATAAAATTTTTGTCTATATTCCCTAAAATAAGGTTTTATTACAAAGAACAGATGACAGTTGGTCACCTCATCTATTGAGAGCCAAGTATTGATTTTACAGAAGCAGCATAAATCAGGCACTGCCTCCGTCTGCTTCCGAAATGAACATTCCTTTCTCTCAGTAGCACGTGCTTGAAGGATTAAAATGGTGTTTATTCCAGATTTTTATACAATAAGCAGCTTTTTCACGTTGCCTTTCCTGATGCTGTGTGGATTTTTTTTTCAGTTAGAGCAGCATTTCAGGTGCCCCATTGTGCTGCTGGAGCTGACCCAGCTGCGGTGCTTCAGTGAGCAGAATCAATCCTGCTGGTAAAGTAGAACCCTGTGGAAGGGGGGGGATCTCAACATTTCCAGTGGGTGTAGCTCGTTGCTGCAGGCCTCTGCTGAAACATCGGAATCGGTTTTACAAGAGTAGATGTTTACCAGATATTATCAAAATAGGTTTGTTTTGTTCCAGGCTTTGCTGATTAATTAAGGAAAACAGCCGTGGTTGTGTGCATCTGAACTTGTTTTGTTTCTCTTTCATATCAGGGTATGTTTGGAGAGTTGTTTAGATAATAAAGCAAGTATTACACTAATGAAATGGACTTGCTTTTCTCTCTATTATAATAACATTTATATTGCCTTTGATTGCTAGTGGAGGATGAGAATATAAAATCACAGGATGGTTTGGGTTGGAAGGGACCTTAAAGCTCATCTTGTTCCACCCCTGCCATGGGCAGGGACACCTTCCATTAGCCCACGTTTCTCCAAGCCCCATCTTTGGCAAACACAGTCCTGACCAACATGGAATGGTTTGCATGTGCTTAATGTTGTCTGTGCATAGAGGAAAAATAGCAAAAATACACAACCACCTGTGTTAAGCCTCAAGATACAGGACCAATGAATTGGGAGGAGTGACCTAGAATGACTGCTCACATTCCCTCTGGGATCCTGCCTCTTGGGTTGTGTTCTCCCTCTCTGGAGTCTTTGCATGCCCTTCTGGGGATGCAGCAGCAGTCCCACTGCCCTCCAGGCTACTAACATTTTTTTTCTTTTTTTCTTGCATGAGTTGTGATAACTTGTGTAACATCTTTCACCGACCTTAATGAGTTTAAAAAGTCATTGTAGCAGTTCAGCCCAATTGAAGCCTGTGATCTGCAGGAACATCCAGCACAGGCAGAGGGGGGTGAGTGAGAGGGGGAATATAATGTGATATTTGGGAGTTGTTTGTGTTGTAAGAGTCCTGTTGGAAGCTCTTGTAGCACCATTCCCAGGAAACAAATGGGGACTTTTGTGTAACTTACCTTTAGAAACAATAAGAGGAAAGCTTCTGCTGATAGTCTGCTTATCCCTGGATGTGTGGCAGTCTCCTGAATGGGATGAAAGTTATGGAAAGCAAGTTTGAACTATAAATTCTTTTAGGCTGCTGGGAGCTCTGAGCCCCACGGGTGTCAAGTAGCAGTGATTCCTTGGTCTTTAAATAGAAAGCTCACTTTGGAGTCTCCATTTAAGACCTTAAGGCTGGTCTTAGAGCAACATCAGGCATTGAGAGATAAACTTGGGCATCTAGGGCAGTGCCCCCTTTACCCTGCTGGTAGGCACAGGGCTGTGTTGGCTCAGAGCAGGGAGCCAAGTGAGCAGGGGCTGGTGGGGGAGGCTCCATCCAACACCTCCATCTTCAGCCACAGGAACTGCTTGGGAGGGAGGTGAGACCTGGGGTGAAACTGCTGTCTGTCTAGCAGGCTCCAGTGTTTCCTCTTGGGATTCACTTACCTGAGAATGGAAGACCTTGCTGTTTTGGAGGTGTGAAGCTGCAGGAGGTGTGCTCCTCGCTGTTCTCTCAGCTGCAGTAGTTTGGAGGCTTTGGTAAAGGCTCCAGTGACTCCTGCAGATGTGAGGGGAGCTTGGAATGAACCTCCCCTGTGCATGGCCATCATGGGAGGGGAGATGGGCAATACCTCTTCTAGGTGTCGTGTGAGAGGAGAGTGGGTGCCATCACCCAGCTCTCTCTCCATGTGGTAGGTGTGCTCTTTGAGGAGTGGCTGAAGAGTTCATTTCTGGGTCCCAGCTGTGTTCATACACGAGGGGGGCCACATAACTGAGGCATTTGGGGTGCATGCAAGAGGCTGTAGCCTCACCTTGAGGAAAGGCACGGAGCCTTCGTTGTGCTGACAGAAGTGGCTGTCAGGAGAGTGCATTTGGACCCACGTCAATTTTATGCCTTATTTTTACAGTCTCGTGTTAAATTAAGCCAACTGGATAGATTCCCACGTGATACAGGATACTCCTATGAAGGCATGCTGTGGTTTCCTCTAGGCTATAGACAACCCTCTGAATCCCTGTCTGTGGAAGAGGATTAAGCCTTCTTTTCAAAGTATAGAAAGAAAAACCTCGTAGCAAATATCTGTGGTTGGGAGAGGGAAGCGAAGCATCTTTTTAATTCGCTGGAATAATGACAGCTATTTTGTGAGGGTTTTGTTTTTGTGACTTGACTGCTTGAATTCCTGTCCCCACTCTTGACCACTCTGCCAGAGCCCATTCCCATTTATTCCATTGCCAGGAAATAAATACACTATATCCACACTGGGGCTGCTGACATGGGAGGCTGGGGTGACAGGCTGACATCCCTTACCATGAGAAACAGTTAATAGTTCAGAAGTGTGTGAGCAGGATGTGTATCTGTTCATGTAGATGGATCCAACATGACAAGTTTTTAACCACTGAAGCTGCAAAACTATTAGAGACAGCAATTCTTCCCTTAAGTAACACTGAAGCATTTAATATAGCTTCATTTACTGAAGTATGGGTATACTTATTTAGAGTTATCTGAGCGAGAAGGTAACAAGCTCATGTTCACTCACCTGTGGGCTTCAAAGAAAGCTTCACTATACAGCATTGTTTTGGGGCTTTTCTGTGTGAAATGGAACATTTGGTATGATGGAGCCTGGGCGTTCAAAAGCAACTGTCACAAGTCGGGGGACGGAAGATGTTTGACTTTAGCCACACAAATATTATCTGGATTTTCTTTCCTTTTTTTAGGGGGAGGATGTTGCTGAACAGCAACCCTGTTTATAATGACTGTTGCTGGGGGGTGCATTCCATGTTGGGAGGGAAATTCCCAGCATGGAGATGGAGATGTTGATGGAGAAGGATGGAAACTGCAGGGTCTGTGTCTGGGGCAGTTGGCTTTGCCTGAGCAGGACACCACAGAAAATACACACATTCCTAACTCAGGACCTGAAAGGTTACAGGGTGCTTCATCAGCCCCTTTCTGTGTTCCTTTGGCATTTTTAGAATCACAGAAGGGTTTGGGTTGTAAAGAACCTTAAAGACCATCTCATTCCAATCCCCTGCCATGGGCAGGGACACCTTCCACTGTCTCAGGTTGCTCCAAGCCCCATCCAAGCTGACCTTGAACACTTCCAGGGATGGGGCAGCCACAGCTTCTCTGGGCAACCTGTGCCAGGGTCTCACCACCCTCACTGCCTTTTTAGGGAGGCTTTATTAAAAAAATGGGTGCTACTTCATAGAAACTTCCCAATAGGCTTTTAAAAAGCAGTTTAAATTCTTTTTTTCTTCTCATTCTTCTTCTTCCCTGTCTTCCACCACTCCCCTAAAAGTTACAAGGACATGGTCCTGCTCTTAACACCTTCTGCACTGCCACAGGGTATATACAAATACACTTTTTTCTCATCCCTTATTTTTCTTTGGAGGATCGTCTTCATAATCCCATGGAATCATCTCCTGTGATTAATCTGATGAGATGCCATTTCACCTGACAGCCTTCCAGTCGTGCAGGGTGTTTCCTTGGGCAGCTGCTTTGTGCAGCCCCGAGACCATCAGTCAGTGACAGCTGGGACAGCATCTGGTCTCTCTGAACATCATCCTTATGAGCCTGAGATGGAAATCAGAATTTGCAGAGAAACAAAGGAAAATGGGGTGGCACCTAGTGAGACAAGATGCAAAAGCAGTTTATAAGCTTTGTGCAATAGTTGTTTCTGGTTCCTAGCAATGACTGATGCCTGTGGACTTTCTGACCACCTTGTTGATGCTTTGGTGCCCCAGTTCTGATGCTGCAGTTACTGACTTAACAGTCCCACATGCTGTAAATGCCTTTTTAAAAAACAAGCTTTGATAAAGCTTATATATTGTGCATTTTATGCATGCTTTATCTCAATATCATCTCTGCTTTTTAGAGGTGAGATTGTAGTTTGTGATTTCTGTCATTAAAGCCATTAAAACCTTTCCACAAAGCTAATTTCTGTGTGCAAAAAGAGAGAATGATGTAATGTCTTATGAACTGTGACCTTTGTGCCTTAAAAAATGTATAGGGTATGTTTCCAAATGGATTTCTGTCAGCAGGGTAACTAATGAAATCCTCTTGCAGTTTGAGCCCTTGGTGCCTAAAAGGATTGTGAAGTCCCTGTGAGGCTGCTCTGACAGTTTGGTTATTTCTGAAAATGCCCTTCTGTGAGTTTTACAGCTACCAGGATCAGGCTTTTGCTGCAGTTTTGTGTTCAGTGGGGCCAACTAGAGAATTTCTCCTTCCCTTTTATATCAAATTTCCTGAATATTGAAAGGTGCTTTGTTTCTGTGTGCCGCTACCATGATTTACTCACTAAATGTATTGTGGAACTTATTTTCCTGAAGGAACAAAGGCTGAAAATTAACCCTTGAATATGTTTTTGACAAGTGCTAGAAATAACAGGAAGGGATGAGATTTCCTACTATTAAAATTACACAATGGTTTGGGTTGGAAGGGACCTTAAAGCTCATCTCATCTCATTCCACCCCCTGCCATGGGCAAGGACACCTTCCACTAGACCAACTTGCTTCAGCCTGGCCTTGGACACTTCCAGAGATGGGACAGCCACAGCTTCTCTGGGCAACCTGTGCCAGGGCCTCCCCACCCTCACAGGGAAAAATTTAAAAGAAGTCTTGCTCTTCATAAGTTCATTAAGTCGATGCAAGACACCAATCTCCCAGTAGTTTTGTGTGTATTTTTCTCAGAGGATACACATTTCAGGGTCAGAATAATATGTAATCTGTGATACAGCAGAATGTTTAATTGTGTTATTGGAAAAATGGTTGGACTGGTTTAACTGGAAGATCATCCCCGTGCTGAAATGTTGATTACTCGCAGAGGTCTAAGACAGCCAGAGGAATAATTGGTCATGAAAGCCTGTTCACCTGTTTTAAGGTGCTCAGTTTAAAAAAGGAATTGAAAAGGCAGCATACTGTCTGTAAGGTGCTTGTGTCCCAGAGTTTTAACCCCCCTGAGCCAGATTTATGCATGTTTCAATAAGCACTTTATCCAGTCTGTTTTAAACATGCAGCATATTTTGAAATGTAATAACATTCCCAGAGCAGCAGCTTTTATTCTTAGGCTGCCCTAAATTACCATGCAAATTTACCTACTTTAAAAGGCACTGCTGGTAGTGGAGTGATGTGGATGGTGGCAGAATCTTGCACGGTTAAAGTGAACACACAATTTTTTTTAATTGGTGAGAGATGTCAAAAGCAACACTCTAACTGTGTAGAGGATACAGGGCTGTGTGAGCCTGGATGGGAGCTGGAATCCCCACAGAGGAAAACAGTGCAAAATCAGCATATTTGCAAGCATGTGTATTTTTACAGCATAGCCAGAGAGAGTTGGTGGTTCAGGGGATCGACTTCTTAACCTTAGGTATGGAAGTGAAAATAGAGATTCACATGCTTCCCTTGCTTTTCAGAGAATATTCCAGTAATTCTACCTTTCTTTATGAATTAATTCAAGGAATGTTGTACCTGCTCTCTGGCTTCATTTTGTGGTGTTATGCCTTGTTCAACGGCTGGCATGGGATAAATCTGGGAGCAGCACTACGAGTGGAGGGGGAATTCTTGAAGGAATGGCTGTGAGGTGATTTGATTTAGGTTGCTGTGGTCTTACCCCTTGAGTTGCCATTTTCGTGGCAAGTGTTTGCCCTTTGTTTTTTTGGGCTTTGCTTAGGACATGTCCATGAGATGGATGGGAGAGTTCCTTTAAAAAGCCACGTGTGTGCAGTAGTTATCATAATACAGATAAAATGTTTATACAGGTGAGGTAAATACAAGAGTCTAAAATTGTCAGTGTCCTCCTAAAATTAGGAACTCGTAAATGAGATTATGGCAGTGAGTATTATTCTTTGTTAAAAGGCCTTTTGAAGTAGGTGGGGTTTGAAAATTAACTGCAGCATGTGGCACTCGTAATTGTAGTGGAGTGGAGCAGGTACCTCTGGTAGGATGAATGATTTAAAAAAAAGGTTCAATCTTCTTTGGTTTGTGAGTTCTCAGGTGCTTTCTTTAAAAAATACCTGGAGTCATTCAGGTGGATTGTGAACTTGTTAGGTGGAGTTCTACCTAAGCCTTAGTGTCTTTATGCTGCAACTGGTATATCAGCTTTCCCTTAAGTACTTTGGGATGGTGATCACTGGCTGTCGTACTCTAAGATGCTGGAAAGTTAAGAAATTTGGGGTTTAAAATGAAATTGCATCCCCAAGGAAGGCTGTGCAAAAGCTTTTGTTTCATTGTGGTCCATGAACTTTTTCGTGGAAGTTCTAATTTTGAAAGCTCCTGAAGACAAAGCTTTAAAATATTTTAAGTAAATCACTTTGTGACTGTAAAGTTTTTCTTCCCTCTTCACAGCGTCTGGTGTTTTCTATGGGATGATGTTCCACATCTAGATGTTGATGTTTTATCATTATTATTATTACTTTTGTGATATTCAAGCCACTGAGTTTCACGGAAATAGGCTGACCCTTATGGCAGGACTAATCCAGCCACCTGCTGCAAGAAGTGCTTTGCTGAATCCTTCTGAGCATCCTTTTCTGAGATCTACAATTTAACTCCAACTACTTGGAACCTTTTGGGACTCCAACTTGTACTGTTTTAATCTCGTAGGCTAAAATAATCTACAAGCGTTGGAGTATTTAGTGTATTTTGAGTCTTGTAGACTATAATAGGGATACCAAGTGGGTATCCCTGTTGTAAAGGAATCCTAATTTAGTGATGTCACAGACAGTATTTACAGGATCTTACCTGAATTTTAGTCTTGCAGACTAAAAATGCATCTTTCAGAAAAAGAATGCTGTTTGCAGTAAATCGCGTTCTATTTGTTTCAAGAGTGCTAACACAAACTGAGTGATCTTCAAGAACTTTCTCACCTAGAGCTTGATGAAAACTAAGCTTTTGTCCAGATAAAAGGCTCGGCATAGTGTGCTGCTGGTGATGGATCCCCCGGGAGGCTGCCCACAGCTCGAGTTCTTTGCACTGCAGCAGAGAAATGCCACAGATTAGTTCTATAATCAGGTTAATTGAAAGAGCAGAAAGGGGTAAGGAGAAATTTGCTGCATTTATAGTTGAGGGGAAGAGTGTGAAGGGCTGATGTGGCCCGTGCTGTGTCTCAGTGACCAGCAGCTGGGGGTGCAATGCTGGGAGCCAGTGCCTGGAATCTCCTTTAATAATATAGTTTTTACATGTATATTATTACAGTGAGAATTAATGTGGCGTTTTTTTTCCCATGGAAATGTCTTGGGAGAGAGGACTGTGATAAGAAAAATCTCTTTAGCCAGCCTTGTCTCAGTTTTATGGGAGAAAACTCCTAGACTCTCGCACTTGAATTTCTCCTGCTCTAGGGAAGGTGATGGGAATTTAACACAAAAAAGAAACTACCCTAGGGTTGTATTTTTTTTTTCTTTTAAATTTCAGTAGGTAAGGGCATTCTCACCCTGTATTTCCTGATTCCTTTTAGAAGCTGCAGATCAGGACTGGTCTTTTCCCTTGGTCACCTCCTTAGTTGAAAGTTGGAAATAATGAATCATATTCCAGAGCCTATGAGGTTTTGAGAAAAAATTGGTTGTGTGTATTCATTAAGTTGCAGAATCTTCTTTTCATGTGAAATGTCTTAATATTGTGGTGCGTGGACTTGGTGTTTTGTTCTTTTAGGGCTCCAGATCTGTCACAGCAGGACTGAGTACTCCCCTTGGTTGTCCATAGGGTTCACATCTGGGAGATTTGTCAATTGAATTTGTAGCCCAAACCTCTGCTGACATATTTGTTTCCTATCCTATTTTTTTTCTCTTACATTTGAAACCATTTTTATTCAGGGTAGTGTTCTGAAGGACCTAATGTAGTTAATAGGCTTTCTAAAAAAAAAAAAAAAACCCAACTAAAACACCCCACTGGGAATGAAAGGTCATCACAGAGCTTTTAATCTGACGTCCAACCAAGCAGCCGTGGTATTTAATCCATCCTTCCCTGGAACAGCAGCCAACATTAAAAGCCACAACAAGAAAATTATTACTTACATCCTCTTCTCAGTCCAACAGAACGTCCTCTAAACTAACTCAGGTGAGCCTGTAGTGGCTTCCTTTCAATGTGGTTTGGTTTTTTCTCTAAGTTTCTAGTAAATAATGAGAGGCTGCCTTGGTTTACCATGATAACTTGCTGGCTTCATCTATTTCTTTCCAGATAGTTGTACTTACAATGAGTGTCCCCACTGTAAGGGATTTCCATTACTAGTGCTACAGAAAATGTTTATTTATTCTGAAAAGACCTATTCCTATAATTTCTTCCAAGTTCTATTTCAAGCAGTTAAGCTCTGCTGAGTTGTCTCAGATTAAATGATGTTTTTTTGTTCTGGATTTAAGTGCACACCTATTTTTTAAAGAGCTCATGTGTATTATCTCCATCTGTTTTGCATATTTTTTTAGGTTGAAGCATTCCTGAATTTTTTTCTCCAGAACCTGCAAATTTAATTGGGTGAGGAAATCTTTTCCTCGCTTTGCATAATAATTTAAACAAACTATTGTGTCTCAAATCAAACTGTTATTATAAAGAATGCAAGGTGCATCATAAGACTTGGCTGTGCTATATAATACTCTGTAGTTAATGAAAAGTCTTCTGTATGAAGTTAAAGATATGAAAAAGGCTCCGGGTAGCCCTGTGGGCACTGCTCTCCTTTGCTGTTCAGGCAAATAGAACTACAGAAACATTAAGGTTGGAAAAGATCTTTAAGGTCATCACGTCCAACCATCAACCCAGCACTCACACCGTGTTCACCACTAAACCATGTCCTCAAGTGCCACATCCACGTGTTTTTTTAACAGTTCCGGGGATGGTGACTCCACCACTGGGCAGCCTGTGCCAGGGCTGAACAATACTTCCCATGAAGTTCCTCTTGTCCTGTCTCACTTGTTGCTTGGTTTGTTACCTGAATAACCCGTTACCGGAATAACTTGGGCTGTTTGGAAGCAGGGGATTGTAACAGAGCCTCTGTGAAAGCACAGCTGCAGGTCAGGCTGCCACTGGGGCCTTTCCATGCCCTGCACGGGTTGTTCCTGCAGAGGCTGTTCCTCGGTCCCTGTGCTGTTGAGGCGAGAGGATGATTCACAGGACAGAGTTCCTAATGTTCCTTCCTCTCAAAACTGACGTGAATGTACTTGGGGAAATGCGGTTAAAGCTGATCTTGGAGAGCTCTCTCTACACACAGAGGCACAGTTACATAACCTGGGCATGAAGGACAACAAGTGCTGTTGTCTGCAGTGAATTGTAGGACAGCGAAGCTGAGTGGTTGGGAACAGCCAGCTCGGCATTCCACACCAACACACAGGGAGAAGGGAATGGGATTATCCCATTCCTTTGTTTGTTTGATCCCCAAATGTTTGCATAATACTCAGTGCTCTTTGGGCACAGCAGAGGGAAAATGCAGTTCAGGAAGGAGTTAATCAAGGTGTTCAGATGAGTGTCAGGCACACCAGGGCTTTCTGCCCGGCTGGTTGGCCCATGGGCGGGTTGTCCTGAGGGCGCTGCAGTAGCCTGGAACCTGACACACACCCAGCTGGTGTCAGGTTGAATTTGGCCACTGCTGCAAATCACGTTTCAATGATCAGCTGTTTGGTTTGATGTTTTGTTTTGTTTTGTTTTGTTTTGTTTTTTTGTTTTGTTTTGTTTTGGGTTTTTGTTTGTTTTGGTTTTCATTTGTTTATGTGGGTTTTTTCTGTCAGTGCAACAGAAAATTTAGACGGCACTCCAAATGTTTTCCCTGGGAAGATAAAGTGTATGAATGGATGCTCTCAAGAAGAGTGACTTGGGGCCTCAGGAGGCCATGGAGGGAGGAGAGGAAGGAGGGGTTGAGATGTGTCAGGGTGGATGGTTGTGGAGAGGGACAAGCCTCCAGGTCCGGAGCTTTGAGCAACATGCAGTCAGGGCAGGGATGCCGTTCTGTCCCCTCCTGGGATGTCTTGAGTCCTGTCCTGGCTCCTTCACCTAAGCTGGAGCTGGCCTGAGTCTTCTGTGTGAGATGTGGCTTGGAGGATTTCTTCCCTCTGGGTAGGATTTTGCCAGAATTACTCTCTCTCCTTTTGTGTTATGTTGGCAGTGAATCCTGGAGAAGGTCTGAGCCCTTTCTCTGCCTTTTGTGTGGGATGCAGGATCGGTTCTGCCCTTCAGCTGCTGCTCTGGGCAACACCTTTTGTGTCTGCCTGGCCACCTGCCTGGCTGTGTTGGGCAGGGTCAGCAGGCAGCACATGCACAGAGCAGTGGGGCTGGGAGGGAAATGCACGGGGTACGGATGTGAACACGACCGATGGGAGAGGAGGATGCCCAACCTCCTCTGAGGTGTTGCTTTAGAAGGGGTGTATCTAATTGGGATGTGTGAGCCTCTTCAGTCCTTTCTGAGAAGCTGTTTCTGTTGAAAGATTAATATCCCAAATGCTGCAGTGCCTATAGCCTTTCCTGGATTTTCCTTCTAATTGGGGTGCCTTGTCCTGTGGTTCTAAGGCAAAGCAAGTGTACCAAGAGAACTGGAAGTTTTTCCAGAAAGTGGATTAGAGCCGTATTGTGTTCCAGGTCCCACAGGTAAACTAAACCTTCAGCTCAAAGTTTGAACAGCCACGTTAAGTTCAGCTGGTGGTGAGCATTGCAATGCTTTTCAGATTAACTTTAAATAAGAACCTGTGGAACATCTGCTGAGTCTCTGCTCTTCCCAAAAGTGGGTATATGTGTCAGTCAGGAATTGTGAACCATGAGCCCTGCTCTCAACTGATGTTCCTGAACCTTAATGTTGGGCCTACAAAATGTTGGGCAATTCCCTTGGATCACTGACCACATGTTATCTGGTGCAAACCACTGCAGGCACCTCACTTCAAGGAAGATGTGAGAAGGACTAGTCCTTCAGATTCCAGCATCTAGTTACAACAGCACGCAGAGATCTCAATAATATCTGAAAAAAACCCTAAACACTTAAAGGAGGAGCTGAATAAATGGTTCTTCATGACCACCATGTACAGGCAAATAATTAATGGGCTCAAAATGAAACTAGAGGCATGCAGTTTAGAGAACAGGGAGACCTGTCCAGCTAAGAGCAGTTAGGCATTGACAAATATTCCTTGGGCAGGCTCGCTGGAGCTGTGTGCAGGTCTTTCAGGAATAATTTAGAAATCACTGCTCCTATCTTGGAGCAAAGGCACAGACTGGTGATATTTCCTGGTGACTTCCAGACCCACTTGCTGCAACTCTCTTACTCTGTGCCATGGCACTGGCCACATACTCAGCGTCACAAGGTTTGCATTGACATTGATATGGCCAGTCCTGCGAGCACTGTTATTTCAACATGGTTTATATAAGTTTGGTTTAGTTTGGTAAGGAGCCAACCTAAACTGGATAGTCATCCCATCTTTAAATTGAGCTGGAAAATTCTGTTTGCCTTTATTTCATTAACAGTGTGTTGAACTGGTTTCAGATCATGTAAGTTCAAATAACAGCCCAGCCAACAAAAATCGTCCCCGTTCTGCTACAGAGGAATCAAGCACCTGAGAGCAGCAGGGACTTGTCTGGGTGCAAGGACTGCTCTGACAGTTGTCTTCAAGAAGGAAGAACATGTCATGAGGGGCCACCAGAATGAGTAAGGGAATGGAGAACCAGCAGGGCTGGACCTCAGCTCGGTTAGCCCGGCAAGCCAAGAGGGATGTAATAACTGTAGAAAGGCAAAGGGAGGGAAAAGTCACTCTAAGGAGGAGAGCTGTGAAGGCTAGAGGATGAAGTTGGCTCATGAAGGAATGTATCTCAACTGGCTTTGAGCAAACTAAACAAGGAGGAGGAATAAAGGTTTAGCACAGCTTTGCTTTAGGAGTTACATGGCAACAATTCTAATTGTTTTAAGTAGAAGGTTGCTCAGTTTATGAACAAGATTGATTATCTGGCATGTCCTGCACTTGACCTTGGATGTTCTCACATAGGAGGCTTTCACAAGAAGAACTCTTCTTGCTTGTCTCTTTTCTCAAAAGTCAGGAGTATATTGTCAAAATTTTCAGGTTTTATCCAACACCTTCAAGGTGGAAACTTCAGAGAGAGAAACATAAAAAACCCACCACTTTAATTTGTAGATCTTGGGTTTTTTTTAATTGCTCATATTGCTTCTGAATTGCAAGTTTTTGCTCCCTTTTTTTTTTTTTTTTTTTAAGATATGTAGTATCCTGAAGTTGGGTCAGGTTTGCAACTGCATGAATCCTTGAGTGCTGCAGATACCTGTAAAAATAAAGATTTGTGCTTTCCAGATAGTGCTTCCTATTTAAAAAAAACAGGATGAAAGGCTCTTATTCTGCTCGTGAGCCTTGGTGCCTCTCAGGTTGTGCATTTGCACTTTTTTTTGTAAGTTTGATTTTTGTTGTAGTTATAGGCTGGAGGCTCAGAGTCAGAAAACTCACCCAGGTGTCTGATGCCAGGGGAACCTTGAACTTGAGAGCAGAGATAAACTAATGTGACCTGATGGTGGTTTATCCAGCACTGAATTTCTCTCTGAACTGTTTTTAAGCAAAATGTTGTTCTGTGCAGGTAAAGTGTCTGCCTTGCTCAGCAAGCAGAGATGATCACGGTGCTTTGGCAGCCTCAGAGCGTGGAGCCAGCACGGGGAGAGGGGCAGCACCAGGGCATGGTCTTGCTGTTCCCCTGGGGTTCACCTTCCAACCCAAACTGATGAGGTCATGCAGGAACTGATTTTGTCATCCTTGCTTTATCAAGCTTCATCGTTATGGCCGTGGAGGTGATTGTAGAGTGTTCCCTGTAGATGTTGATGTTTCCTGCTGTCTTTCTGATCTTGTTCTAAATAGCTTACTTTGTGGTTTTTTACTTTTTTTTTTTTTTCATGACAGAGTTGGAACAACGTTTTCAGTCAGTGTTTCTGTGACTTTAATTTGCAAGAGTAACTGCACATCATGCAGAATCCTGCAGAATGAAGGAGCCTTTTCTTGATACTTTCTAGAAATGCCGTGTCTGGGAGCACTCGCCAAGGTCGCTGTTTTTAAGGACACCATCTTCCCGAGGATGGTGTATCGAGTGTCTTTGCTTCTTCTGCTCAGCGTGATCTGAAAATGTAGAGCTGAGGCTGACCCTGTCAGAACATCCTTGGTGGGTTTTGGCTGTAGGAGATTTCAAATGTGATGCTTAAATCTCCAAAGCAATGAAGCGTTAATGTGTTGTTTTTCTGCAAAACCTCATCTCTGGAGACCGGGTCTGTTCCTGCCTGGGTGCGTATTTAGCGAAGCAACCAAGTAAATAGACTAGAAGAAATCATTGGTTATTAACTTAAGGCTGGTAAAGAGAGACAGTGGTAATAAGGAAGGAGAAGCTAATCTGATTTGTTGTAGTGGTAAATCAGCTCTAAATCGGTTAGCTTAGTATCCTTATGTTGAACGGGGTTTTTTTGGTGAAATAATAACACTTCATTGGAAAGGATATTAGATTATTACTGTTTTTACTAGGCGTTATTTTAACACACAGTATGGTTTCTATAAGGACACAGAATGAGTGTGAGTTTGCCCTTCTCCCTTTCTGTCTTTCTGTCACAGTGATATGTTTGCTTTTCTTTCTTCTAAAGCCTTGATAGAGCCCAAAATGAAATGGAAATGGTATTCCTGTTGTGGCCAAGGTTTACAGTCGTGAGCCATCTCATCAATCACACCTGCTTTCCTTCCAAATGTTTCCTTTGGCAAGAACATCTGTTGAGGAGAATACCACCGATCCCTAGGGCATCATTTTCCATATGCTCCCATTTCAGGATAAAATTAAACCAATGGACCTTGACTGGTTTTCTTAACCAAAAATGGGTCCTTGTACTTCTGCTAGCAGAACATGAAGAGTATTATTTAATAAGGGCATGAATCACTTCCACTGGTGCTCTTCTGGAGAGAAGTGCTGCCTCAACGTGACTGGAATCGTTCTTTGGCACATGAAGGCAGATGGTGTTAAACGAGTCAGAGAAGCGTTGTATGTCCAATCTGGTGCTACCTGGCTTACTAACAGGGTGATGATTTGTAGGATGGAGAGCTTGGAGGTATGGTTGCCTCCAGGAGGAAGAAAACAGGGCTCCTGTCCATTTCCTGCCAAGCGAGTAGAGCTGTCGAGTGCCCTGATTTCCGTGGGCATCTCCCCTTGATGCGTCTGTACAGTTTTGCTTAGGAAACTGGGGGCTCCCTGCACGATGGGCAGGGATCTGAGGTGAGTGGGCAGGCTGTGCTCAGACCAGCTCTCAGGTGTGGGTGTGTCAATTCACTGTACACACACAGTAAGTCCAACATGTTCTGGGAGACATCACTGCCTGTGTGGGGATAGTCCTGCAGGGAAACCGTGAAAGGGACAGCCCAGATGAGTTCAGGCTGATGGTCATTTCTCTCTGCATCTGTCTCCTCCTGCAAAATTGTGACCTGGCAAAATTAGCATCCGTAAAACCCTTTGTGGTCCTGGTGTGGCTGAGAAGTGAATACTAAGATGGTGCATGGTATCTATAATAAAGCTTTTGTATGAAGGCCCAGAAGTCCCTGGCAGCTTTCATGAAGTAAAGCCCACTGATAGAGTGCATGCACAAGAGGATAAACAACTGCCCAGTTGCACAGTGATTATTTTTTTTTAATGTGTTTTCTGAAATTTTCAGTACCTCCCTGCCAGCTACACATCAGTGTGAGTGGAAAAGAAAAGCACAGACTGCTGTTCCTGGCTTAGGTTGGACTTTCAGGTGGACTGAAACTGAGGTGTATGCTTTGCACTGGGGTACAGTCCATGGCAAGTGAGCATGTGGCCTTGGGTTTTCATGTGCTGATGAGTTTTAAAGGCAGCTCTGCCCTCTTATGTAAGCTTTTAAGGCATTTTCATGCCTTATTTTTGCTATTTATCATGGTGTCTTACCTACATTTCCTCTGCAATTACACGAAAAGAATATATTGTGAGAGTTTGGATGGCATTGGGTAAGTTATTGGGGAAGAATTGATGACAAGACACTTCTGATCTCTCTACTGATGAGTTGAATTAGACTCAAAGACTTAAATTAACTCATCCTCCTTGTCTGCTGTACCTTGCATTAATCCAGGTCTTGCTGAAATCTCTATAGAAAATGTGTAAAGAAATAAACTATAAAAAAATTAATTCAAAGACCAGGTGGTATTTTTAATACATCATTTAAAGGCCTGAAAATATTAAAAATGAGAGCCAAAAATGCTTATGCAGAGATGCTGAAATCTCTTCATAGTGCTGGTTCACAGGGGACAGACAGTGTCCCTTGAGAAATTCTGAACAAAAGAATTTTATGCAAAACACACCTCACCACCTTCTCTGCTTTCCCCAGGAAGCTTTTGCAATTATTCCTGGTGACCGTTTGCCATCACAGAATCACAAAATATTCTGAGTTGGAACAGACCCCTCAGGAGCATCAAAATCCAGCTTTTGGCTGTCACAGCACAGCCCCAACAATCCCACCCTGTCCTTGAGAGCATTGTCCAAACCCTCCTGGAGCTCTGGCAGCCTTGGGGCTGTGCCCACTGCCCTGGGGAGCCTGGGCAGTGCCCAACCAGCCTCTGGGGGAAGAACCTTTTGCTGAGATCCAACCTGACCCTGCCCTGACACAGCTCTAGCTTTTCCCTCTGGTCCTATCT
>NW_016690366.1:1381342-1410239 GCF_001604755.1 Lepidothrix coronata
CCCCCAGAGCAGAGCTCAGTCCCTGCCCCTCCTCTGCCCCTGCCCAGGCAGTTGGAACTGCACTGAGGTCTCCCCTCAGTCTCCTCTGCTCCAGCTGAACACACCAAGTGCCCTCAGTGTCCTCACACGGCTTCAAATCAAGACCCTTCCCCATCTCTGTTGCCTCCTTTGGACACTCTCTGATGGCTCAATCCCTTCCTTCCATTGTGTCCCCCCAAACTGCCCCAATGTTGAGGTGAGGCCGCCCCAGGGCAGAGCAGAAAGGGACAATCCCCTGATACCCCCAGGACAGGGTTGGCCCTCCTGCCTGCCAGGGACTCAACAGCTCCTCCCAGTTCTGTGTCATCTGCAGACTTGCTCAGTGCCTCTTCCAGTGCTGCATCCAAGTCATGGATGGAGATGTTGAAGAGCACAGGGCCCAAGATGGAGCTCTGTGGAACCGCCCTAGTAACAGCTCCCCAGTCTAATGTCACCCCAGTCACTGTCACCCTCTGTGTTTGCCCCGTGAGCCAGTTGCTTACCCACTCCAGGATGTGTTTATCCAGCTGTGGGCTGGACAGTTTGCCCAGAAGAATCCTGGGAGAGACAGTATCGAAAGCTTACTGAAATCCAAAAAGGTCACATCAGCTGGCTTTCCCTGATCATTTAGGCGGGTCACCTTGTCATAGAAGGAAATCAGGTCTGACAATCCTCAGACCACACCTCGATATTGCATCTGTGGCCGGTGAGGACCTGCCCTTCCACCCGAGCGCGGACGCCCCAGGGTGGAGGTGCCAGGATGTGATGCTGTGGTCACGGAGGGGGGGCTGAGGCTTCGCGGTGGGGAAGGGCAAAGCTGAATCAGGGCTAGAGAGGTGCTATACAGAAGCAATGGTTTTACTGAGAACCGAGTAAGTGGGATCATTTGAGGGTATCTGTTTTGCTTTTAATTTCAGTAATGGTCTTTAACGTTTTCTGGCAAGGGTCTATCCTACAACATTTCTTTTTCTTGGGGTAGGGCAGCTACTAGTGATGCCCTGTGGTTAATGCACTGCGTTCTTTTTTTTTCGGTCCACTCTGCAGACATCTGTGCTTTCGTTTTTCTGTACGAGTCCCGTTTTCCCCACAACTGCACAATAGTTTGTTGACCGATGAAGCCCTTCTGTGTACTCACCTGTCACTTATCCTGGGGACTGTGGGAAACAGTCCCAGGATTTGCAGTCCATTCAGTGAGCGGCCATTACTGCTGGTGATTAAAAAAGTCTTACTCGAATTGCTGGTTCTCTTTCACTAGTAATTAAGCTGTTGTTTCCTAGTAGGAAAAAGCTTTCATGCTGTGCAATCATGGGGACCTCAGAGAGACCAGCCTTTGCTTTCTTAAATGGGCATATTGATTGGTCTTTATTAATAGAAAAACCTCTAAGGAGAGATGAAATACCTGAGTTTTGGAAAGTTAAAAAAATAATTACAAAGCCTTTTAAAATCATATGAAAACTAGGCATTGTTCCCAGGTCTTTTTTCCTAACTTCTAGTCACGTTTTTCACGATGCTGTATTTTGTGTTTTAAACGTTTAACTGAGCAAAGAGATCCATTGTCAGAGGGAAAATACTCATTTTTTAAAACTGCTTAATGAAAGTGTTTAGTAGTAATGTTATTTATGAATTGAATACGGAACTGTTTTGTTTAAGGTGCAAAGAACTGAGTGGTTCTTCAATCCTACGTTTTGCAGGCAATGCGATTTGTCTTTAAAAAACAAACAAACCCGAGCAGTCAGACGAAGTACTGTCACACCAATTAATATGATATGTGCATGCACTACTGTTTTTTTTTCTTTAGATGTTTAATTTGAAGATATTTTAGTCTTTTTTATTTAGTGAAATTGAGAGAAGGGCAAACTGTTCTGTTGGGTTGCTTCTCTGCGAGCGGGTTCTTCAGTTCCATAGTAACTTGTTAGTGTGCCTGAAGTCAAACCCCAGCCAAATTGAAAGGAGTTTTTGTTTGCTTTCATAGGTACACATCAAGGTAGCCAAGAGCAGCGTCATGCTTATGTCTTTATATATCCTCCTCCTTAAGGGACTTTGTCAAGTAAAGTTGACTTTTGCTTTTTTTTCCTCTCAGCTGAATGTTTTGTGGGAGGGAGAGGGAACAGGGAGAGCAAGGTTGCTGTATGTTTTTTGAACTAGTATTGGGCTTTACGAATGTAGGAAATAATATGTGGTTAAAAATACAACAAGCCTTTTTTGGCAAGTAATCTCTGTGAACACTGTCTTCTTGCACTACTCCATGAAAGCTGAGTACAAAGCTCAAACTACCAGGCCATTCTTTCCAAAACATAGTTTTCCCATTTTAAAGTCTTCTAAGCATTCTTAAACCATCTGGATCCTGGGCTACATCACCAGCAGGTTGATCATCACCTTCCTCTATTCTGCTCTGGTGAGACCACATCTGGAGCACTGCACCCACCTCTGGGGCCCCCAACATCAGAAGGATGGGGAGCTGTTGGAGTGAGTCCAGAGGAGGACAGAAAGATGCTCCCAGGGCTGGAGCCCCTCTGCTCTGGAGCCAGGCTGGGAGAGCTGGGAAGGTTCACCTGGAGAAGAGAAGGCTCCAGGGAGACCTTAGAGCCCCTTCCAGTGCCTAAAGGGGCTCCAAGAGAGCTGGAAAGGGACTTGGGACAGGGGATTGAGAACAAGGAGGAATGGCTTCCCACTGCCAGAGAGCAGGGTTAGATGGATATTGGGAAGAGATTCTGTGAGGGTGGTGAGGCCCTGGCACAGGTTTCCCAGAGAAGCTGTGGCTGCCCCATCCCTGGAAATGTCCAAGGCCAAGTTGGACAGGGCCTGGAGCAACCTGGGCTAGTGGAAGGTGTCCCTGCCCATGGCAGAGGTTGGAACTTGATGAACTTTAAGGTTCCTTCCAACCCAAACAATTCTGTGATTCTGTTCTTGAAATCTTTCAAAATTGTATATAGTGTTTAACATATATATATGTAGTGTTTTCTGATTAATGTAGAGTCTGTCCAATGTTGTCTGTTAAATATAGTCTATGCTTCTTACATCACATTATAAAATCCATGCTGCTGTAGGCCACACATTTTAACTTATTAAACAGCTGTGATCAAGGGGTCTGAATATACTGACTCATAAGGAATGTGTCTGTGCCCACCAGCTGGGAATGTGCCAGTGCAAGACAGGGGGGTTGTTTAGGTTGGGGTTTTTTTGCTTATCCAGTTTTCAGACCCTTGTCGTGATGGGCTGCAGGGACTCCTATCTCTGAGCATTACTCACATTTGTTTAGATTTGGGGGTGCTGACTTCATGTTTTCTTAGGTCCTGTCTAGCCAGTATTTGAACTATCTTGTTTGCATTTGATAATGACCATATGAATCAATATTTTGGGACTATAGCCAAGGCCATGTGTCTTATAACTGTGGCCGTAACAGAATGGTGCAAGAGACTTCGAGTCACAAAGTACCACTGTGGTTGTCTAACTGAGCATCCTCTGTGTGCCTTGGTTTCTTTGATGAATCTGATAACCTGACACTCTTTCGGGTAAACTGTGCAGCTGAACTCCTCAGGCATGGCCAGTATGGCCCAATTCTTTGCTGGTTCTCACAGCCCGTCCTGAAAGCTGGGGCACGGTGCTCTCTGCACTGGGACATGCTCTTCTCAGCAGGAGGGTACAGCATTGTTGGGCTGCTCACACCCAGCTTACACAAGCAGCTCAGTCTCTGTGACCTGTCACCTTCTTGCTGCAACACTCTCCTAATCCTTTCCAAAATAGCATTTGTTAGTAACGATGAGCTTTTTTTCCCAGTTCTTTGTAAAAAATGTAAATCACTTCGATAGAACAAAACCTGAGCCCTGCAAAACCTCATGAAAATCCTCAGGGACATGTATTTTTATAGGTGTAACTTGCATGTTGTGACTGATTACTTACCCAATTTTTAATCAATTTACGTTATGTTTAAGGATATTTTGTGTTTCATTATAATTCTTAATGTGAAGCAAGTGCATTGCAGCAGTCTGAGTTTACTATGTCAATGCTATTATCTTTATCAACCCAAACATATAATCTCCTTGGAAAGTGGCCAAGATCTGTTTCTCACACACCCATGCTGATGTTACCCTTTCATGCCTTGCTGTTCAAGGGATGGAGAGTTCAATTTTTAACCATTAGTATGTTTTAGCTGACAAGCTCCTGTTATTCTTTTGGTCAGGGCTATAGAATGTCAAGCTTTGCGGGAGGGAAAAGAAAGAAAAAGGAACTATTTTGTTACAAATGGGATGCTTTCAGCATAATTCCTAACCATTATGGGAGACTTTGATGAATGTATCCTGTCCAGGAATGCAGCTTTGCCTTGGAGTGTTTTCTAACACGTTGTCAAGTGGTGTTAGGAATGCATGAGAAGTGACAGCTTCTTTCAGCACTTAAAAAGGTTCCCAAGGAAGACATTTCCAAACTCCAGATGAATGACTCTGTTAAACATTCGGGAGCTGGGATACCCCAATCTACAGACTTTTTGTGGTGGTGAAAGGTCCCTGTCCCCACTTTCTCAGAGCTTTGCGAGCATTGCTACAGGGAATGCTTGTCCAGTCTCTTGAGTTGTTGCAGCAGAAAGAATAGACTACTGGCTTTTTCCTTTGTCTCCACACTGTATTCTTTTCACACAGCTTTTCTTTTGAATTTTACTTCCAGCAGCAGCGAGCAGTTGGTGCTTTCTTGGGTGCTGCGTGCCATGGAGCAGGGCTGGAATGGGAGCAGAGCGTTCCTGGAGCAGCTCCAGGACCTCTGAGGCTCATGATTTTACAGGTGCAGGAGTTCATAGAATCACAGAATGGTTTGGGTTGGAAGGCACCTTAAAGATCATTTCGTTCCACCTCCTGCCGTGGGCAGGGACACCTTCCACTAGACCAGGTTGCTCCAAGCCCAGTCCAACCTGGACACCCTGTCCTTTAAAACTTCCAGGAAGGTTGCTATTTGCAATTATATGGCCCTCTGGAAGGATGTTTTTTTTTTAAACAGAAAGAGCACGTTGTCTTAAAGGAATATTTCCTGTATTTTTCCCCCAGAGGTCCCTAGCCAAAACCAGAAGTAGGTTGGGGTGAGAAGAGCTCTCCATACTGCTGGCTAGGGTGCTGCTCATCCAGAGATCTCCAGGGTGCACCCAGGAACTCCACATCATTTTACTGTGTGTCTTAGAAATGCTAAAGGTGGGCACAGAAACATTAAATGACTTTGTGTAGGAAGGCTACAAAGCCTTCCTACACAAGCCTTCCTGAAGCAGGCTACAATGGGCGGGAAGAACTGAGGAAGTTTTTCTCCAGGATTTGTTAGGCCGCTGTTAGAGTTTAAATTAAGGTCTGTGCAAAGACCCATCACTTTGCTGTTGTCTGGCTATTTGACATTCCTTTCCCTCAATGTAATTAAGCACAGCATGTCTGTACACAGGCACACGTGCACTTGGTCAGTCTCACACGCTTTGTGAAAACAAAGACGTGAAAAGTTCTGAGATGCTGAACTTAACTCTGAAGGCTGCGTGGGCAAGTTTTCCGTGCTTGCCTGATACTAGGACAGCTCTTCAGTGGGGACAAGATAAAATATGTCCAGCTCAGTAAGGCTGCAATCATTGGGATTATAAAGGAGATGGATGGTACAAGATGCACAGAGAGCTTGAGGCAGCTGCTGCAGGCCTGGCCAGTGAGACTGATGATGGTGACGATGATGATGAGAGACCTCATTGTGGTCTGCAGCTGTGAAGGACAGTAGAGGGGCAGGCACTGATCTCTTCTCTGTGGTGACCAACAACAGGACCTGAGGGAATGGCATGAACCTGTGTCAGAGGAGGTTTAGGTTGGATATTAGAAAAAGGTTCTTCCCCCAGAGGGTGGTTGGGCACTGCCCAGGCTCCCCAGGGCAGAGGGCACAGCCCCAAGGCTGCCAGAGCTCCAGGAGGGTTTGGACAACGCTCGCAGGGACGGGGTGGGATTGTGCAGGGGCAGGAGTTGGACTCAATGATCCTTGTGGGTCCCTTCCAACTTGGGAGATTCTGTGGGTCTATGAGGGGACCTCCTGATCTCAGTGCTCTCCTGGGCTCACCCTGCTTTGCTGGTGTGTTTTAAGGTCTTCCAGTACTATGATGCATTGGATGGACAGAAGCAAGTGTGAAATGACTTTTTAGCTCTGCTATTACATGACATGAGGTGATTTTGTGAGAAGAGTAATCACATTAAAGGTGTATTCACTGCTGTGCAGGAACCATGATTTGAAGAACTCTGAAAATCTCTCCTTCTACAGTTTACTCTGGCTGTCTGGTTTTGTTGGGGAATCTTGAGGTGTTTTGTGGGTTTGTGGTGATTTTTTACTAATTTGAAATTTTTTGAGGTAGTTTCCTAAAATAAATGTAACTTAGTCTGTAATTGGAGACTGTGATGACCCACCCTTAAGAGGAGTCGTCACAAAGTCTGAAGGGCTACTCAGTGGGTATTTTCTAGGATTGGTAGGGCTGCCTAACCTGGAATTAAATGGGTGTGGTACCTGGCCCTGTAGGTATTCCCATATGTGCTCCTCATGATGCTCTTTCTCAGAGCAGGGAGAGGGATCAGGATTGCTTTGCTGCTGTGCTGTGGGATGTCAGTTTATGATGTGATGACATCAAGGGCAATTGAGGGTCATTTGGGATGTGTGGTCAGTGCTCCTCTCCTGCCCTTGCCTTGGGAGCTACCTTTGGGAGTCCATTTATAATCATACCCAGCCCGTGGGGGAAATGGGGAGGGAGATTTTTCCCAGCTTTTTACCCCCTTTTCCTCCTTCAGGCCTGTTACTACAGCTTTTGAGAATTTTGAATTCCCTTTGGATGTAAAGGAAAGCATGTTCTTGTTGCTAGGCCTGCCAAGTCTCCTCAGTGTGTGGTCCACACCATGGTGAGTTACAAAAGAGATTTTTAGGGAGTTTATTCAGAGATCTGCCCCGAAGGTGGATTGTCATGAGTGGCATGGAGTGTAGGAAAAAATGGGCCAGCTTTTGGAGAAATTCTCTGCTCCAGTGGCTTGGAAGTTCACCCCTGAACAACTACAGGACGCTGATAAAATGACAGAATAATTGCAAGGAGAATGCTGTGGCAACTCCAGAGAGGAGCAACTTACTGCAGTGTACTGGGCCCTGGGTACTGTTTATCAGCCACTGCTCATCACTAGACAGCACCCTTGGGGGAGGAGGAAAGCAGAGCAACAGGCACTGTGGCCACTCAAACTGCAACTGAACCAGAGGAACAACCTGTGCCGGGAGCAGTCACCCCTATACAGAAGAAGAAATCCAAGACCAAATCAGTTCTCCCAGTGAGGGATGAAGGGGAAGCAGAGCCCTCAGAACAGGAGCAAGAGGCAGGGCCAGAGATAATCACCCGATCCCCATCCCTGGGTGAGCTGCTTTCTGTTCCTGGTGGATTATAGTTAATTCACTGGTGAGAATATTTCACTTTAAGAGCGTTTTACAGACTGAGAGTATGCAATTGCTAGGTTATAACAGGAAGGGAAATGAAAATGCTGTTTCCCTGTTTGAAAGGCAGGATTGAATTCTGCCCTCAGATTAAATTTGCCAGAGCAAAGCTAACTAAAATTTGCTTGTTCTGGTAATTCTTCGTGCTGAGTTGATTTTGGCTGGAGAAGCTCATTGGCCAAGTGAGCATTAACACTTGGACACTGAATTGTAGCATGGGGTAAATAGCAATGTTTTTGGTACACCTTGGCAGGGTGCAGAGGGTGGTAGGGCTTCTCTGGCAGGTTCTCCAGCAGGCAAGGGTGGCATCCCTCTTCTTTAGGAAAAATACCATGTCTATGTAGCAAAGAGAATCATAGAATCCTAGAATGGTTTGGGTTGGAAGGGACCTTAGAGGTCATCTTGTTCCAACTCCCATGACCTTCCACTGGACCAAAAAATGGAAGGGGATTTCATACCTATAAAACAAGTTAATTTTAATACTATCCTAGAGTAAGGAGATAAGCTGAAAGAAGGAAAAACAGGATGGCTTCTCTCAGCATGCTGAGTGTCCTGCCTCTGGACTGGTGCCGGGGCAGTGGCACCTCTCTGCTCCCCACCCCCATTCCACCCCTCCGAAGGTGATTTTTTAGGCAGCAGCACTGAAATCTCTGTCTCCACCCCTCCCAGGCATGGCTGGAGCATCCCTGCTCCACTGGTGCGCGGTGCTGACAAATCCAGAACTAAAACGAGGATAATTTACATACCAAAACACGGTGTTTACGGGTGACAGGAAGTAGGTGAAGCAAAATGGTTTTTAAAAACACTACCAGTTGTTGCATAAACTTTGATGAATGCTGGGCTCAGAAGGGATTCCAGAAAATACTGAAATACCAGCTTCTCATGGCATGTCTAAAGTGGTTTTGTCGTGGTTTAGGTTTTTTCCTTTCAGAGGGAATCTGGTGTAGTGGGATCTATCCAGCTTTTTTCACACATTGATCTCAGAGTTTCCTTTGAAAAAAGGTTTAGCAGGCAATCCGGAACTGTTTTGGTATTTCATCAACAATCACAAGCTTATGTGGAGCCTGTCAAGCACTGGTAATTAAGGAAGTTAATGAGGTGCTACCTGCAATTAATTCAATTGCTTATGACAAGAACTTTTTTTTTTTAAGCATTGGTTGTCATGGTGCAGTTGTGTTAGGAGGTTTTCACCTGGAAAACACAGGCTCTGCCCACGGTGTTGGTTTTCTTGGGTGTTTTTGTGGCTCTTGAGTTGAGACTGGTGATTTGAGGTGACTCCCCTTCCTCCTGCCCTTGCAGGACGAGCCTCTGAAGCTCTGAGGTTCAGTAGAATATGTGAATCCCATCGTTCCTCTGCCATTAGACTTTGACACGTGCCTTAATCAATTTAAAAAGCAGCAAGCTATGATTGCATCCAGCAAAAAAAGCACGCTCAGCCTTTTCTGCCGTGCCAAATTTAGCCATAAATTCAACTCCTAATTTTCTATAGATTTCTAGCAATGACTCAGGCAAATAAGTCCCTCATCCTGTTCCATAGCTCCTGTTCACTGAATTGTGAGTATCCATGGGGACAAGGACTGCTTTTTATGCCTTTGGAAAACGAGCTCCCCCTGGGAAACCTCCCTGCGCTTCACTGACGCTGCTGACAAATCGCAGGCTGTAACTTCACCGAGGGTGACTTAGTGAAGAAGAATGTTGGCTGGGTGCTGATAGGGAATGAAGCTGTAAAATTTTTTTTCCTGGTTTGCAAGTTGTCTGATGGCATGTGCTGTTTGTTCACAGCGAGGGGGTTTTATCCTTGAGGTTTGCTTTAAGGGATACGTGCTTATAACTGAGTGCACAGGGTGTGGGAATGAAAGGTCATGGATGCTTTTAAAAATTTATAGCATAGGCAGGGTAATACTAAAGACAGAGCTGGTACATGAGAGCAGCCACTTCAGTGATACCTTGAGTCCTTCACAGTCCCAGTTGCTGCCTGTCTGAGCCTGCTTTGGCTCCCAGTTATGTCTCTGGGAGAAATCCTTGATTCCTCTGAGTGGATTAGACAACTCTTAATGTGAAATGCAAAACGTGATTGCACTAAATAAATAAAGTTTTCATTTTAAAGACAAAAATAGTTTGGGGGGTTTTTTTCTTCTAAAATGTGTTATCATTCATCTTTATTTCTAAAGGCCTTTGAATATTTAAAATTTGGAAACTTGTAATATGGTGTCATTTCCCTACAGAGGCAATGCTGACAGTACAGAATTTACTGAGCGCGCTGAGAGAGCTGGGCTGATCAGCCTGAAGAAGAGAAGGCTCTGGGGAGACTTCAGAGCCCCTTCCAGTGCCTAAAGGAGCTCCAAGAGAGCTGGAGAGGGACTTGGGACAAGGGATGGAGGAACAGGACAAAGGGGAATGGCTTTAAGCTGAACGAGGGTAGATTTAGCTAGAAAGAAATTCTTCTCTATGAGGGTGGGGAGGCCCTGGCACAGGTTGCCCAGAGAAGCTGTGGCTGCCCCATCCCTGGAAGTGTTGAAGGCCAGGCTGGACAGGGCTTGGAGCACCCTGGGCTAGTGGAAGGTGTCCCTGCCCATGGCAGGAGGTGGAACAAGATGGTCCCTCCCAGCCCAAACCCTTCTGTGATTCTATGAAACAATAGTCAGGTGCAGGTACCAGCTGACATGTCTGAAGTTCACTGTTGAGCAGAGCAAGTCCCTGACTTACCCTGTCTGGGTACGTGCACTGCCTGGGGTCTGCTGGCTGTTCCCCCAGAGCAGTGCCTGTCACTACCAAACTCCTGACTGTAGGGCAGACCAGAACCTGCTCATAAATCCACAGGAAACCAACAGGCAGCTCCAGAGGAGACAGCTGGCAGTGGGTCCCGTGGCTGATTCATGTCTCGAGGCCATCTCTGATTAGAAGAGTAGCTGTGGTACATGAGCAAAAGGACATATTTGGCACACAGATGTGAAAATTTAATGATCTGAGCAGATGTTCATTCTGCTGATGTAGGTATTTGATTTCTGTTCCTGGGTCAGAAGCACCTCTTTGGTTTTCCTTTCTTCATCACTAATATGGGTCAGGGATGTTACAGCTTCTGCATGACAGAGCTGAGCCCTGCCCTCATTTGCTGACCTACTGCTCCTACTTGTCTCACCAGACAGATCTTGATCTGTCCAAAATGAGGCAAAATTAAATAGCCATCAGTAAATGCAGCTATGTCAATTTAAGCATTAAAGGAAAAAACCCAACAAACACAACTCCTCCGAAGAAAATAGTATTTATAGGCTAGCTGGGCACTAGTCCTTAGGTCAAGAAATATAGGTAAGATATCCAAGTGTTTAAAGTTGCTTTTTTTTCTTTACTGCTAGTGAAAATTCAAGACTTTAAAAGGAGGAAATTAAAGAAACAACTGTGAAACTGCAAAGCAGCACAACTTTCTGGTTGGCAATGGCTGTGCTCCAGACCCTGCTCCTGCATAGTCCTAGGCACTGAATGTGAAAAATTTGTGTGGTCTTATTTGTAAGAACCCCTTTCTTCATGATGGGAGGATGGAGTTGATTCCCAAGTCTGTTTGCCCCTCACAAAGAATTAGGGAAGAAACTTGACCTCATTTTTTAATCTTGGAAATCTTCTGAAGGCTCAGGTGAAAGCCAGTCTCCTGCTTGTATAACTTGCAGAGCCTTAGTCAGAACCCATATGTTACAACCTGGAGGAAATGATGCTTGGGGATGACTAACAGAACATGCTCCTGCTGTTAATTTGGGTGCCATTCCAGAAATTTAATTCGTAGCTTTCCGTTTTCCTTTTGTTAACACGTTTACTTACTAATTCCCTTTTCTGCTGTTGTTCCCTACTAAGGAACTGAATGAAGGGATAAATTTTATATGAACAGAGAGAGGCATTTTTTCACCCTGTCCGTGATGAGCAGGAAGAAGCAGAGAGCAAACGTGTTGGATTAGCAGAAATTTGGTTATGGATTCACTTTATTGTAGCTTCCTGCTGCAAACATCATGCTACTCCAGTTTGAATGGGTGTGGGATTTACCAAGACTGAGGCTGTAAAGTGCTGACTGGGAATTCATGAAATCCCAGAATGGTTTGGATTGGAAGGGACCTTAAAGCTCATCTCATCCAACCCCCTGCCATGGGCAGGGACACCTTCCACTAGCCCAGGTTGCTCCAAGCCCCGTCCAACCTGGCCTTAGACACTTCCAGGGATGGGGCAGCCACAGCTTCTCTGGGCAACCTGTGCCAGGGCCTCCCCACCCTCACAGGGAAGAATTTCTTCCTCATATCCAATCTAAATCTACCCTCCTTCAGCTCCTTCAGAATTGTTTATTCTTTGAAAAAACAAATGCATAGCTTTGGGTGGTTTGATGCTTAAGACTGAGTGGGCATTTATAATCTGATTTGAAACAGGAAAACCAGGAGAAGGAATGAAGAAAAGGCAGCTCACAGTGTAGAACCACTTCTCACCACTGGTTTAACACCTGCCTACCAGATTGCATGTCATGATGCAGCATCCCATTAATGGTATTTACCTGTAGGAAAGGTGAAATGAGGGAGCCCAAGCCCTCTGGACTGTCTGTGTGACAGGACAGTGTCTGTGACAGGGGTGCTGTGCCCAAGGTGCACTGTGAGCAGCAGCTCATGTGGGCTGTGCCCCCAGGAGAGCTCTGTAAGCAGAGAGGCACAGGAGCCCAGGAGCTGTGATCAGAAAATGTCAGTCTCAGCAGAGGGGCAAGAGTACTCCTCACAGTTTATTAAGACAGGGAAACCAGTTAAATGTACAGATTCTCTCCTTGCAGTAACTCAAAATGAGCCACTGTCTTGCATCTTGCTCGATTCTGTTTATCTCCAGTTTGCCTGGCAAAGCTGAGCCAGCTCAGTGTGATTGCTGTGGGCTTTGGAGGGTTGGATTTTATTTTACCTTGGTGCTGAGTAGTGGACTTGGGCAGCTTCCAGTTCTTTGAAATGGAATTACAGTGTTGCCTCCTGAGCCTGGACTTTGTGTCCCAGCAAGGAGGGAAAGAGCCAAGGGGTGTGAATGCCTTAAAATGCGGGGAGATGTGTCAATACCTGCAAACTGATACTGATATCACCTGGGTCACATTGAGAAGAATGCATTCTGAGTCTCAAGGTTCATGCCTTGAGGAAGCCCAGGGTAGCAGCAGTGCCATGAATGCAGTGGAGCTGGTTTGTCACTCAGTGGGATGCTGCTGTTACACTTGGGAAGCCGTGGAGGACCAGGGCTGTCGTGTGTATCTCGGCATCCCTGAGTTTCCTGTCCAGAGGTTGGACACATCTGCTGCTGCAGAGAGCACAGAGGTTTTGACTCCTTGGGTGAATCTGGAAACACGCTTTATTCGCCCAAATTTTGATAAATCTGAGTTATGCCTTAAGTCTTGTTGAGTGGATTTAAGCCAGGTTGGATGAGATTTGGAGCAACCTGGTGGTGTCCCTGCCCATGGCAGGGGGATTGGAACCAGATGATCTTTAGGGTTGCTTCCAACCCAAACCATTCCATGAGTCTGTGATTACCTTTCCTTGGCATGACCTTTCCAAAGAATCCTGTTCTCCAGCTTAAATGTGTAATGCCCGAAGGTTGTTTCAGGCTTATACCCTTAGCTTTGGGATGAGGACATTTCACCTTGTGTGGATTGTATGGTGGGGAATAAGTGTCTGTGACCTCAGTAAAGGTTTCTTGGGTTTGGATTAAACCCTGAGTCATGCAGTTAAACAGGTGGTTTTGCTTCTTCAGAGTAGAAAACACTTCAACTGTTAAGCCCTGTCAGTCAGCTTATGCTTTCACCAGCGACTCATGTGTCAGGTTCAGCCTGGAGGGATTTAGAGGAGGGTGGTTGAGCCCTTATGGCAGCAGGGACTCCTCCCGTGGTGGAGGCTGCAGCCAGCAGGAGTGGCTGCTCTGCCCTGGCCCTCACCTTGCCTCTCCAGCTAGAGGACAATGCTTAGCTGTCATTCTGATGCAAAAAATCCAGATTCTTTCTATTGTAGTTAACAGATGAAGCACACGTGTCTTCCACAATCACTTTGTTGCAGTTGCCCAAATGATGTGCGCTCATAATATGTAGAATATACAGAATATGATTGTCTACTGAAGGATATATTTAAAAGTTACAATTAAAGTAGCAGTGGAAAATTTCTCACAGTGCTCAGAAGTCTGGAAATAAGAGTAAAAGACTATGGTATTACTTTTTTTATTTTTTTTTAAATTGGAAAGTTTTTGCAAATCTGCTGGATCTGTGTGACTGCCTTTCCCTTTCTCTGCTAGCTCCCACTCTGCTCTTCTTGCCTTTGCAGGGACTTGCTCCTTCTCCTCCCTAACAGCAGTGTGTGATTTATTCTACAGGGTTTAAATTAGGAGGAAACTCAGCAGCAGGGAAGAAGTGATGGATTTGAGAGCAATTCCGGGTCTCTTCTGGCCTGGCTCATTTAGACAGCCTGCCTTTTTTTCCCCCCTCCCTTTTCTTTTTTTGTACCTTATAAAAAAGTCAGCTGATCCAGAGCAGCAGAGCTGCTGCCTGGCTCTCAGCTGTGGGCTCTCTGTCTGCTGCTGCCTGCTGTCCCCGTGGAGGGCAGGGGGTGCTCCTGGCTGCTCTGGGGGACCCAGGCATTGGAACCCACAGGCACCCTGCCCTGCCCACCCCGATGGCTGCTGCTGCTTCGGGACAGTGTCAGCTCTCATGCTGCTCCCTGAATCGCAGAGAGAACTGAGAACCCCCTCAGCAGCCCTGGTGTAAATGGAAACGCTCCCCCCATGCACACACAGCACCAGGGGCAGGGTTTCTGTCACCCAAGAAGAGCCAAATCGTGGTTCCAGCCCTGGGTTTCCTCTTGGGAAGTCTCTGCATGAAGCTGACTTGTTTGTAGCCGTGGGAATTCTTGTTGCCATCTTGCATTGTTTGGGATTGTGGGTGAGGGCAGGCTGTGGAAAGGGACAGGAACTGATCCCTCTGCAGCTTGGCTACAGATCAGCTGGGTTCCCATTAAATTCAGTCCACGTGTATAAGAGCACAGCTCGCGTAGACATGCCTGAATGACCCAAGAAAGGAAAGGTGTCTGAGGTTAAAACATGAACTCACTAATCTTGGTGATTGGTGAGCCTTTGGCTCTCTGAGTAAGAGCAGTTACACGACTGGGCTTTCTTAAGACCCCTAAATCTCCAGTTCTTTGGCCAGGGGGCAAACCAGGCAGGCGTGGTGGTGGGGTCTGGGGTGGATCTCCCCTTTTACTCTGTTTCATCGTCTAAAGAGGTCAGAGTGAGTATCCAAGCTGCCTGTTGGCGTTCTCCTTGTGCTGGTGAGGTCCAGGCAGCCCAGGAGCTTCTGCTGGGCTGTGGGAGGGGGAGATAGGCTCTGCATGGGCTGGGCAGGGTCATGTCATAGCCAGGAGCTTATGGGAAGTGCCCTGAAATTCCATAGGAAAACCAGAGTAGTAGAACATGACATTTTCACGTTTCTAATCTAAAGTGTTTCCCTGTGTGAGCAGCCTATGGAAGAGACTGAAGAAACACTTCCTTTGCCAAAAAAAGGGGAAAGTCTGTAAAATTAGGCAGAACAGCAAACACATAGGAAAATGGATGTGTTTGAGTATTTTTAGAGGGTGGTATGGTTTTAATTTACCCCAAGATAAACAGGCTGGGCTATAGAGCCTGTGTGGTGAGCGGGGACCTCAGCTGGTGGTCCCTGCCGGAGCATCCAGGAGCAGCTGTGGGTGGAGGGAGCCATCCCAGCTGGGAGAACCTTCATACCTGGAAATGAAATCCTGTGGGTAATAATCCCTTGGATAATGAGCCTCACAAAACCCAAACATGAAGAAATAGCTGAGGGTTGATCCATCAAACCGTGGGTGTGCTCACGGTGCCTGAAATATTAGTGCTGTCATGAGCATGGCGTAGCACAGGCATCTCTTTGTCTTCTTGACACTGGATTTAGGGCAAGTGCCCTAGTTCATCCATGCTGCTCCTCTCTTACATAAAAGATTTTATAATTGCTCTTGACACAAGCATAAAACAAATCTAAAATTCTGAATACCCTGGCAACGCAGTGCCTTTATTTTTGTCCGTCACTACCAATAATGTCTCCTTTTTGGCTTATAGGACAGAAAGCTCACAAAAGTGGAGAGGCAGAGATTTAAAGAGGAAGCAGAAATGTTGAAAGGTCTACAGCACCCAAACATCGTGAGGTTTTACGACTTCTGGGAGTCGTGTGCAAAAGGCAAGAGATGCATCGTGCTGGTTACCGAGCTGATGACCTCTGGAACGCTGAAGACGTAAGTACTGTGCTCCCGGCGAGGGGGGCTAAGAATAGCACTGGGAATTTATAGCAAAATCCTACTTTCATGTGCTGAAAAAAGCCATCTCCAGATAAAAGCAAAAAATGGAGCTGTTCTCTGGTGCCTGTCATTTGTCCCTGCATTTGAACCGCAGTGGTTTGACAGACAGGATTTTGGCCTCCATCTCCCTTCCCTGCTCCTCTGTCTCGGTTATGCAACTCGAAGCTATTCTCTGGCTTGTTTCATTTTCCGCCTGTGACGTTTGGATTTGTCGGGGTGTGTTTTGTGCCTGCCTTTTGTGCTTGTGTTTGCACGTTTTGTTAGGAAATTCAAGCGGAATAGCACTTGAATGGTAGAACCGCTTTTAGAAGCAGAAGGTGCTCTAGGTTATCTCCTAAACAATATTAATTAATAGCTTCTGGTACTGACGATCTTGTTAAGGTTGATATAAAGCAGTTGGCATGAATTCTGGAACAGATTTTCAGCCCCAATGGGAGCAGTACTCAGCCAGTGTGCTCCTCTGCCAGTGCATTAGCAGGTCCTACCTCTTCCCCAAAAGTCCCCTCCCAATCAGCGCCTCAGGTAAATGGAAAGAAATGCAGATGTATGGTACAGAGGTCAAAGTCCTGTGATTAAAATTAAACTGGAGTGTGGTTCTGATTTGAGTATATGAACATATTCTAAAGCTGTTCTCTGCATGAAATAAATTGCTGAACTATTAAACTTGCAAATATTTGGTTGTATTTGCAGAAAAAATGCTTATTATCTTCCTCCCTAAAATTGAATGCTCTAATTCCTGCTTTGAAAAGATCTATTTCTTTCAATTTTGGGATACTTCTATGCTGCTAATATGGCATCTAATAAGGGGCTTTTATCCATAGTGGAGTTTCAGCTGTTAAAGCCCCTGGAATCTCTAATAAAATGTTTTCATTTCCTTTATACCCACTTGTGTGTATGTTTGTGCTCTAGGTATCTGAAGAGATTCAAGGTGATGAAACCAAAAGTCCTGCGGAGTTGGTGCCGGCAAATCCTGAAGGGTCTTCTTTTCTTGCACACAAGAACTCCACCAATAATTCACAGAGACTTGAAATGTGACAATATTTTTATTACTGGACCAACTGGATCTGTGAAAATAGGAGACTTGGGTCTGGCAACCCTCAAGAGAGCTTCATTTGCCAAAAGTGTAATAGGTAATGCTCCTGTCCTCCTTGGCTTCCCTCGGTCGGTATCGTGGTTGTCTATTCAATATCTTTTTTCCCATTTTGCATTAGTTGGTTTTTTTACTTTAAGTTGATAGTAGAGGTTAGAGTATGTTTGGGACTGTTGCCTTTATACTACTATAAAAATAGGAGTCAGTAGATAATGATATCCTAACTTCCTCTTCTCTTTCCTCCTGTATCACAGTGGTAAAGCACTTTTTCCTTGGCTCGTTAAATGGAGTATTACTTGGGATCCACAAATCCTTCTCTCTCCCTCAAAAGGAGCAGCAAGCGTTCAGCAGCCTGTGTGTGTCCCCCTTTGAAAACAGGCTCTGTGCCTGCTTGGAGGGAGAATCAGAAGGATGGGGAAGAGGAAGGATGGAAGGACACCCTGTGCTTTCCCTAGCAAGGGAGCGCAGCAGAAACCTGGGAAAGCCCTGGGAATTCTTCTGCCTCCAGTGGTGCTGGGATGGGGCTGGTTGCTGCTGCTGAGAGGAGAGGCTGTGGTGCCTCTCTCCTTTCCAGGGAGATTGTGGGGAGCTGGGCTGGCTGGAACATCATAGCCCAGTGCTGGGGCAGCCACAGGACAGGCTGCAGCTCTCGTCCTGCCCACACCCTGACAGGGTCTGCTGAAACTAAGTCTGCAAATTATTAAAAAAATAATAAGCAGCTACAAAATGTAAAGAAATTTTCACTTGAATTCCTTTCAGTGCCTTAAGGGACCTACAAGAAGGCAGGAGAGCGACATTTTGCAGAGCCCTGCAGTGATAGGACAGGGGGTTATGGCCTTAAACCCAAGGAAGGTGGGTTTATGTTAGATGTTAGGAAGACATTCTTCCCTGTGAGGGTGGTGAGGCCCTGGCACAGGTTGCCCAGAGAAGCTGTGGCTGCCCCATCCCAGGAAGTGTCCAAGGCCAGGTTGGACAGGGCTTGGAGCAACCTGGGCTAGTGAAAGGTGTCCCTGCCCATGGCAGGGGGTGGAATGAGATGAGCTTTCAGGTTCCTTCCCACCCAAACCATGTGATATGCTGTATCCAATGCCCTGGGTTGGTGCCCATGTGAGAAGTGTTAGAACTGGGGTTTGCTTCAACTGGGAGAAGATTTTCCAAGTGACTGTGGAAGGACATCATTCCCTTGCAAAAGTTACAGTGAGTGTTTTGGGTGCAAATGTCATGTTTTCCTGAATTCTCAGTTTGTCTTTTTCACCCAAAGAAGCTTCTATATCCAGTCTCCCTAGTTCAGACCTGCAGGTGATGCTTCTGGGAAGCTGCAATTTCCTGAGTAATGCTGCTGGAAGGGGAAGAGGAGATACCATGCATGTATTTCAGCTTACAATATAAATGGAAATTAGATTCTAGTCAGTAAGAGTTGGCAAACTGATAGTGACAGCCACTGGTCCCTGACTAGCTATGAAAATAGCACCTTGTCTTTCTGGCACTAGTTGCTTAAATAATTGTTTTAGCATCTCAAATTTTCAGATATTATTATTCTTGTATAATTATTTGCAATCACTTGCACAAAAATATTGTCCTTAATGCTTAGGGAGCCCAGTATCATTGAAGTCAAAAAGATAGAAATTTTGGATATATGCTTGGCTGCTCTAGGTCTGCTTAACCTCATGGTTTTTAATGAAGTCATGTTGGTTTATATTTGGTTTATCTGGTTTTTAACTTCTAATAATTGATGGTCTTTTTTCTGTTGATGGTCAGTAATTCTTCAGATAATTGTTTTGCAGGATAACAATTGTCCATTGGACATAATGGAATAATATCAGTAATAGCAATAGTGGGAATAATGTAAGTAATACCAATATTGGGAATAAGACCAGTAATACCAGTACTGTGAATAATTGCAGTAATACCAATACTGGGTATAGTAAAAGTAGCACCAATACAAGGAGTAATATCAGTAATACCAATATTGGGAAGAATATTAGAAATACCAATACAGGTTTTTGTAAAATTAGTTGTGAACACAACACCATCAAAATACACTCGTGTTGAAAAGGAATTGGGTACTGAAAGGGCTGCAGGATGCTGGCAACGTGGCTGCATTCATTTTGGCAATAAAACCGAGCTTATCATTTTCGTGAGTGGTGCTGCTCCAGGGAGAGAATTAGGAAGGCTTGGAAACACTGGTGATGAGTAATTCTGCCTGCTCTGCAGAGGTAGCAGCTTTAAAGGCATATTAGTAGCTGCAATTTTACATTGGCTTGGAGGGATGAAATCAGCATGGCTGGGGGCCAGTTCCTCCCTTGCTGTGCCCGTGCCGTTGCTGGTGCTACCCTGACCTTGCAGTGTCTCTGTGGGAGCTGAGCCAGGGCAAACCTCGTCCTGCCAAGAGGAGCTGAGGGGATGCTGAACAGCTTTACGTTTAGGTGCTCTGTTTTGTTGAAGGATACTTGTATGTACTCCTTCCCCACCCCAAGGAATGGGGGGAAATGTCATTTTTGTGCTGTTTTGGAACGGTGTCAGGAATTCCATTTGCTTCTTAGACTATTGCTATCACATTTTCAGATTTGCTTTAAATGCTCTGTAATTCATGAGATTCGCTCCTGCTGCTGAGTAGTGTTCCTTCTAAAACAAGGCAGCAGCTCCAGAACCGTTCCCTGTGGCAGCTGTTAACCCGTTCTGAGCAGCAGCCTCTGCCTGGGTGACAGCTGGGAGAAACACCCAGGGAGCAGGCACTAGACTGAGCTTCTGTGACACGAGTCCAGCTGATTGACCAAGACTAGAGGAACGAGTGTCTTTTAGGTGGAAGGGACATAAACAAGGGAAGGGATCAGTCCTACATTTTGCAAAATGAATTTTACAACAATGCGTGTGCTGAGGCTTGTTTTGTGAGTTAGGCTGAGCCTCCTGCAGAAAATGTGCAGAAGCAGAGTTTTTAACTGACAGACCCTAATTTTGGGAGTCATCTTTTGCGTTGCCATAAAAAAAGTTTAGGACAAGTCATGGAGTCCTAGAGCCACAGAATGCCTTGGTTTGGAAGGGACCTTAAAGATCATCTCGTTCCAATCTCTTCCATTGGCAGGGACACTTTCCACTAGACCAGGTTCCTCCCAAGTCCTCTCCAACCTAGTCTTGGACACTTCCAGGGATGGGACTTCCACAACTTGTTTGGGGTCTTGGATGATGGCTTCCAGCTGGAGGAGGGGAGATTTAGATTAAATATTAGGAAGAAGCACATTACTGTGAGGCTGGCGAGGCCCTGGCACAGGTTGCCCAGAGAAGCTGTGGCTGCCCCATCCCTGGAAATGTTGAAGGCCAGGTTGGACGGGGCTTGGAGCAAGCTGGGCTAGTGGGAGGTGTCCCTGCCCATGGCAGGGCATTTGAAACAAGATGGGCTTTAAGGTTCCTTCCAATCCAAAACATTCTGTGATTCTATATGCAAGAACTATTTCCTCTCATTACATGTTACTTTAATTACAGTTGTGCTTTTGCTGCTGATGTAGAGATGTCATAACAAAGTAATAACAAGCATTACTACTGGAGTTATTCACAATACCGGTATTACTGATGGTATCTGCCAGGGCTGGGGGCAGTTTGGGTGCTGAGGTTGGACAGGCAGAGTTTATCTGGGTCCTTCTCATGGTCCGAGACCTCTCATGCTCCTTTTGGCATCCTGACAGCTTGCTGCTCCTCTCCCACAGCACGCAACTGCACTGATCTCTCTTCCTTTGTCTTTTCTACATGTAAAAAAGGGAATAAACTAGGCATGACTCCTAAGCATGAATTGCAGTATGAGATACAATTCCTGGAATAAATGATCCAAGTGTTAATAGTTGCCCTTTTTGCTTTATAAGCTCACCCTTTTCAGAGTAGTTTGCTGAGCAAATGCTACAGGTGCTCTAAGTTGCTGCTTGTCCCAAAGCTGCAGCTCCCTGTTAGGAAGCCATGAGTACAGAGCCTCACTTTGTATTTACCCAGTTGCATCAGATTTCTGACATCCTAATCCCTGTTGAGTAGGACCTTATTCTGTGAGTAGCCTCATTGATTTGTCCCACTAAACCAGTGACAGAATTAGGTTTGATGTTTTGTGCATGACTCTGTAGGTGATTTGTGGTACTACTGGCTTTCAAAGTGCTGTCTGTCTGCCGGGGGTTGCACTGCATATCTGGAGGAAACAAAAAAATGCAAATTTGCATTGATAAAAATGAGCAGAAGTTCTTGTTCCTTCTCCCCTTTTCACATCCCCAAGCCTGTACAAATCCCTCTCTCCACCCAGGCAGGAACCATTCCATCACTTGCAGTGTGGGCAGGCAGTAGGTCATAGCTCATTTTCTTGTTCATTTTTAAAATTTTGATATTTTTTCTTAATTTTTCTTTCCCCCTCACTCTCCCCTTCCCCCTTTGGATTATTACCAGCAAGCCACGGGCATGTAAATCTGTGTGTTGACTTTGGATTTCTTCCCTGGAGGATGCTTGAGCTCCTTTGAAATAACCTGGCACGGGCCCACGCGCACTTGTACTGGGTACATTTCTTACAGGTGAAAAAGCTTGTGGTTAAAGCCATTCAGACTCCTGTTAAAAATGGACATTCTCTTTGTGTGTGTCTGTGTAGGTACACCAGAGTTCATGGCCCCAGAAATGTATGAGGAACACTACGATGAATCTGTGGATGTCTATGCGTTTGGAATGTGCATGTTGGAAATGGCTACCTCAGAATACCCTTACTCAGAATGCCAGAATGCTGCTCAAATCTACCGAAAAGTAACCTGTGTGAGTACATGTCCTTAATTTCTACTGGATTATGGCACCTGAAGGCTTCAAAGCTTGTTTTGATGCGAGTGCTGTGTTGTTGAGGTATCTGAGGTCTGGGGGACACAAACCTGTTGCAGGTTTAGGTGTAGGCTTGTAATTCCACAGTTGGAATAGTTGTGTTTGACTGTGATGCAGCTGCATCAAATATTTTCAGTGACCTTTGTCATTGATTTTATCTCCAGCAGCCAGAAATACATAAAACTTGGAAGAATGAACAGGGAAAAACCTTCACTCTAGTCTTGCCCTCTAAATGAGGACTTCTCAGACTGGATCAAGTCGGCATTCACAGCTTCTGTGAGCAACCTGCTCTAGCACCTCACTACCCTTACAGTAATGCACTTCTTACTAATACCTAATCTAAATCTCCCCTCCTCCAGTTGGAAGCCGTCACCCAAGTCCCCAGACAAACTGGTCCAAGGCCAGGTTGGAGGGGGCTTGGAGCAACCTGGGCTAGTGGAAGGTGTCCCTGCCCATGGTAGGGGTTGGAATGAGATGGACTTTAAGTTCCCTTCCAACCCAAACCATTCTGTGATTCTGTGATCTATGAAGTTTCCCACAAAGCTAAAAGGACTAACTTTTAGGTTACAGTTTAAATACTTTTTTATGCAGTGGAGGGTGTTTGATTTGGATTTCCAGCCCAGATTCTCTCTGTTTGTATGTGTAGCAAATTCTCTGAAGGTACAAAAGGGCAAAGATAGCAATATCTAGTTTTGGAGTCAGCCAGAGGAGCTTTAGATGTGCACTTGAGAACTCAGCAAGGTCCAGTATCCCCAGGCAGGAACCAGGGTAATGGGTTTGCTGCATTTTCAGTGAGTTAGACTGGAGGACTAGTCAGTTTAAAGTAATGTCTGCACTGGCTAAAATCCCCTCTCCAACACCATCACTCCAGATGATAAATGTGTTTGTCTACATGAGCTAGGCTGCAAATGCCTGAGAAAACTCCTGAGTCTGTAAGATGCTCTTGGATTACAAATCACTGACTGCAGAGAAATGGGACTTGCCAAAGGCTTTGGCAGTGGTGGTTTTCCTCTCTTCTACTTGGTTGAGTGAAACCAAGAGGTGCAGGAGGTTTTCTTCAAGGCAGGTTAAATCACACTGACTGGTTTGGCAAAGATTTTCCCAAGCACTTCTTTCCATGTAATTGCTACCAAAGAAGAAGGTGAGCTGTGTGGTTTGGCCCTGGTGCATCACCAGAACATGCAGTCTGCACATTTGGCACAGGACAAGGGTAATCCTTGAAAAAAAGCTGCACTAAAACTGGCAAAGATTAGCTACAGATTCATTTCTTGCATCTATATTTTAGAAAGAGTAGTTAGGCTTACATAGGAGATACATTGAGCAGATCCATCTCTCAGTCTCCAAAAGCATGGTCTCAGAATTAGTTTCTATTCCTTTTATCTAACTGCTTGTTATGAGCAAAACATCTCCCCAAATGAGATTTAGTAATAACTGATTGATTTTGAAAGGTATTTGAGACCACTTGCCTTCTCCAAGAGGTTTAGGGAATCAGGCTAGAATAAATTTTTTGTGCTGAGGGTGGTGAAACACGGGCACAGGTTGCCCAGAGAGGTGGTGGATGTGCCATCCCTGGAAACGCTGAAGGCCAGGTTGGATTGGACTCTGAGCAACCTGTCATAGTGGAAGGTGTCCTTGCTCATTGCAGGAGGTTGGACTGGACTGGATGGCCTTTAAAGGTCCTTTCCAATCCAAACCATTCTGTGAATCTCTGAGATGTGGTGCTGTGTAATCCTGCTGGCAGCAAACACTGCTCCAGGTGGGAATTGCATCTTCTGATGTGCTGTGTGCTGATCCCTCACACTGGGTATAGAGATGGTGTCACCAGATACCAAACACTCACCTGTGCCAGATGAGGGGCTTATGTGCAATGTAATTTTTATAGGTATAGTTTGTATTGTGGGGCCTCTGGTGGTCTAGTGGTTAGGGTGCAGGACTCTCACCGCTGCGACCCGGGTTCGATTCCCGGCCCCCCGGGCAGATGGAGCTCGTTAGCCCTGTGAGGCAATCCATCTAAGAGAAGGTCACTCTAAACAAACCTACGTTCTGAGGACCTCACTGCCACTGTCCGAGTTTCACTCGGCCCCTGCAGATGAACCTCAGGATTAAAGGGTGGGCTCAGTTCAGCGCACGCTGTGTCTCACCTAAAAAATCCACTGCGCAGGCTCGAAGGGTCAATGACCTTTCCCAAATCTTCGCTCGCGAAGACTGGCCGTTATTATTAGTTTGTATTGTTCAGTATCTGTCTCTTCCCACCACTGAAGACCAGGATACTGGGAAGTTGGTACTCTTGTAGCTTGCTGTACTGGCCAGCTGGGATGATGCTGACCTGGAGGGAGAGGGAGAATTCAGGCTGCTCAAGAGGGAATTTAAAAGTTGAAGTCAGTATCATCAGACACAGGGGAATGTCCCTGCTGTGACTTTCTGAGAGCAGGAAGCCACATCCAAAGAGGGGAAGCAGCTTTATCCCATTTTTGTCTAAACTGTGCAAGCTGACATTTGTAGCTTAATAAAGCTGAATCTTTCCAATTAACTGATGCCTGGTAGTTTAGCTCTTCTTAGAGTGTTGCTTTCAACACAGAGCTACTCAGAAATCATTTTTGAAACCATGGAAGGCCTCAGAAAGTGCTCAGTTCATCTCTGTGGCTGGAGCAGCTCCCTGTGGCTTTGCAGGGAGGTGAGTGTTTGCAGCCATGGGTTGCTGGCTGCTGACTGCACTCTGCACCACACCATGGGCTCCAGCTTCTCAGAGACATGGAAGAGGTTTGATGGCTCAAGGCAGTTTCTTGCCTAAGTCCTTGTTATTCGAGGTCAGGTTGGACAGGGCTTGGAGCAACCTGCTGTAGTGGAAGATGTCTCTGCCCATGGCAGGGAGGTTGGAACGAGCTGATCTTTAAGGTCCCTTCCAACCCAAACCATTCCATGATTCTATAGCCAGTCGTTCCACATTGTGGTGCTTTATTGCAGTGTTATTGCCTTTGGCACAAGGGGTTTTGGCTCTGTTTTGGTGTGTGGTCCTTCAGATGTGCTCTAAATGCCACCTGTGTGTGCAGCTTAGGGGACACCTCCTTGAACTCTAGAGCTTCACAGGGTGGCTGCAGGAGGCTCTTCTAATTTTAGGCTCTGGAGCCTTGTCTCCTGCATGTGATACCAGTCTGGTACCTGATATCAGCCATGCTTAGCTGTTGTTACTGGGAATGTATTTGTGCATCTGGAACCACGGAGAACATCAATCTCTCACTGCTCCGTGCACCCAGAGAAGCAATGTGTACACCTCTTAGGCATCTGGAATATTGGTAATTAAGACTTTGCAAGGCTCCTAAGCCTTACTTATCAAAACAATATCCAAGATGGCGAAGAATAATGATTAATCAGAGGATTCCTAATTAGATGTTATATTTCAATTTGCAGACTTAAGTAGCATTTTTTTTAAACCCTGATGGAAGCTTGAGCCAGCTCGTTTTCTGTGACAGTAACCTTTGCACAACTGAGGATTAGATGGTAAATTATTACAACTTTGTAAAACTGGCCTTGTAATGGCAACTTTAGAGAGATGGGAGATGATGGTTGTCTGAAGAACAAGTGATTGCAGAGAAGCTGTTGAAAGGTCACTGCAGTGGGTATCTTTGAAGCAGAACTGTCTGACAGGAAACACTGAAGCCAAAAATGTCAGGTTCTGGCATGGAGGGTGCATTTACTGTGGTTTTCAGCTGAATTTGGGGCAGTAGCAGTGGGAGCGAAGGCACTAGGATTCCTTAGATGGCAAAATTGGCATGACTGGTGTTCCAAGGAAAGGGTTAACCAGCTCCCTGTGGAGTGGAGAAAGCCCTGTCAAATGCCACGGGCTGCACAAACTGTCAGCCAGGAAGGAGGAGCAGGGGGTGGACCTCTGGGGTGAGGGTGCAGGAGGAGCCTCGTGTCCTGGGGGAGATCCTCTGTCCCAGGAGGAACCTTCTGGTGGGCTCAACAGCTTCTCTGGAGGAGCTGCATCCGCAGGAGAGCTGGTGACAGCAAGGGACCCTGCTTCGACCCGCGTGAGTCGCCCTGGTGCCGCAGGGGCTGGGGGACGAGGGATGTGGAGGAGGAGGAGGAGGAGGTGTAGAAGTCTGGGGTGTGGGGTCTTGAGCTAGCACCATGCAGTGGGGTCTGCCCTGAGTGGGGGCAGTGCCCATATACAGACAATAATTCTAAAATCACTTGGATGAAGTGTTAGGGTTGGTCGTGCAGCAGCTCGTGTGAGCCCTGGGGTTTATAGGCTGAAATATAGTCTAGAAAAGGAGTGTAGACTAAACCCAAGAGGCTGAATTAGACTGTTTTCATCCAGTATTAGGTTAGGTTTGGGGCTCTCACTGGAGCAAAAGGTAACTCCGACCTTCTTGAATGGAGAGGATGCAGAGACCTCTGAGTGCTGCAGCTTCTCAGGGAGAGATTTCCTTACTTTTTTGTGATGCTGGGGGTTTTTTTGTACCAGAAAGGTAAACATTATTTTTAGGGTTTTAAATTGAGGGTTAATGCATTGTAAAAATTTGATTGCTGTGTCTGGCTGCCTGATGCTTTTTTTGAAAAAGTATAAAATAAAATAACTCTCCTTTCCTCCCTTGGGCTCAGCGTGGCAGTGCCAGCCCCTGGAGGTGCTGATAGAATCGAAAGGGGTTGGAATTGCTGGCTAGAGTTTGTATCAAGGAGCAATAACCAACAGAATCTTTAGACTACCTCCAGCCTCCTGTTGTGTCCCACTGGGCTGTTCCCTCTGCTGCCCAGCACAGGCCAGGGATGATTTGAGTTTTGCCACTATAATATCTTTTTTAATAGTTCCTACTCTGTGTCCTAACACTCTACCAAACCCTTACCTGCTACTGGTGTGTAAGATACGCCTGAAGTCCTGGCTGTCCAAGTCACACATGTTGATAGTCCTTATTGGTGTAGAAAATACCAACCGTACCTTTCTGAGACGTTGTTGTTTCAGGATACGCCACATTCACACGTCTGTAGTGTAAAATTATTATGCTTAATTTATTTCAGTGACCTATTCTGCCTGACCATATTGTCATGGCTTAATTGCTGTTTTAGGTTTTGCACTCCTGTTTTCCCCCGTGTGTGGCTGTATGTATGTAAATGTCCACGGTAGTGGTGGTCATGTTTGGAAATGTGTAGAGGGGCTTCTTTCTCTGCCAGACAAGACATGCTTGTTCTGACTTGTCACCTCCCTGTGCCCTTTCAGCCTGAATGATGGAGTATAAACATTACAAAAAATGAATATGTACCATAAATAGAAAATACATCTTTCTCAAGCAGCGGAGCCAAGCCACATTTACCACAGTTCACTTTGAAGTGATTTCCTGGTCAGCATATTTGCAGCGCCCTTCGTTCTGATGCCATAATCTCATTTTTCATGCATAACTTGATGGTTTTTCTTAGTCAGTTTTTTTTTGTGTTTAATCATTCTGCCAAGTGATTCTGATGTAGACAACAGTGATGAAACATCAGCGTCCGTGACCTTCCCAGCCCAGTGTTTTCTTAGGGATGTGCTGCAGAATGCACAGCAGAGCAGCTGCATCTCCCACGAGTTTCCGGCCACCTCCTTGGATTTAGCAGCACAAACCTGTGCTTCAAAACAACCCACACTGTTATAGTGTTCTGGTTTGCTTGTAAAGGTTTCACATTGTTTGATTTTGTCCATGTACTGGAGGTTTTCTCAGCACTCACAGACTGTAATGCCATATTGCTCACACAGATGGAATAAATGCTGTGGCTGTGGCACAGCGACAACAGGCAAATAATGCTGTGAGTGCCACTGCATGGACTTCTTGTGGGGTTTGGAGATCTTCTTAGGTCTGCAGGTAATCCTCTTAGGTCCACATTAAGATGGAGTGAAACAGATGAGTTTATAATTGCACACAGTTAACATCATGGAACAAAATCCCGGTAAAATTGAGAGCTTTACCTTCATTTCAGTGACTTCAGGGTGCAGTTTCAGTTGGAAACATGTCTTCAGCCTTTTCGGTAGAAGGTTTTTTTTCCTGTTTTTAGGAATGACGTGAGACTAGAGATTTCCCTTCGGGTAGAAGGTGGAGTGTTAGCCCAGAGCAGGCTGTCTCTAGGGTGAAAGGGCACCTTCTGGGGGACGGGAAAGCCCCTGGAGAAATTCCTGACTGACGTGGGTCAGTCGTACCGTTGACTTGGCTGGCGTTTGCTGTGTACCTTGCAAAGCATCATGTGTTGCTGTCCCAAAGTGTGCTCTGCTGATGGAAAATGGCGCGTGGCTGTTTTTAGACCTCTGGAAAACAAGCAACACATTTTTTCCCCCAGCATGGAGGTTGCAACTTTAGTGTCCTGTATAGTGCCTGGCTGTAGACTCAGCTACCTTATACTGGGGGGCAATGGATTGCAAATCCAATTGCTTCAGAAAGAAGGGGACAGGAGTTAAGTGGTGGTGAGGGATTCAGAATAAGTTATCCTGTTTGAGACAGAGAAATTCTAAAAAGGGAAATTATTTGATCTCTAATTTTACTCCTGGATTATATATGTGTATGTATATTTTAACATTTGAAGAATTTGTATGACATTATTCTTATTCCCCTTGTGCCCCCCAGCCAGCCCTGCGTTTCACGTGTGGTGGGGTTGAGTTCACTTTAGTTTACAAGAGGCTGTACAGCTTTCAAACTGTCACGGATAATTTCTTAGCTAATATACTTTGAGTTTTGGTGCCATTATTCCTTGGGAATGCTCGGAGAAGACAGATGGCTTTTGTTTAAATGAATGAGATGAGTCCTTTGGTGGCAAATAGAAGCCACTTCATTGCTGGGAGGCACCGTGCCGCGAGGAGGGTTTGCAGCATCCCAGGGAGATGGCCTTGGAGAATTTAATGAAGAGTAAGGAACAAAAGCATCCTAAACCATATGGGCAGGGTGAAAACACTTTGGCAAAGCAGCTTTTTTCAGTACTTCAGTCTCCTTGTTTGATTTACTCATCTATTCATAGCTTAGCTGTTCGGCACATGAACACAATGGATGTTTGAGGAGGAGTCAGTGTTCCTTCAGAAGATGGTGAAAGTAAAGTGTTGTTGGAAGAGTTGCCTTTTTTTTTTTTTTTTTTGTGAAAGCAATTTGTAAGGTCAATATTAGAAATCAGTCATTAGGAATTTGCTAAAAGGGCTGTTTTCAGG